>NC_138306.1:92505000-92507500 GCF_965601325.2 Salmo salar | reverse complement strand
CATCAACACAACAGAAATAGGTAGAGAGACTGGGTGAATCTCACAAGTCGTTCCTTAATTCCTTGCGTCCTTTTTCCTTGTCTCCTAAAAATATACATTGGGAAGCGAGGAGAAAATTCAACTACATAAAGAACAGCTGGAAACACATTCAACTACATAAAGAACAGCTGGAAACACATTCAACTACATAAAGAACAGCTGGAAACACATTCAACTACATAAAGAACAGCTGGAAACACATTCAACTACATAAAGAACAGCTGGAAACACATTCAACTACATAAAGAACAGCCAGAAACACATTCAACTACATAAAGAACAGCTAGTAAACACATTCAACTACATAAAGAACAGCTAGAAACACATTCAACTACATAAAGAACAGCTAGAAACACATTCAACTACATAAAGAACAGCTGGAAACACATTCAACTACATAAAGAACAGCTAGAAACACATTCAACTACATAAAGAACAGCTAGAAACACATTCAACTACATAAAGAACAGCTAGAAACACATTCAACTACATAAAGAACAGCTGGAAACACATTCAACTACATAAAGAACAGCTGGAAACACATTCAACTACATAAAGAACAGCTGGAAACACATTCAACTACATAAAGAACAGCTGGAAACACATTCAACTACATAAAGAACAGCTGGAAACACATTCAACTACATAAAGAACAGCTAGAAACACATTCAACTACATAAAGAACAGCTGGAAACACATTCAACTACATAAAGAACAGCCGGAAACACATTCAACTACATAAAGAACAGCTGGAAACACATTCAACTACATAAAGAACAGCTGGAAACACATTCAACTACATAAAGAACAGCTGGAAACACATTCAACTACATAAAGAACAGCCGGAAACACATTCAACTACATAAAGAACAGCTGGAAACACATTCAACTACATAAAGAACAGCCAGAAACACATTCAACTACATAAAGAACAGCCAGAAACACATTCAACTACATAAAGAACAGCTAGTAAACACATTCAACTACATAAAGAACAGCTAGAAACACATTCAACTACATAAAGAACAGCTAGAAACACATTCAACTACATAAAGAACAGCTGGAAACACATTCAACTACATAAAGAACAGCTAGTAAACACATTCAACTACATAAAGAACAGCTAGTAAACACATTCAACTACATAAAGAACAGCTAGAAACACATTCAACTACATAAAGAACAGCCAGAAACACATTCAACTACATAAAGAACAGCTGGAAACACATTCAACTACATAAAGAACAGCTGGAAACACATTCAACTACATAAAGAACAGCTGGAAACACATTCAACTACATAAAGAACAGCCGGAAACACATTCAACTACATAAAGAACAGCTGGAAACACATTCAACTACATAAAGAACAGCTGGAAACACATTCAGCTACATAAAGAACAGCCAGAAACACATTCAACTACATAAAGAACAGCTGGAAACACATTCAACTACATAAAGAACAGCTGGAAACACATTCAACTACATAAAGAACAGCTGGAAACACATTCAACTACATAAAGAACAGCTGGAAACACATTCAACTACATAAAGAACAGCTGGAAACACATTCAACTACATAAAGAACAGCTGGAAACACATTCAACTACATAAAGAACAGCTGGAAACACATTCAACTACATAAAGAACAGCTGGAAACACATTCAACTACATAAAGAACAGCCAGAAACACATTCAACTACATAAAGAACAGCTGGAAACACATTCAACTACATAAAGAACAGCTGGAAACACATTCAACTACATAAAGAACAGCTGGAAACACATTCAACTACATAAAGAACAGCTGGAAACACATTCAACTACATAAAGAACAGCTAGAAACACATTCAACTACATAAAGAACAGCTAGAAACACATTCAACTACATAAAGAACAGCTAGTAAACACATTCAACTACATAAAGAACAGCTAGAAACACATTCAACTACATAAAGAACAGCTAGAAACACATTCAACTACATAAAGAACAGCTGGAAACACATTCAACTACATAAAGAACAGCTAGAAACACATTCAACTACATAAAGAACAGCTAGAAACACATTCAACTACATAAAGAACAGCTGGAAACACATTCAACTACATAAAGAACAGCCGGAAACACATTCAACTACATAAAGAACAGCTGGAAACACATTCAACTACATAAAGAACAGCCGGAAACACATTCAACTACATAAAGAACAGCCGGAAACACATTCAACTACATAAAGAACAGCTGGAAACACATTCAACTACATAAAGAACAGCTGGAAACACATTCAACTACATAAAGAACAGCTGGAAACACATTCAACTACATAAAGAACAGCTGGAAACACATTCAACTACATAAAGAACAGCTGGAAACACATTCAACTACATAAAGAACAGCTGGAAACACATTCAACTACATAAAGAACAGCTGGAAACACATTCAACTACATAAAGAACAGCCA
>NC_138306.1:92487500-92502500 GCF_965601325.2 Salmo salar | reverse complement strand
CTGTTAGGAAAATGTGGCCCCGGACATTTGAGAAATGTACCGGACCCGTATGTGTTGGGTGTGTAACCTGATTAGGGCGTCCACCCATGGTGCTCAGAATCACACAAATCACATTTAGGTTATATGGTATTTCAACGGCGTGCGCCCTTCTTACCGAATACCGATCCTCACTTCTCAAAATGTTAGAATAACGTCCACGTTAACTTTTCCTCAGTCAACAAGACGTGACTAACAATCGGCAAAATCACTGGCCTATGTCGATCTATGATGAAAACAGCTAGCATGGGATGCTAATATGACTAGGATTCTCATCAACTAGCATGGGATGCTAATATGACTAGGATTCTCATCAACTAGCATGGGATGCTAATATGACTAGGATTATTATCAACTAGCATGGGATGCTAATATGACTAGGATTCTCATCAACTAGCATGGGATGCTAATATGACTAGGATTATTATCAACTAGCATGGGATGCTAATATGACTAGGATTCTCATCAACTAGCATGGGATGCTAATATGACTAGGATTCTCATCAACTAGCATGGGATGCTAATATGACTAGGATTCTCATCAACTAGCATGGGATGCTAATATGACTAGGATTCTCATCAACTACCATGGGATGCTAATATGACTAGGATTTTTTTTTTTTTTTTTCACCTTTATTTAACCAGGTAGGCAAGTTGAGAACAAGTTCTCATTTACAATTGCGACCTGGCCAAGATAAAGCAAAGCAGTTCGAAAACATACAAAAACACAGAGTTACACATGGAGTAAAACAACATACAATCAATGATGCAGTAGAAAGAAAAAAATAAGATTATATACAATGTGAGCAAATGATGTGAGATAAGGGAGGTAATGGCAAAAATGCCATGGTGGCAAAGTAAATAAAGTATAGCAAGAAAAACACTGGAATGGTAGATTTGTAGTTTGAAGAAAGTTCAGAGATAAAATATAAATAATATGGAGCAAAGGAGCAAAATAAATTAAATAAATAAATACAGTAGGGGAAGAGGTAGTAGTTTGGGCTAAATTATAGATGGGCTATGTACAGGTGCAGTGATCTGTGAGCTGCTCTGACAGCTGGTGCTTAAAGCTAGTGAGGGAGATAAGTGTTTCCAGTTTCAGAGATTTTTGTAGTTCGTTCCAGTCATTGGCAGCAGAGAACTGGAAGGAGAGACGACCAAAGGAGGAGTTGGCTTTAGGGGTGACCAGAGAGATATACCTGCTGGAGCGCGTGCTACAGGTGGGTGCTGCTATGGTGACCAGTGAGCGGAGATAAGGGGGGACTTTACCTAGCAGGGTCTTGTAGATGACCTGGAGCCAATGTGTTTGGCGACGATTATGAAGCGAAGGCCAGCCAACGAGAGCGTACAGGTCGCAGTGGTGGGTAGTATATGGGGCTTTGGTGACAAAACGGATGGCACTGTGATAGACTGCATCCAGTTTGTTGAGTAGGGTATTGGAAGCTATTTTGTAAATGACATCGCCGAAGTCGAGGATTGGTAGGATGGTCAGTTTTACGAGGGTATGTTTGGCAGCATGAGTGAAGGATGCTTTGTTGCGAAATAGGAAGCCAATTCGAGATTTCACTTTGGATTGGAGATGATTGATGTGAGTCTGGAAGGAGAGTTTACAGTCTAACCAGACACCTAGGTATTTGTAGTTGTCCACATATTCTAATATGACTTGGATTATCATCAACTAGCATGGGATGCTAATATGACTAGGATTATTATCAACTAGCATGGGATGCTAATATGACTAGGATTCTCATCAACTAGCATGGGATGCTAATATGACTTGGATTATTATCAACTAGCATGGGATGCTAATATGACTAGGATTCTCATCAACTAGCATGGGATGCTAATATGACTAGGATTCTCATCAACTAGCATGGGATGCTAATATGACTAGGATTCTCATCAACTAGCATGGGATGCTAATATGACTAGGATTCTCATCAACTAGCATGGGATGCTAATATGACTAGGATTCTCATCAACTAGCATGGGATGCTAATATGACTAGGATTATTATCAACTAGCATGGGATGCTAATATGACTAGGATTCTCATCAACTAGCATGGGATGCTAATATGACTAGGATTCTCATCAACTAGCATGGGATGCTAATATGACTAGGATTCTCATCAACTAGCATGGGATGCTAATATGACTAGGATTTTTTTTTTTTTCACCTTTATTTAACCAGGTAGGCAAGTTGAGAACAAGTTCTCATTTACAATTGCGACCTGGCCAAGATAAAGCAAAGCAGTTCGAAAACATACAAAAACACAGAGTTACACATGGAGTAAAACAACATACAATCAATGATGCAGTAGAAAAAAAAAATAAGATTATATACAATGTGAGCAAATGATGTGAGATAAGGGAGGTAATGGCAAAAATGCCATGGTGGCAAAGTAAATAAAGTATAGCAAGAAAAACACTGGAATGGTAGATTTGTAGTTTGAAGAAAGTTCAGAGATAAAATATAAATAATATGGAGCAAAGGAGCAAAATAAATTAAATAAATAAATACAGTAGGGGAAGAGGTAGTAGTTTGGGCTAAATTATAGATGGGCTATGTACAGGTGCAGTGATCTGTGAGCTGCTCTGACAGCTGGTGCTTAAAGCTAGTGAGGGAGATAAGTGTTTCCAGTTTCAGAGATTTTTGTAGTTCGTTCCAGTCATTGGCAGCAGAGAACTGGAAGGAGAGACGACCAAAGGAGGAATTGGCTTTGGGGGTGACCAGAGAGATATACCTGCTGTAGCGCGTGCTACAGGTGGGTGCTGCTATGGTGACCAGTGAGCGGAGATAAGGGGGGACTTTACCTAGCAGGGTCTTGTAGATGACCTGGAGCCAATGTGTTTGGCGACGATTATGAAGCGAAGGCCAGCCAACGAGAGCGTACAGGTCGCAGTGGTGGGTAGTATATGGGGCTTTGGTGACAAAACGGATGGCACTGTGATAGACTGCATCCAGTTTGTTGAGTAGGGTATTGGAGGCTATTTTGTAAATGACATCGCCGAAGTCGAGGATTGGTAGGATGGTCAGTTTTACGAGGGTATGTTTGGCAGCATGAGTGAAGGATGCTTTGTTGCGAAATAGGAAGCCAATTCGAGATTTCACTTTGGATTGGAGATGATTGATGTGCGTCTGGAAGGAGAGTTTACAGTCTAACCAGACACCTAGGTATTTGTAGTTGTCCACATATTCTAATATGACTTGGATTATCATCAACTAGCATGGGATGCTATATGACTAGGATTATCATCAACTAGCATGGGATGCTAATATGACTTGGATTATCATCAACTAGCATGGGATGCAAATTTGAGGCTACTTGTTGCAATGTCTCTATACAATGATTGGCTCCACGATATGGTGGGGGTTTGGCTATAGGCTACTTTGAAGCAAGGTAAACCCATATATCTACATGTACATACTACCTCAATCAGCCTGACTAACCGCTGTCTGTATATAGCCTCTCTACTGTATGTAGCCTCGCTACTTTTAGAGCCTCTCTACTGTATATAGCCTGTCTTTTTACTGTTTTTTTATTTCTTTATTACTATTGTTCACCTAATATCTTTTTTGCACTATTGGTTAGAGCCTGTAAGTAAGCATTTCACTGTAAGGTCTACTACACCTGTAGTATTCAGCATTTCACTGTAAGGTCTACTACACCTGTTGTATTCAGCATTTCACTGTAAGGTCTACTACACCTGTTGTATTCAGCATTTCACTGTGAGGTCTACTACACCTGTTGTATTCAGCATTTCACTGTGAGGTCTACTACACCTGTTGTATTCAGCATTTCACTGTAAGGTCTACTACACCTGTTGTATTCAGCATTTCACTGTGAGGTCTACTACACCTGTTGTATTCAGCATTTCACTGTAAGGTCTACTACACCTGTTGTATTCAGCATTTCACTGTGAGGTCTACTACACCTGTTGTATTCAGCATTTCACTGTAAGGTCTACTACACCTGTTGTATTCAGCATTTCACTGTGAGGTCTACTACACCTGTTGTATTCAGCATTTCACTGTAAGGTCTACTACACCTGTTGTATTCAGCATTTCACTGTAAGGTCTACTACACCTGTTGTATTCAGCATTTCACTGTAAGGTCTACTACACCTGTTGTATTCAGCATTTCACTGTAAGGTCTACTACACCTGTTGTATTCAGCATTTCACTGTGAGGTCTACCTACACCTGTTGTATTCAGCATTTCACTGTAAGGTCTACTACACCTGTTGTATTCAGCATTTCACTGTAAGGTCTACCTACACCTGTTGTATTCAGCATTTCACTGTAAGGTCTACTACACCTGTTGTATTCAGCATTTCACTGTAAGGTCTACACCTGTTGTATTCAGCATTTCACTGTAAGGTCTACTACACCTGTAGTATTCAGCATTTCACTGTAAGGTCTACTACACCTGTTGTATTCAGCATTTCACTGTAAGGTCTACACCTGTTGTATTCAGCATTTCACTGTAAGGTCTACTACACCTGTAGTATTCAGCATTTCACTGTAAGGTCTACTACACCTGTTGTATTCAGCATTTCACTGTAAGGTCTACTACACCTGTTGTATTCAGCATTTCACTGTAAGGTCTAGTACACCTGTTGTATTCAGCGTTTCACTGTAAGGTCTACTACACCTGTTGTATTCAGCATTTCACTGTAAGGTCTACTACACCTGTTGTATTCAGCGTTTCACTGTAAGGTCTACTACACCTGTTGTATTCAGCATTTCACTGTAAGGTCTACTACACCTGTTGTATTCAGCGTTTCACTGTAAGGTCTACTACACCTGTTGTATTCAGCATTTCACTGTGAGGTCTACTACACCTGTTGTATTCAGCATTTCACTGTGAGGTCTACTACACCTGTTGTATTCAGCATTTCACTGTAAGGTCTACTACACCTGTTGTATTCAGCATTTCACTGTAAGGTCTACCTACACCTGTTGTATTCAGCATTTCACTGTAAGGTCTACTACACCTGTTGTATTCAGCATTTCACTGTGAGGTCTACTACACCTGTTGTATTCAGCATTTCACTGTAAGGTCTACACCTGCTGTATTCAGCATTTCACTGTGAGGTCTACTACACCTGTTGTATTCAGCATTTCACTGTGAGGTCTACTACACCTGTTGTATTCAGCATTTCACTGTGAGGTCTACCTACACCTGTTGTATTCAGCATTTCACTGTAAGGTCTACTACACCTGTTGTATTCAGCATTTCACTGTGAGGTCTACTACACCTGTTGTATTCAGCATTTCACTGTAAGGTCTACTACACCTGTTGTATTCAGCATTTCACTGTAAGGTCTACTACACCTGTTGTATTCAGCATTTCACTGTAAGGTCTACTACACCTGTTGTATTCAGCATTTCACTGTGAGGTCTACTACACCTGTTGTATTCAGCATTTCACTGTAAGGTCTACTACACCTGTTGTATTCAGCATTTCACTGTAAGGTCTACTACACCTGTTGTATTCGGCACACGTGACAAATAAACTTTGATTTGATTTACTACATGCCTCATTTGAAGTAAAACGTTCAGCTGTCAAATAATGAATTCTGTTTTGAAAATGTCTTTACTGCCTCCAGCTCATTGTGGTGTGTGACGTGCTGAATCCTGCCGAGCGTTGACTATAGCCTGTGGTCTTCAGTCACCAGTTGGGAAATAAAACATTTTCATTTAACCGTGGCCATCAAAACAATTAAAAACATGAAATAGAGCAGTCTGTTATGAGAAAGTGCATTTGAATATAAAGTCTAATCCAATAGTCATCGTGTGGTTTGATAGAAACTGTTGTCTTTCGGCCATTTGAGGTGAGCAGTAATTATCCTACCGGTCGCCACACGGCCTCGTCTGTTTTTACTTCATTTTGTGTTTTAATCACTGATCTCTATCCTGTGAAAGGAAATTGTTCTTAAAGCAATTTATTCTGTCTGCCTCGTCCCTCTCCTCCTTCCTCTCTCCCTCCCTCTTCTCCACTCCTGAGAGTCTCTGTCTCGCTCTCTTCCTCGGAAGAGAACTGCACTCAAAGAACAAATGGAGAGAGAGAAAGAAAAGGAATAACCTTTCTGCTAATATTTCAATTTGGGAGAGTAAACACATTGAGAGATGCTCAACTGGCATCTCTCATTCTCTCTTTCTCCTCCTCTCCTCCTCTCCTTCTCTCTCATTCTCTCTTTCTCTCATTCTCTCATTCTCTCCTCTCTCATTCTCTCTTTCTCCTCTCCCTCTCCTTCTCTCTCCTCTCTCATTCTCTCTTTCTCTCATTCTCTCTTTCTCCTCTCTCCTCTCTCCTCCTCTCCTTCTCTCTCCTCTCTCATTCTCTCCTCTCTCATTCTCTCCTCTCTCATTCTCTCTTTCTCTCATTCTCTCTTTCTCCTCTCTCCTCCTCTCCTTCTCTCTCCTCTCTCATTCTCTTTCTCTCATTCTCTCTTTCTCCTCTCTCCTCCTCTCCTTCTCTCTCCTCTCTCATTCTCTCATTCTCTCTCTCCTCTCCCTCTCCTCCTCTTTTTCTCTTTCTCTCTCCTCTCTCATTCTCTCTCCTCTCTCTTTCTCTCATCTCTCCTCTCCCTTCTCTCCTCCTCTCTCATTCTGTTGAAGGCTGGGTTAGCTAGCTAGCAGTGGGACCTTACACCATCTCTCTCCCTCCTCTCCTCCTCTCTCATTCTGTTGAAGGCTGGGTTAGCTAGCTAGCAGTGGGACCTTACACCATCTCTCTCCCTCCTCTCCTCCTCTCTCATTCTGTTGAAGGCTGGGTTAGCTAGCTAGCAGTGGGACCTTACACCATCTCTCTCCCTCCTCTCCTCCTCTCTCATTCTTTTGAAGGCTGTGTTAGCTAGCTAGCGGTGGGACCGTACACCATCTCTCTCCCTCCTCTCCTCCTCTCTCATTCTGTTGAAGGCTGGGTTAGCTAGCTAGCGGTGGGACCGTACACCATCTCTCTCCCTCCTCTCCTCCTCTCTCCTCCTCTCTCATTCTTTTGAAGGCTGTGTTAGCTAGCTAGCGGTGGGACCGTACACCATCTCTCTCCCTCCTCTCCTCCTCTCTCATTCTGTTGAAGGCTGGGTTAGCTAGCTAGCAGTGGGACCGTACACCATCTCTCTCCCTCCTCTCCTCCTCTCTCATTCTGTTGAAGGCTGGGTTAGCTAGCTAGCAGTGGGACCGTACACCATCTCTCTCCCTCCTCTCCTCCTCTCTCCTCCTCTCTCATTCTGTTGAAGGCTGGGTTAGTTAGCTAGCAGTGGGACCGTACACCATCTCTCTCCCTCCTCTCCTCCTCTCTCCTCCTCTCTCATTCTGTTGAAGGCTGGGTTAGCTAGCTAGCGGTGGGACCGTACACCATCTCTCTCCCTCCTCTCCTCCTCTCTCCTCCTCTCTCATTCTGTTGAAGGCTGGGTTAGCTAGCTAGCGGTGGGACTGTACACCATCTCTCTCCCTCCTCTCCTCCTCTCTCATTCTGTTGAAGGCTGGGTTAGCTAGCTAGCGGTGGGACCGTACACCATCTCTCTCCCTCCTCTCCTCCTCTCTCCTCCTCTCTCATTCTGTTGAAGGCTGGGTTAGCTAGCTAGCGGTGGGACCGTACACCATCTCTCCCCCTCCTCTCCTCCTCTCTCCTCCTCTCTCATTCTGTTGAAGGCTGGGTTAGCTAGCTAGCGGTGGGACTGTACACCATCTCTCTCCCTCCTCTCCTCCTCTCTCATTCTGTTGAAGGCTGGGTTAGCTAGCTAGCAGTGGGACCTTACACCATCTCTCTCCTCCTCTCTCATTCTGTTGAAGGCTGGGTTAGCTAGCTAGCGGTGGGACCGTACACCATCTCTCTCCTCCTCTCTCATTCTGTTGAAGGCTGGGTTAGCTAGCTAGCGGTGGGACTGTACACCATCTCTCTCCCTCCTCTCCTCCTCTCTCATTCTGTTGAAGGCTGGGTTAGCTAGCTAGCAGTGGGACCTTACACCATCTCTCTCCTCCTCTCTCATTCTGTTGAAGGCTGGGTTAGCTAGCTAGCGGTGGGACCGTACACCATCCCCACAGGGCTAAACTCACTATTCATGCTTTATCTGCTCCTTTAACTGTTGCCGCATCACAGAAAGGGGTTGTTAGGGGGGTTTGTGTAGCTTTTATAGTGAGCAGAGAAAAGCTATTCTTCAAAGCCGTGTTCCGTTCATACGGCCTCACAGCGCCTTGCATTCCAAATGGACCACTTTTCACTATGTAGTGGCCCTAGTGCACGATACAGGGAGGATGGTGCCATTTGGAACACATCCAGCTGTGTTGTGTGGGGTATACTGGCCTCACACTGAGCTGTGATTGTGTTCTGGGCTCTTAGAGTCAACACTCTCAGTCTGGTGTTAATGTGTTGTGATGGGTTGGGCTGGAGCAGGGGATAGGAGAATTTACCTTCTTCCACTCCTATTCTCTTTCTCTCTACTCTCTCTCTGCTTTCTCTCCTCTCTCTCTGCTTTCTCTCCTCTCTCTCTGCTTTCTCTCTGCTTTCTCTCTGCTTTCTCTCTCTCTGCTCTCTCTCTGCTTTCTCTCTTCTCTCTCCTCTCTCTGCTTTCTCTCTGCTCTCTCTCTTCTCCCTCCCTCTCTCTGCTCTCTCTCTTCTCCCTCCCTCTCTCTCTTGCTCTCCTCTCTTGCTCTGCTTTCTCTCTCTCTCTCTCTCTCTCTCTCTCTCTCTCTCTCTCTCTCTCTCTCTCTCTCTCTCTCCTCTCTCTGCTCCCCCCCCCGACACTCCCACACACACTTCTCCATTGTGTTCCTGTGTTGTAGTCCCCCCAGAGAGAGAGAGAGGGTTAGAGAGCATCCCAGGGTTGGCCTTAGTGGGGTTCTGCTCTTCAATATAAAACTGTTGGCTGGATCAATAGACCATTTGCTCTGTACCATACAATCTACACAGCTCTCTGTCCTGCCCTGCTTACACCGTGAAGTGAACCAACAGAGTGTTGTGATGAGGTTTGATCACTACACATCTCTCTGTCCTGCCCTGCTTACACCGTGAAGTGAACCAACAGAGTGTTGTGATGAGGTTTGATCACTAAAGATGTTTACAACCGTCAGAACTGTTTGGTCCTGTCATCCTGTTGTCCTGTCGTCCTGTCGTCCTGTCGTCTTGTCGTCCTGTCGTCCTGTCGTCCTGTCGTCCTGTCGTCCTGTCGTCCTGTCGTCCTGTCGTCCTGTCGTCCTGTCGTCCTGCCCTGATGGATGAGAGAGAGACGCGCTCACTCTCATTCTCTCTCTCCTCTCATTCTTTCTCTCTCTTTCTGTGTCGCTCTCTTTCTGTGTCGCGCTCTCTTTCTGTGTCGCGAATAGCACTCTATTCCTTCAGAATGTATTCACACTCCGACACTCTTTCCACGTTGTGTTGTGTTCCAGTCTGAATTTAAAATGGTTTAAATTGAGATGTTGTGTCACTGGACTACACACTATACCCCGTAATATCAAAGCACATACCTTGCATGGACTCCCTGTGTGTTCAGTAATAGTGTTTAACATGATTTTTGAATGACTACCTCATCTCTGTACCCCCACACATACAGTTATCTGTAAGGTCCCTCAGTCGAGCAGTGAATTTCAAACCCCAGATTCAACCACAAAGACCAGGGAGGTTTTCCAATGCTTCACAAAGAAGGGACCAGTATTGATAGATAGAAAGCAGACATTGATCATCCCTTAGAACGTGGTGAAGTTATTAATTACACTGTGGATGGTGTATCAATACACCCACTCACTACAAAGATACAGGCGTCCTTCATAACTCAGTTGCCGGAGAGGAAGGAAACCGCTCAGGGATTTCACCATGAGGACAATAGTGACTTTAAAACAGTTACAGAGTTGAATGGCTGTGATGGGAGAAAACTGAGGATGGATCAACAACATTGTAGTTACTCCACAATACTAACCTAAATGACAGAGTGAAAAGAAGGAAGCCTGTACTGAATAAAACATATTACAAAACATGCATCCTGTTTGCAATAAGGCACTAAAGTAGAACTGGAATAAATGTGGCAAAGAAATGAACTTTGTCCTGAATACAAAGCCTTATGTTTGGGACAAATTCCAATACAACACATCACTGAATGCCACTTCATATTTTCAAGCATGGTGGTGGCTGCATCATGTTATGGGTATGCTTGTCACTGGCAAGGACTAGGGAGTTTTTTAGGATAAAAAGAAACAGACTAGCGCTAAGCACAGGCAAAATCCTAGAGGAAAACCTGGTTCAGTCTGCTTTCCACCAGACACTGGGAGATGAATTCACCTTCCAGCAGGACAATAACCTAAAACACAAGGCCAAATCTACACTGGAGTTGCTTACCAAATCAAATGTTATTGGTTCATACACATATTTAACAGATGTTATTGGTCACATATTTAACAGATGTTATTGGTCCATACACATATTTAACAGATGTTATTGGTCCATACACATATTTAACAGATGTTATTGGTCCATACACATATTTAACAGATGTTATTGGTCACATATTTAACATATGTTATTGGTCACATATTTAGCAGATGTTATTGGTCACATATTTAACAGATGTTATTGGTCCATACACATATTTAACAGATGTTATTGGTCCATACACATATTTAACAGATGTTATTGGTCCATACACATATTTAGCAGATGTTATTGGTCCATACACATATTTAGCAGATGTTATTGTGGGTGTAGTGAAATGCTTGTGTTCCTAGCTCCAACATTGAATGTTCCTGAGCGTCCTAGTTACAGTTTTGACTTAATTCGGCTTGAAAATCTATGGCAAGACTTGAAAATGGCCGTCTAGCGATGATCAACGACCAACTTGACAGAGCTTGAAGAATGTTGAAAAGAGGCATGTGGAAATATTTTACAATCACTCTGTGAATACTTATGTAAGTGAGATGGATGCAACACAGGTATTCACTAGCTACCTCTCTCAATTCAATTCAATTTAAGGGCTTTATTGGCATGGGAAACATATGTTAACTTTGCCGAAGCAAGTGAAATAGATTTTATACAAAAGACAAATAAACAAAATAAAAATAAACAGTTAACATTACACTCACAGGAATGTCTTTCTCTCTCTCTCTCTCTCTCTCTGCCTCTCTCGCTCTCTCTCTCTCTTGCTCTCTCTCTCTGCCCCTCTCTCTCTGCCTCCCTCTCTCTCTGTCTCTCTCTCTCCCTCTCTCTCTGCCTCCCTCTCTCTCTCTCTGCCTCCCTCTCTCTCTGCCTCTCTCTCTCTCTCTCTCTCTCTCTCTCTCTCTCTCTCTCTGCCTCACTCTCTCTCTCTGCCTCTCTCTCTCTCTGCCTCGCTCGCTCTCTCGCTCTCTCTCTCTCTCTCTCTCTCTCTCTCTCTCTGCCTCTCTCGCTCTCTGAGCATTTCCAGGTTAACCCAGTCGTTAGGTTATGGCGGTGGAGAGGGTCGCTCCACAGTCCACACAACACACACACACACACTGCTCTTGTGTTGTCACCAATTTCTCTTCTCTGTTTCCAGCTGAGAGGCATGATCAATCAAGTGTAGGATCTCAAGGCGATTGTCAATATCCTGATCAATTGACAGAGTGCTTTCTATTGGAAGCATTTATTTTCAGCTCAACATCCAGTATTGATTAGATGGATTGTTTTCAGCACCGCTGGACACGAAGCAATCACTTATCAGACTTGTTTTACCCAGGATTCATCCTGTTGTTTAGTCCTGTCATAGAGTATTCTTCTATTATATGATCATTGTATTTATTTATTTATTTTATTTCACCTTTATTTAACCAGGTAGGCTAGTTGAGAACAAGTCCTTTATTTAACCAGGTAGGCTAGTTGAGAACAAGTCCTTTATTTAACCAGGTAGGCTAGTTGAGAACAAGTTCTCATTTACAACTGTGACCTGGCCAAGATCAAGCAAAGCAGTTTGACACAAACAACAACACAGAGTTACACATGAAGTAAAACAAGTATACAGTCAATAATACAGTAGAAAAATAAGTCTATTTACAATGTGAGCAAATGAGGTGAGATAAGGAAGGTAAAGGCAATAAAATAGGCCATAGTGGCGAGGCAATTACGATATAGCAATTAAACACTGGAGTGATAGATGTGCAGGAGATGAATGTGCAAGTAGAGATACTGGGGTGCAAAGGAGCAAGATAAATACAGTATTAACTGGGTGGTTCGAGCCCTGAATGCTGATTGGCTGAACGGCGTGGTATATCAGATCGTATACCACGGATATGACAAAACATGTATTTTTACTGTTCTAATTACCTTGGTAACCAGTTTATAATATCAATAAGGCACCTCAGGGGTTTGTGATATATGGACAATATACCACGGCTAAGGGTTGTGTTCAGGCACTCCTTGTTGCATCGTGCATAAGAACAGCCCTTAGCCGTGATATATTGGCCATATACCACACCTCCTCGGGCCTTATTGCTTAGTTATATTGGTAACTGAGTTAAACTGACAGCTTTAAATGGCAAATGTAGGTAAGAGGTGTTGGAGAAATACATATTTTTAGTTGATCAAAAATAATCCAGTTCTTTGATGTTGTTTCCCTCCTCAGTTTGGAGCAGTACCAGTGGTCGTCTCCTCAGCCCACCCATCCCAGGCTGGCTTCCCCTCCTCCGCCTTTCCTTCCCTCCCTCCGCCTCCTCCCCCTCCTCCTCCCCCCCTCCCAGGCTGCGGCCCACCTCCCCCACCAGGAGTGCCTCCCCCGTTCGGTTGTCCCCCTCCTCCTCCTCCTCCTCCCCCGGGGTTCTGTGGGCTGGGCTCTCCTACCCACAACACCTTGCCTTTCGGCCTCCGGCCCAAGAAGGAGTTCAAGCTTGAGACTTCTATGAAGCGCCTCAACTGGTCCAAGGTGAGTCACTCACTCACTCACTCACTCACTCACTCACTCACTCACTCACTCACTCACTCACTCACTCACTCACACACACTCACTCACTCACTCACTCCCAGTCCATTACCCTAGCCCCCCTCTCCTCCCACACACTGCCTGGCCTTCTGTTACTAACAGATATGGCTAAACAGGGTGTGTGTCTGAAAACACAGGATGTGGCTGTGAACAAGGCTTGTTTTTAGGTGTGTGAAGTGCTACTCGAGAGGCCTGGCAGCTGATCACACTATAAATGAATGTCTCCAGCGATCTCTCCTGAGTTTTAGAGGTACCGTCTCTAAACTTTCAAGTCCTGTCAGTCCAGAGGGTTTTTTGGGGGGTAGATTCATGCATATTAAACGTGAGTTGTCCTGTACAGCTGTACACCAACACAAGGGTCTCCTTTGGTGTCCTGTTGAAACCTGATCACAACACAAAAGGCATACGTCCCGAATCACACCCTATTCACTGTGTAGTGCACTACTTTGACGATGAGCTCTGGTTAAAAAGTAGTACTCTGCCGATTTTATATATAGGTAGTTGAGTGTGGTTTGGGACGTGTCCTTCCTCATCAGATCAGGCATATGGTCCAGCTTGTTAAACAGCTGTATGAACGTGTATGGGAGAGAAAAAAAGGAAGTGAGATAAAATATTAATTGTAATAGCGTGAAGTAATATCACTGAGATGAAACGACATCTGGTTCTGTTCTGAGCCAAGTCCGTCTGACTGAGGCCTCTGATCCAATCAGAGAGGAGAGGGAGGAGCCCGGGCTTTAAATGGCTGTTGGCACGGAAACGCCAGCCCTGGAAACATCTGTACTGTTGCTTGTTGTTGCCATTTTTATATATAAATAAATAAATAAATAAAAGTTATATATGTCAGAGAAGAAAGTTGGACTTTAATAAAACAACTTAGTTAAGCATGACGTCTCAGCTTTTCCCATAGATCGGTGATCCACCTTCAACTAGCATACTAGTAGCTGTAATAGCACGGTTTTACTGTTAGTCCAGCTGATATAGATGAAATGTTTCCTAAACCTGGAGCCTAACTCACCCACGGTTTTACTGTTAGTCCAGCTGATATAGATGAAATGTTTCCTAAACCTGGAGCCTAACTCACCCACGGTTTTACTGTTAGTCCAGCTGATATAGATGAAATGTTTCCTAAACCTGGAGCCTAACTCACCCACGGTTTTACTGTTAGTCCAGCTGATATAGATGAAATGTTTCCTAAACCTGGAGCCTAACTCACCCACGGTTTTACTGTTAGTCCAGCTGATATAGATGAAATGTTTCCTAAACCTGGAGCCTAACTCACCCACGGTTTTACTGTTAGTCCAGCTGATATAGATGAAATGTTTCCTAAACCTGGAGCCTAACTCACCCACGGTTTTACTGTTAGTCCAGCTGATATAGATGAAATGTTTCCTAAACCTGGAGCCTAACTCACCCACGGTTTTACTGTTAGTCCAGCTGATATAGATTACATGTTTCCTAAACCTGGAGCCTAACTCACCCACGGTTTTACTGTTAGTCCAGCTGATATTGATGAAATGTTTCCTAAACCTGGAGCCTAACTCACCCACGGTTTTACTGTTAGTCCAGCTGATATAGATGAAATGTTTCCTAAACCTGGAGCCTAACTCACCCACGGTTTTACTGTTAGTCCAGCTGATATAGATGAAATGTTTCCTAAACCTGGAGCCTAACTCACCCACGGTTTTACTGTTAGTCCAGCTGATATAGATTACATGTTTCCTAAACCTGGAGCCTAACTCACCCACGGTTTTACTGTTAGTCCAGCTGATATAGATGAAATGTTTCCTAAACCTGGAGCCTAACTCACCCACGGTTTTACTGTTAGTCCAGCTGATATAGATTACATGTTTCCTAAACCTGGAGCCTAACTCACCCACGGTTTTCCTGTTAGTCCAGCTGATATAGATGAAATGTTTCCTAAACCTGGAGCCTAACTCACCCACGGTGACAGACCCAGCGTTGGTGAGCCAAATGATCCAGTCATGGATCCATGCTGTTCCTCAAGTGATTCATCTGAACAGTGACTCTGTGCTCAGTGTC
>NC_138306.1:92450000-92482500 GCF_965601325.2 Salmo salar | reverse complement strand
CTGCACTCCCATATCTAAGCACTGCACTCCCATATCTAAGTGTTGCTCTCCCATATCTACGTGATGCTCTCCCATATCTGTGTGCTGCTCTCCCATATCTGTGTGTTGCTCTCCCATATCTACGTGATGCTCTCCCATATCTGTTTGTTGCTCTCCCATATCTACGTGATGCTCTCCCATATCTGTGTGCTGCTCTCCCATATCTGTGTGCTGCTCTCCCATATCTGTGTGCTGCTCTCCCATATCTAAGCGCTGCTCTCCCATATCTAAGCGTTGCTCTCCCATATCTAAATTTTGCTCTCCCAAAACCCCCGTGCTGCTCTCCCATATCTCCGTGTAAGGAGTATAAGGTTTTAAGTAAATCACTATGGGAACTAGGGCTGTCCCGGACAAAGAAAAAAATCTTGGTTGATCGAAAGTCAACATTTTTAAATGTGTATAGACACACCTAAAGTGTTAATAAAGTCAGAAAAATGAATTGAGCTTTTGTGATGTTTTTCAGTTTACGGTTTGATGAAATAAGACATGCCTCAAGAGGGCTCCAGAGATCTAGATAACCAGAAGAAAAAAAAACTTGAACTTGACCCAAACGTTCTCCTCCCGCTCCTGCTGGCTGTCTCAGATTCTGCCGTTCCTCTCCTGGAGGTGCTGGTAATTCGCTCCACGAGGAGTGGACAACCTTTCTCATGTTGAATGCCAGTTCATCTTATCTTTTCTACCCATAACGTGCCAGTATGGTTTTCAGATGCACATTTTTGGGAAACAATTTAATTTATAACGTATTCAAATCTCATTGTTATGTGGTGAATCAAAATTCTATCGAAATGAAAATGATACCAAATCTAAAAGTAACTTCTATTGCCAACTATGTAAAAATAGCCCGACATAAAGCCAACAAATAAAAAACATTGCAGCCTGCAGGTAGAAAATATCCTGATTAAAAATAAATATCCTATTAATCACATTGGCTACACATGGCCTGTCTACAACGCGCCTAGACCTCCGCAATGGATTCATTCACTGAGATGGGCGCAAATATAAATATATTTCTAACTGCTCTGCTCAAACAATCTTGGTCGACCAACAGCCTAACGATCAAAACAATCGACTAATTGGGGTCAACCCCAATGGGAACAGCATATAGTCATCATTATGTGGTTATTTCACTTTGGTCTGGTTCATCTCAGTGTTGTTCGACTGTAGCCTACGGTTTACTGTGCTGTGATTGAACAGATCAGCCTGAGCTTTTGGAGGCTGTTATCAAAAACTCATCCACTATTCATGTTCTGTCAGGCTAAAATCAATGGCCAGGTCAGAGCAGTACTGTACAGCTCAATCTAATAGAACTATCTGTCTGGTCGGAAGTCTCTAGAAGGTTTACGCTAAGTCAAGTAAGACTACCTTTTGACCCGCGACATTCAAAATGCTTTGCTGCTTTTTTCAGAGTTTATAAAATTGGAAATGTGACGCTTCGTTGCCAGCCGTGTTATTTTAAGTTCCTTATCTTTATTAAATCTTGATGAATCAGGTGTAATTCTCTACAGAGGGGCTTCTCCTTCCAACCTTGATGAATCAGGTGTAATTCTCTACAGAGGGGCTTCTCCTTCCAACCTTGATGAATCAGGTGTAATTCTCTACAGAGGGGCTTCTCCTTCCAACCTTGATGAATCAGGTGTAATTCTCTACAGAGGGGCTTCTCCTTCCAACCTTGATGAATCAGGTGTAATTCTCTACAGAGGGGCTTCTCCTTCCAACCTTGATGAATCAGGTGTAATTCTCTACAGAGGGGCTTCTCCTTCCAACCTTGATGAATCAGGTGTAATTCTCTACAGAGGGGCTTCTCCTTCCAACCTTGATGAATCAGGTGTAATTCTCTACAGAGGGGCTTCTCCTTCCAACCTTGATGAATCAGGTGTAATTCTCTACAGAGGGGCTTCTCCTTCCAACCTTGATGAATCAGGTGTAATTCTCTACAGAGGGGCTTCTCCTTCCAACCTTGATGAATCAGGTGTAATTCTCTACAGAGGGGCTTCTCCTTCCAACCTTGATGAATCAGGTGTAATTCTCTACAGAGGGGCTTCTCCTTCCAACCTTGATGAATCAGGTGTAATTCTCTACAGAGGGGCTTCTCCTTCCAACCTTGATGAATCAGGTGTTTTTTTTTTATATTTGTTATTTATTTAACTTGGTTTTTCAGGGGAACCCATTGAGACCAGAGTCTCATTTACAATGGTGCCCTGAGGACAACTATACAACAAAATCAGAATAATCAATAAAAACGAAATAAACTAGAAATAATGAAACCAGCAGGTCTGGTGTAGTGACTTCATGTTACATGTCCTACGGTAATGAAACCAGCAGGTCTGATGTAGTGACTTCATGTTACATGTCCTACAGTAATGAAACCAGCAGGTCTGATGTAGTGACTTCATGTTACATGTCCTACAGTAATGAAACCAGCAGGTCTGATGTAGTGACTTCATGTTACATGTCCTACAGTAATGAAACCAGCAGGTCTGGTGTAGTGACTTCATGTTACATGTCCTACAGTAATGAAACCAGCAGGTCTGATGTAGTGACTTCATGTTACATGTCCTACAGTAATGAAACCAGCAGGTCTGATGTAGTGACTTCATGTTACATGTCCTACGGTAATGAAACCAGCAGGTCTGATGTAGTGACTTCATGTTACATGTCCTACAGTAATGAAACCAGCAGGTCTGATGTAGTGACTTCATGTTACATGTCCTACGGTAATGAAACCAGCAGGTCTGATGTAGTGACTTCATGTTACATGTCCTACGGTAATGAAACCAGCAGGTCTGATGTAGTGACTTCATGTTACATGTCCTACGGTAATGAAACCAGCAGGTCTGATGTAGTGACTTCATGTTACATGTCCTACGGTAATGAAACCAGCAGGTCTGATGTAGTGACTTCATGTTACATGTCCTACGGTAATGAAACCAGCAGGTCTGATGTAGTGACTTCATGTTACATGTCCTACAGTAATGAAACCAGCAGGTCTGATGTAGTGACTTCATGTTACATGTCCTACGGTAATGAAACCAGCAGGTCTGATGTAGTGACTTCATGTTACATGTCCTACGGTAATGAAACCAGCAGGTCTGATGTAGTGACTTCATGTTACATGTCCTACGGTAATGAAACCAGCAGGTCTGATGTAGTGACTTCATGTTACATGTCCTACGGTAATGAAACCAGCAGGTCTGATGTAGTGACTTCATGTTACATGTCCTACAGTAATGAAACCAGCTGGTCTGATGTAGTGACTTCATGTTACATGTCCTACAGTAATGAAACCAGCAGGTCTGATGTAGTGACTTCATGTTACATGTCCTACGGTAATGAAACCAGCAGGTCTGATGTAGTGACTTCATGTTACATGTCCTACGGTAATGAAACCAGCAGGTCTGATGTAGTGACTTCATGTTACATGTCCTACAGTAATGAAACCAGCAGGTCTGATGTAGTGACTTCATGTTACATGTCCTACGGTAATGAAACCAGCTGGTCTGATGTAGTGACTTCATGTTACATGTCCTGCGGTAATGAAACCAGCAGGTCTGATGTAGTGACTTCATGTTACATGTCCTACGGTAATGAAACCAGCAGGTCTGATGTAGTGACTTCATGTTACATGTCCTACGGTAATGAAACCAGCAGGTCTGATGTAGTGACTTCATGTTACATGTCCTACGGTAATGAAACCAGCAGGTCTGATGTAGTGACTTCATGTTACATGTCCTACAGTAATGAAACCAGCAGGTCTGATGTAGTGACTTCATGTTACATGTCCTACGGTAATGAAACCAGCAGGTCTGATGTAGTGACTTCATGTTACATGTCCTACGGTAATGAAACCAGCAGGTCTGATGTAGTGACTTCATGTTACATGTCCTACGGTAATGAAACCAGCAGGTCTGATGTAGTGACTTCATGTTACATGTCCTACGGTAATGAAACCAGCAGGTCTGATGTAGTGACTTCATGTTACATGTCCTACAGTAATGAAACCAGCAGGTCTGATGTAGTGACTTCATGTTACATGTCCTACAGTAATGAAACCAGCAGGTCTGATGTAGTGACTTCATGTTACATGTCCTACGGTAATGAAACCAGCAGGTCTGATGTAGTGACTTCATGTTACATGTCCTACGGTAATGAAACCAGCAGGTCTGATGTAGTGACTTCATGTTACATGTCCTACGGTAATGAAACCAGCAGGTCTGATGTAGTGACTTCATGTTACATGTCCTACGGTAATGAAACCAGCAGGTCTGATGTAGTGACTTCATGTTACATGTCCTACGGTAATGAAACCAGCAGGTCTGATGTAGTGACTTCATGTTACATGTCCTACGGTAATGAAACCAGCAGGTCTGATGTAGTGACTTCATGTTACATGTCCTACGGTAATGAAACCAGCAGGTCTGATGTAGTGACTTCATGTTACATGTCCTACGGTAATGAAACCAGCAGGTCTGATGTAGTGACTTCATGTTACATGTCCTACAGTAATGAAACCAGCAGGTCTGATGTAGTGACTTCATGTTACATGTCCTACGGTAATGAAACCAGCAGGTCTGATGTAGTGACTTCATGTTACATGTCCTACGGTAATGAAACCAGCAGGTCTGATGTAGTGACTTCATGTTACATGTCCTACGGTAATGAAACCAGCAGGTCTGATGTAGTGACTTCATGTTACATGTCCTACGGTAATGAAACCAGCAGGTCTGATGTAGTGACTTCATGTTACATGTCCTACGGTAATGAAACCAGCAGGTCTGATGTAGTGACTTCATGTTACATGTCCTACGGTAATGAAACCAGCAGGTCTGATGTAGTGACTTCATGTTACATGTCCTACGGTAATGAAACCAGCAGGTCTGATGTAGTGACTTCATGTTACATGTCCTACGGTAATGAAACCAGCAGGTCTGATGTAGTGACTTCATGTTACATGTCCTACGGTAATGAAACCAGCAGGTCTGATGTAGTGACTTCATGTTACATGTCCTACGGTAATGAAACCAGCAGGTCTGATGTAGTGACTTCATGTTACATGTCCTACGGTAATGAAACCAGCAGGTCTGATGTAGTGACTTCATGTTACATGTCCTACGGTAATGAAACCAGCAGGTCTGATGTAGTGACTTCATGTTACATGTCCTACAGTAATGAAACCAGCAGGTCTGATGTAGTGACTTCATGTTACATGTCCTACGGTAATGAAACCAGCAGGTCTGATGTAGTGACTTCATGTTACATGTCCTACGGTAATGAAACCAGCAGGTCTGATGTAGTGACTTCATGTTACATGTCCTACGGTAATGAAACCAGCAGGTCTGATGTAGTGACTTCATGTTACATGTCCTACGGTAATGAAACCAGCAGGTCTGATGTAGTGACTTCATGTTACATGTCCTACGGTAATGAAACCAGCAGGTCTGATGTAGTGACTTCATGTTACATGTCCTACGGTAATGAAACCAGCAGGTCTGATGTAGTGACTTCATGTTACATGTCCTACGGTAATGAAACCAGCAGGTCTGATGTAGTGACTTCATGTTACATGTCCTACGGTAATGAAACCAGCAGGTCTGATGTAGTGACTTCATGTTACATGTCCTACGGTAATGAAACCAGCAGGTCTGATGTAGTGACTTCATGTTACATGTCCTACGGTAATGAAACCAGCAGGTCTGATGTAGTGACTTCATGTTACATGTCCTACGGTAATGAAACCAGCAGGTCTGATGTAGTGACTTCATGTTACATGTCCTACGGTAATGAAACCAGCAGGTCTGATGTAGTGACTTCATGTTACATGTCCTACAGTAATGAAACCAGCAGGTCTGATGTAGTGACTTCATGTTACATGTCCTACGGTAATGAAACCAGCAGGTCTGATGTAGTGACTTCATGTTACATGTCCTACGGTAATGAAACCAGCAGGTCTGATGTAGTGACTTCATGTTACATGTCCTACAGTAATGAAACCAGCAGGTCTGATGTAGTGACTTCATGTTACATGTCCTACGGTAATGAAACCAGCAGGTCTGATGTAGTGACTTCATGTTACATGTCCTACGGTAATGAAACCAGCAGGTCTGATGTAGTGACTTCATGTTACATGTCCTACGGTAATGAAACCAGCAGGTCTGATGTAGTGACTTCATGTTACATGTCCTACGGTAATGAAACCAGCAGGTCTGATGTAGTGACTTCATGTTACATGTCCTACGGTAATGAAACCAGCAGGTCTGATGTAGTGACTTCATGTTACATGTCCTACGGTAATGAAACCAGCAGGTCTGATGTAGTGACTTCATGTTACATGTCCTACAGTAATGAAACCAGCAGGTCTGATGTAGTGACTTCATGTTACATGTCCTACGGTAATGAAACCAGCAGGTCTGATGTAGTGACTTCATGTTACATGTCCTACGGTAATGAAACCAGCAGGTCTGATGTAGTGACTTCATGTTACATGTCCTACGGTAATGAAACCAGCAGGTCTGATGTAGTGACTTCATGTTACATGTCCTACGGTAATGAAACCAGCAGGTCTGATGTAGTGACTTCATGTTACATGTCCTACGGTAATGAAACCAGCAGGTCTGATGTAGTGACTTCATGTTACATGTCCTACAGTAATGAAACCAGCAGGTCTGATGTAGTGACTTCATGTTACATGTCCTACGGTAATGAAACCAGCAGGTCTGATGTAGTGACTTCATGTTACATGTCCTACGGTAATGAAACCAGCAGGTCTGATGTAGTGACTTCATGTTACATGTCCTACAGTAATGAAACCAGCAGGTCTGATGTAGTGACTTCATGTTACATGTCCTACGGTAATGAAACCAGCAGGTCTGATGTAGTGACTTCATGTTACATGTCCTACAGTAATGAAACCAGCAGGTCTGATGTAGTGACTTCATGTTACATGTCCTACGGTAATGAAACCAGCAGGTCTGATGTAGTGACTTCATGTTACATGTCCTACGGTAATGAAACCAGCAGGTCTGATGTAGTGACTTCATGTTACATGTCCTACGGTAATGAAACCAGCAGGTCTGATGTAGTGACTTCATGTTACATGTCCTACGGTAATGAAACCAGCAGGTCTGATGTAGTGACTTCATGTTACATGTCCTACAGTAATGAAACCAGCAGGTCTGATGTAGTGACTTCATGTTACATGTCCTACGGTAATGAAACCAGCAGGTCTGATGTAGTGACTTCATGTTACATGTCCTACGGTAATGAAACCAGCAGGTCTGATGTAGTGACTTCATGTTACATGTCCTACAGTAATGAAACCAGCAGGTCTGATGTAGTGACTTCATGTTACATGTCCTACGGTAATGAAACCAGCAGGTCTGATGTAGTGACTTCATGTTACATGTCCTACGGTAATGAAACCAGCAGGTCTGATGTAGTGACTTCATGTTACATGTCCTACGGTAATGAAACCAGCAGGTCTGATGTAGTGACTTCATGTTACATGTCCTACAGTAATGAAACCAGCAGGTCTGATGTAGTGACTTCATGTTACATGTCCTACAGTAATGAAACCAGCAGGTCTGATGTAGTGACTTCATGTTACATGTCCTACGGTAATGAAACCAGCAGGTCTGATGTAGTGACTTCATGTTACATGTCCTACGGTAATGAAACCAGCAGGTCTGATGTAGTGACTTCATGTTACATGTCCTACGGTAATGAAACCAGCAGGTCTGATGTAGTGACTTCATGTTACATGTCCTACGGTAATGAAACCAGCAGGTCTGATGTAGTGACTTCATGTTACATGTCCTACAGTAATGAAACCAGCAGGTCTGATGTAGTGACTTCATGTTACATGTCCTACGGTAATGAAACCAGCAGGTCTGATGTAGTGACTTCATGTTACATGTCCTACGGTAATGAAACCAGCAGGTCTGATGTAGTGACTTCATGTTACATGTCCTACGGTAATGAAACCAGCAGGTCTGATGTAGTGACTTCATGTTACATGTCCTACAGTAATGAAACCAGCAGGTCTGATGTAGTGACTTCATGTTACATGTCCTACAGTAATGAAACCAGCAGGTCTGATGTAGTGACTTCATGTTACATGTCCTACGGTAATGAAACCAGCAGGTCTGATGTAGTGACTTCATGTTACATGTCCTACGGTAATGAAACCAGCAGGTCTGATGTAGTGACTTCATGTTACATGTCCTACGGTAATGAAACCAGCAGGTCTGATGTAGTGACTTCATGTTACATGTCCTACGGTAATGAAACCAGCAGGTCTGATGTAGTGACTTCATGTTAATGAGTGGAGGAACAGTGGGCTGGAAGTCTGTAGAGAATTACAGACACGGAGATGAGAAACAGACAGACCCGGGAGTGTTCTGTAACTCGCTGTACGGTGATGTGAATCAGAGCTCATGGTTAATGCAGGTCTTTAATTTGTCTCTTCTACTCTCAGACAGGATCTCTGTTGGTTACAGTCTGTCCTCTGTCTCTTTCCTCACGTGTGTGTGTGTGTGTGTGTGTGTGTGTGTGTGTGTGTGTGTGTGTGTGTGTGTGTGTGTGTGTGTGTGTGTGTGTGTGTGTGTGTGTGTGTGTGTGTGTGTGTGTGTGTGTGTGTTTGTGTGTGTGGGGGTGTGTGCGTGTGCGTGTGTGCGGGTGCGTGTGTGTGTGTGGGTGTGTGTGTGTGGGTGTGGGTGTGGGTGTGTGTGTGGGGGTGTGTGTGTGTGTGTGGGGGGTTGTTTTCTCCTTCAGTGAGTGGTGGTCCTCTGAGCTCTACTGTCAGAACTGTTGTTGTCAGAGGTTGTCCTCAACCACAGAGACACACACACACACAGATAGAGAGACAGACACACACATTCACTCCTCCCGTCTTCTCGCCCATTGTTCTTCCCACTAATTTATACGACTGGCTGCACACATCACTCTCATCCTCCTCTTCCTCCTCATCCTCCTCTTCCTCCCCACTTAAGTGCAGCAGCATCTGGATCCACATGAATCTTTTAAACGGCCTCATCTCTCTCTCCTCCGCTCCCGTTTTCATTCCATCAAATATTCATCCCTCTTTCTGTGAACTCCACATTGCTCTTCCCAGATGATTACCGCTCTCCTTCTCCTGTTGGTCATATGAACAACCGCTTACACACACACACACACACACACACACACACACACACACACACACACACACACACTGCTGATATCCAGTTCACATAACACCTCAGTTTATATCAAAGAGGAGAAACATTTCAGTCTTTTGAAACTCCTAAATATGGGGTTTTGTCTGAGTTTCATTCCTAACTCCTAGTGTGATCAACCAACTACAGCAGGACATAATAAACCAGCTGTTCTTTATGTCTGTTGTTGAGGAATATACTGGGATATACTGACTCAATTATTACTGTTGTTGAGGAATATACTGGGATATACTGACTATATTATTACTGTTGTTGAGGAATATACTGGGATATACTGACTCAATTATTACTGTTGTTGAGGAATATACTGGGATATACTGACTATATTATTACTGTTGTTGAGGAATATACTGGGATATACTGACTATATTATTACTGTTGTTGAGGAATATACTGGGATATACTGACTCAATTATTACTGTTGTTGGGGAATATACTGGGATATACTGACTCAATTATTACTGTTGTTGGGGAATATACTGGTATATACTGACTCAATTATTACTGTTGTTGGGGAATATACTGGGATATACTGACTCAATTATTACTGTTGTTGAGGAATATACTGGGATATACTGACTCAATTATTACTGTTGAGGAATATACTGGGA
Source organism: Salmo salar (assembly GCF_965601325.2). NCBI lineage: Eukaryota > Metazoa > Chordata > Actinopteri > Salmoniformes > Salmonidae > Salmo > Salmo salar. Next base: position 92,472,641 of record NC_138306.1, on the reverse strand, counting down.
TATACTGACTCAATTATTACTGTTGTTGAGGAATATACTGGGATATACTGACTATATTATTACTGTTGTTGAGGAATATACTGGGATATACTGACTCAATTATTACTGTTGTTGAGGAATATACTGGGATATACTGACTCAATTATTACTGTTGTTGAGGAATATACTGGGATATACTGACTATATTATTACTGTTGTTGAGGAATATACTGGGATATACTGACTATTATTACTGTTGTTGAGGAATATACTGGGATATACTGACTCAATTATTACTGTTGTTGGGGAATATACTGGGATATACTGACTCAATTATTACTGTTGTTGGGGAATATACTGGTATATACTGACTCAATTATTACTGTTGTTGGGGAATATACTGGGATATACTGACTCAATTATTACTGTTGTTGAGGAATATACTGGGATATACTGACTCAATTATTACTGTTGAGGAATATACTGGGATATACTGACTCAATTATTACTGTTGTTGAGGAATATACTGGGATATACTGACTCAATTATTACTGTTGTTGAGGAATATACTGGGATATACTGACTCAATTATTACTGTTGTTGGGGAATATACTGGTATATACTGACTCAATTATTACTGTTGTTGGGGAATATACTGGTATATACTGACTCAATTATTACTGTTGTTGAGGAATACAGGAGATTTCGTTGTAGGCAGAACACATCAGACTAGGATTCTATTGTACACTCCTCAGCCATAACCAATCAGAGCTGCAGTTTGGCCTATATGCAAATCACCCATTGCCATATATGTATCTGTGCCTTTCACTTTGAACTGTGTTGACAGCTGTGGTCGTGAGGAGATGCACTTGTTTTGAGATCAAAGAGAGATCTGCATGTAGCCACTTGAGCATGTTTAGTTTATATAATGTACTAGTTAGTGAGTTATTAGCCCAGTTACAGATCAGTTAGGTCATATCCTGTACTAGTTAGTGGGTTATTAGTCCAGTTATAGATCAGTTAGGTCATATCCTGTACTAGTTAGTGGGTTATTAGTCCAGTTATAGATCAGTTAGGTCATATCCTGTACTAGTTAGTTAGTTAGTTATTAGTCCAGTTATATATTAGTTAGTTCATATCCTGTACTAGTTAGTGGGTTATTAGCCCAGTTCCAGATCAGTTAGGTCATATCCTGTACTAGTTAGTTAGTTAGTTATTAGTCCAGGTATAGATCAGTTAGGTCATATCCTGTACTAGTTAGTGAGTTATTAGCCCAGTTACAGATCAGTTAGGTCATATCCTGTACTAGTTAGTGGGTTATTAGCCCAGTTATAGATCAGTTAGTTCATTTCCTGTACTAGTTAGTGAGTTATTAGCCCAGTTATAGATCAGTTAGTTCATATCCTGTACTAGTTAGTGAGTTATTAGCCCAATTATAGATCAGTTAGGTCATATCCTGTACTAGTAAGTGAGTTATTAGCCCAGTTATAGATCAGTTAGGTCATATCCTGTACTAGTAAGTGAGTTATTAGCCCAGTTATAGATCAGTTAGGTCATATCCTGTACTAGTTAGTGAGTTATTAGTCCAGTTATAGATCAGTTAGTTCATATCCTGTACTAGTAAGTGAGTTATTAGCCCAGTTATAGATCAGTTAGGTCATATCCTGTACTAGTAAGTGAGTTATTAGCCCAGTTATAGATCAGTTAGGTCATATCCTGTACTAGTTAGTGAGTTATTAGTCCAGTTATAGATCAGTTAGTTCATATCCTGTACTAGTTAGTTATTAGTCCAGTTATAGATCATTTGTAATCAGCTATAGGGGAGTGAGCACAAAACATGGTCATTATTTAGACATCTCTGACAAGTGGATGAACAGGTTCACGTCAAGCTCTGCACGTGCTGTTTAAACGTCTCCGTGAATGTAGTCCTACATTGAACACCACACATTGGCTGTTACTGTAGGCTGAATGATATAACAGCTATTTCCATGTTAAAATGTTATGGGATGCGTTATTCTCCCTCGTTTTGGATGGTCGGCCACTCTGGTAGTCCTACATTATGATCATATAGCCACAGTAGCCTACTCTACCACTGTTAAAACTGTAACTTATAGCAGGTACAGCCTCGGTGGTCACAGTAAACGCACGCTGGAAGCTGCACAGAATTTTAAACAACATTCAACTTTGTGCTCAGCAGACCTGAAATTTGCTCATTGTCCCCAAAACATTTTCCGAGAACATTGTATGGGAGAGAGACTAATTGATGACTTTGAAATACATTTTGACTCATTTGCGGGAACATGTATCACACACACACACACACACAAGTAACTCTGTTTCCTCTGTATGAAACCTTAAGTTCAACCCCATTGGTCTGTAGAAACCTGAAGTTCAACCCCATTGGTCTGTAGTAACCTTAAGTCCATCCCCATTGGTCTGTAGTAAACTGAACATTAACCAAACTCACTATATACTGAACACTCATTGGTCAATTGAACATGAGTGACAGCAGCTGCATGGTTAAGTTCAGTGCGACTGTGTTCAGGGGCAATAGCTCCCAAAGGCCCCGGCTTCATTCCATGTATTCATGTTGTTTTCCCACTCAGAGCTAAACGTTTATTCCTACCTGAGAAGGAGCTGTGAACAGGGTCAATTCCATTCAGCTCATTAGATCAGTTCAGCCGTAAACAAATTACAATTAATGGATGTTTTTCCTTCAGTTTGAGGTTCTAACAAGAAGAATTAAAAGCCTGTTATTTAATATTAATTATTTATTTTAAGTGCTGGTTCGTGTCCCAAATGGCACCCTATTCTCTATATAGTGCACTCTTTAGACCGGAGCCCTATAGAACCCTATTCCCTATATATTCCACTACTTTAGACCAGAGTCCAATGGCACCCTATTCCCTATATAGTGCACTACTTTATAGCAGAGCCCAATGGCACCCTATTGCCTATATAGTGCACTACTTTAGAGCAGGGCCCTATGGCACCCTATTCCCTATATAGTGCACTACTTTAGAGCAGGGCCCTATGGCACCCTATTCCCTATATAGTGCACTACTTTAGAGCAGGGCCCTATGGGCTACATAGGGAACAGGGAGCTGTTTGAGCCTCAGTTGTTGTTCATTAACCACAGGTCTCCCAGGATAGAACAGCTGATTAAACTCTCCCTCCCTCTGCTGCATCACCCTTAATAACATTAATGAAGAGGTCCAGGATAGAACAGCTGATTAAACCCTCCCTCCCTCTGCTGCATCACCCTTAATAACATTAATGAAGAGGTCCAGGATAGAACAGCTGATTAAACTCTCCCTCCCTCTGCTGCATCACCCTTAATAACATTAATGAAGAGGTCCAGGATAGAACAGCTGATTAAACTCTCCCTCCCTCTGCTGCATCACCCTTAATAACATTAATGAAGAGGTCCAGGATAGAACAGCTGATTAAACTCTCCCTCCCTCTGCTGCATCACCCTTAATAACATTAATGAAGAGGTCCAGGATAGAACAGCTGATTAAACCCTCCCTCCCTCTGCTGCATCACCCTTAATAACATTAATGAAGAGGTCCAGGATAGAACAGCTGATTAAACTCTCCCTCCCTCTGCTGCATCACCCTTAATAACATTAATGAAGAGGTCCAGGATAGAACACAGCCTGGAGGAGTGACACACACACACACACACACACACACACGCTCACAGACACACACACACACGCTCACAGACACACACACACGCTCACAGACACACACACACGCTCACAGACACACACACACACACACACACACACGCTCAGACACACACACACACGCTCACAGACACACACACACACACGCTCAGACACACACACACACGCTCACAGACGCACAGACACGCTCACAGACACACACACGCTCATATTCCCACCCACGCAGGCTAGTCCCTAAATCAGAGTTAATGTAACAGTCAAAAGGAAAACATTTCTTAACGTTTAAACAACCAATTCTTCAGTTTTCCATTAAAACGATGAGAAAAATGCTTAAAATTCCAGGTGAATTCACAATGCAGCTGCACTGCTGCCAGCAACACGGTACGACTCTTTCAGAAGGTGAAGCATTGCACCTGTACTACCATTACCAGACAGCGCTCACCTTACTGCTGTAACTACACCCACTCAGCAATGATGGTAGTTGATGCTGTTTTTAGGTTCTCTGCTGTGTGCCTCTGGGTTGAGTCTCACGGTGCGTCCCCCTTTCAGATGGTGAAGCAAATCAAATCAAGTTTTATTGGTCACATACACATGGTTAGCAGATGTTAATGTGAGTGTAGTGAAATGCTTGTGCTTCTAGTTCCGACAGTGCAGTAATATGTAACAATTCCACAACAACTACCTTAAACACACACATCTAAGTAAAGGGATTGAATAAGAATATGTACATATATATATATGGATGAGCGATGATACAGTAGATGGTATAGAATACAGTATATACATATGAGATGAGTGATGTCAGAGGAGCATAGACTAAGATACAGTAGTATAGTGTAGAATACAGTATATACATATGAGATGAGTAATGTAAGATATGTAAACATTATATAAAGTGACTAGTGATCCATTTATTAAAGTGGCCAGTGATTTCTAGTCTGTGTATATAGAGCAGCAGTCTCTCTGTGTTAGTGATGGCTGTTTAACAGTCTGATGGCCTTGAGATAGAAGCTGTTTTTCAGTCTCTCAGTCCCAGCTTTGATGCACCTGTGCTGAGTCACCTGTGCTGAGTCACCTCCTGGATGATAGTGGGGTGAACAGGCAGTGGCTCGAGTGGTAGTACGGGTCCACCTGTACCACCATTACTGTAGCTCAGTTCCACCTGTAGTACCATTACTGTAGCTCAGTTCCACCTGTACCACCATTACTGTAGCTCAGTTCCACCTGTACCACCATTACTGTAGCTCAGTTCCACCTGTACTACCATTACTGTAGCTCAGTTCCACCTGTACCACCATTACTGTAGCTCAGTTCTACCTGTAGTACCATTACTGTAGCTCAGTTCCACCTGTACCACCATTACTGTAGCTCAGTTCCACCTGTACCACCATTACTGTAGCTCAGTTCTACCTGTACCACCATTACTGTAGCTCAGTTCCACCTGTACCACCATTACTGTAGCTCAGTTACACCTGTACCACCATTACTGTAGCTCAGTTCCACCTGTACCACCATTACTGTAGCTCAGTTCTACCTGTACCACCATTACTGTAGCTCAGTTCCACCTGTACCACCATTACTGTAGCTCAGTTCCACCTGTACCACCATTACTGTAGCTCAGTTCCACCTGTACCACCATTACTGTAGCTCAGTTCCACCTGTACCACCATTACTGTAGCTCAGTTCCACCTGTACTACCATTACTGTAGCTCAGTTCCACCTGTACCACCATTACTGTAGCTCAGTTCCACCTGTACCACCATTACTGTAGCTCAGTTCTACCTGTACCACCATTACTGTAGCTCAGTTCCACCTGTACCACCATTACTGTAGCTCAGTTCCACCTGTACCACCATTACTGTAGCTCAGTACCACCTGTACCACCATTACTGTAGCTCAGTTCCACCTGTACCACCATTACTGTAGCTCAGTTCCACCTGTACCACCATTACTGTAGCTCAGTTCCACCTGTACCACCATTACTGTAGCTCAGTTCCACCTGTACCACCATTACTGTAGCTCAGTTCCACCTGTACCACCATTACTGTAGCTCAGTTCCACCTGTACCACCATTACTGTAGCTCAGTTCCACCTGTACCACCATTACTGTAGCTCAGTTCCACCTGTACCACCATTACTGTAGCTCAGTTCCACCTGTACCACCATTACTGTAGCTCAGTTCCACCTGTACCACCATTACTGTAGCTCAGTTCCACCTGTACCACCATTACTGTAGCTCAGTTCCACCTGTACCACCATTACTGTAGCTCAGTTCTACCTGTAGTACCATTACTGTAGCTCAGTTCTACCTGTACCACCATTACTGTAGCTCAGTTCCACCTGTACCACCATTACTGTAGCTCAGTTCCACCTGTACCACCATTACTGTAGCTCAGTTCTACCTGTACCACCATTACTGTAGCTCAGTTCCACCTGTACTACCATTACTGTAGCTCAGTTCCACCTGTACTACCATTACTGTAGCTCAGTTCCACCTGTACTACCATTACTGTAGCTCAGTTCCACCTGTACCACCATTACTGTAGCTCAGTTCCACCTGTACCACCATTACTGTAGCTCAGTTCCACCTGTACCACCATTACTGTAGCTCAGTTCCACCTGTACCACCATTACTGTAGCTCAGTTCCACCTGTACCACCATTACTGTAGCTCAGTTCCACCTGTACCACCATTACTGTAGCTCAGTTCCACCTGTACCACCATTACTGTAGCTCAGTTCCACCTGTACCACCATTACTGTAGCTCAGTTCCACCTGTACCACCATTACTGTAGCTCAGTTCCACCTGTACCACCATTACTGTAGCTCAGTTCCACCTGTACTACCATTACTGTAGCTCAGTTCCACCTGTACCACCATTACTGTAGCTCAGTTCCACCTGTACCACCATTACTATAGCTCATTTCCACCTGTACCACCATTACTGTAGCTCATTTCCACCTGTACCACCATTACTGTAGCTCACTTCTACCTGTACCACCATTACTGTAGCTCAGTTCCACCTGTACCACCATTACTGTAGCTCAGTTCCACCTGTACCACCATTACTGTAGCTCAGTTCTACCTGTAGTACCATTACTGTAGCTCAGTTCCACCTGTACCACCATTACTGTAGCTCAGTTCCACCTGTACCACCATTACTGTAGCTCAGTTCTACCTGTACCACCATTACTGTCGCTCAGTTCCACCAGACAGTCAGAACCTGGCACTCGGCCAATCAGCAATCAGAAGCTGTATCTTTCAGTTTCTTGTCTTGCTAAGTCACTTGTAACTTCATTACAGCAGGGCCTATCATCAGTGGATAGGATAGGCTATAGAGATGAGTGAGATGCACCACTCAGCTGTCACACGGTGTCTGTTCACGTGCACGGGTCGCTTCACGCTGGTCACAGCGTGGTTTCCAGGGCACCAAGTTAGAGGAGAAGTTGAGCCTCTTCCACGCTCTTTGTTGTTGTGTGAAATTGACCCACTATACTGTTTACTGTCTGCATCTACAAAAAAAAAAAGTTTTTTTAACACTAAGGATCCCAATTTCGTTTCAAAGTTCACACCCTTAGTGTGTGTGTGTGTGGGGGGGGGGGGGGGGATGCGTTGTTTTTCAGTTTGTTTGCGGGCCCCGTGTTTGTGACAGAGGCAGGAAGGAGGGTATTGGCTGATACAGGTATTACAGCCTGAGGGAGTCCACAACATCTGGGGGCCAAAGCTGTTTCCCACCCCTCCCCTGGGGGCCACAGCTGTTCCCCACCCCTCCGCTGGGGGATGAGCAGCTGTGTGTATTTGATCGTTAATGAACATCCAGGTTTAGCGTCTCCTGGTTTCCACACGTAGCCTACGAGCCACCGATGCAGACCTTTGGAAACAGCTACTTTCTCAAAAAGTTCATTGGTAGATAAGATTTACTTAGAATTCCGTGGCATTATTTTATATAATTTCTTTATAGTATGAAGAATACAACTGAACAAAGCTGAATAAAATAGAAAGGATATTTTATCCAAAACAATTTGAGGGAGTGCGCACATGCAGCTATTTTGTGTTGAGCGGTTAACAAAGAAATAGGTCGTCCTAAATGCTTAATTTACAGATATTTAGGCAACTTTAGTCGTGATATAAACGTTGGGCTCTATGTTTATATTTTTAATCCGTTCTAAGGCTGCGTAATGCGACTCTAATTAGGATTAGAGAAAAGAAATGGCGTGAAAGGCCTGAGCTCTGCTCTATTTCTTATGCAGGTCTGAACACACTTCATCAGTCTCTCATTCACAATTTCACAAGCACTTGATAATATTCTCACCAGGCCTCGAATTTCACGGCGGCATCCCGCTTGTGTGGCCGTATTGCCCCCCTAAAAAAAAAAAATCCATGCCTTTTCCAGCCAAAGTGACAGTAGTTTACTTGAGTAAAAGTCTAAAAGTATTTGCTTCTAAATGTATTACGTATCAAAAGTACAAGTATAAATCATTTCAAATTCCTTATATTAAACAAACCAAACGACACCATTGTCTTGTATTTTTATTTTTTATTATGGATAGCCATGGGCACGCTCCAATTTAGACATAAATTACAAACGAAGCATGTGTTAAGTGAGTCCCCTAGATCAGAGGCAGTAGGGATGTTCTCTTGATACAGTAAGTGTGTGAATTGGACCGTTTTCCTGTCTTGCTAAGCATTCAAAATGTAACGAGTACTTTTGGGTGTCACGGGAGATGAATGTAGTAAAAAGTACATTTCTTTAGGAATGTAGTGAAGTAAAAAAGTTGTCAAAAATATAAATAGTAAAGCACAGATACCCACAAAAAAATGACTTAAGTAGTACTTTAAATGATTTTTACTTCAGTACTTTACACCGCTGGTAACGGGTGTGAGGTTTGGGATGTGACTAGTAATAGACAGCAGCTCTCTTTGCTATCAGTTAGAGCAGCAGATTCAAACTAGCATTGAACAACAACCTGGCTTATGGTCACAATGTAAATAGCCAAGAAACTTTGCTGACTTTCGAGTAAATTAGACACATTTTTATGCCTGTGCCAGCACCTCAAAAACATGAATCTATCAGCGCTTCACTCAGTGTGAAAATCTGTTGCTGCGTGTGGTAGGATGTAGGATTCATGTTTGTGCGATTAGCAGCTAGGAAACAAAACAGCAGAAATACTTTGAAAAACCTCTACTGTGGTATCTTTCTATGAGAAATGTCCAAACAACTGAAATACTTTAATAAACATCTACTGCAGTATCTTTCTACTAGAAATCACAACTCACACTTGAATTTTAACTATATGTTTTTTTTCTTCACAATTGAATGTAATGTTCGCACTGTATATTGACCAACCACCAACGTGGCTGGTGAAATAGAAGTTCTTACCCGAAGGTACCTAAATCTACTCACTATGTGGAGGTGTTACAGTATATATATCTGATACACACTGTCGTGTCTTTGCTATGCCAGATTAAGTGATATGACATGCTATTCTATAAAATAATTTCTCTGTAATTAAAATGACCTGATTAAGCTAATCATGTAAATGTAATTAACTAGAAAGTCGGGGCACCACGAAAGAATGTTTATAGAGCTGTTATCTTCCGAATAAACTCTTAAAGACCTGGTAATCTTTTACAGCAATAGCAGTCAATATTTAATCGTCGCCTTGTTTCAGTCTCAACCAAGAATTTACAACTTTCAGATATCTTCACGAACCCTGGCTAACAAGTTGAATCTGCAATACAAAATGTGGTTTAATTATTTATTTACTAAATACCTAAATAATCACACAGAATTACAGAAACACAGAATGGATCATAAATTGATTACAAATTATGTCATAAAGGAAAACGTCCCTGGCGGACGGAACAGATATGACGGCTGGTTACACAAAGAAAGGGGGGGTTGGGTTTTGAATGAAAGAGCGGGAAGACTGAGGAACAAAAAGGTTTTGTGTCTCTATCGGGCCGTAGGCAGCTATGCTATCGTAAATACAGTATCTTAAGCATTCTAAATAACCGCCCATTTGAAAAAGGAAAATGCAATAAATATTTACTCTGAGCTGCGCTTCGGTAGATTGGTTGTAGATGGGAGGTGGGGTGGTCCAGCATGGATCTCTGGTCCTCTGAAGACTGTCTAGTGGTGAACTGGAACGCGGTAGAATGGATACTCTGTCCGTCCTCTCCTAGCCCACGTTTAGAGGGGCGGAGGGGGTAGCACTTCTTTAGTGAATAAGAGTTCAAAGTTCATATCAAGTTGCCATACTTTAAGCTCACGCTATATTCTGGCTGCTATAGTCGAAATTCATCCTCTCGGCCTGTCAGTCGTCACCTTCACATAGAAATTCGGTGCCAGTTGCGTTAGGTTCTTGCTGATGTTGGCTTAGTTCTGTAGGTGGTCTTTGTCCTTTCAACGTGGGGATGGTAAATCCTCACGTCCTTGGAACAGGAAGTTACATTTCCGTAAAGGGGCTTATATAGGGTTGGGAGAGAGGGCCATGTTTCATAGCTTACAACCAATGTCTGTTCACGTGGGCGGGGCCACTGAGTTGAGCATTGGTCACTCATGAAAACCCAATTCTCTCATTTAGGAGCTAAAATTACATTTAATCTTTTCACAAATAGTTTCACATTTAAACATTTAAATTGCACATCAATTCCATGTGAATCTGAATGTGTAGACTTTCCAAGATACAGTTTATGTCGTCCTGTCATCAGTAATAATGTCTCAGATGACAATTGACCTGACATCATATTCATTAAGTACCAACACATATTTACAACTGGTTGGATTACCGAAATATGGTTCAGTTTCCCACCTTTTGATGTTACCAGACTCTCCATGTTAACAAAGGACTTTTCAATAGTCACATCAGTAGAGTAGAGAGAGAGGGGAAAGGGAAAAGGTATTTATGGGGGTCTTAAACCTCCCCCCATCAGGCCAACATCATGACAACACCTTACCTCTTCATCTGGACTCTCTGAGGCTAATTAAGACCAACTTTCCTCTAGTCTTCAATCTGCTCACACAGAGACACACACACACACACTTCAATCTGGGACTTGATTCCTATCCATCCCCCAGTTGTCAAGCTAGCACTGTTCTCTCTCTCTCTCTGCAGCCTTGTCTGTCCTCAGTCTTCTCTGACTGACATCATGTGTGTTTCTATCATTCCAATCTCCCTAGATGAGTACCAGTGGTGAATATATATATATAAACATACCTTACCACAGTCTGTTAATGAAGTTTGGAGAGGGTGACGGAGGATAAAAGAGCTCCCATCAATTCCATCTCAAGGACTCTAGGCTTTCTGCATAAACAAACACTTACATACTAACTAACTTCTCCTGCTGTGGCGTAGATTACATCAGATAGCTATCCACGCCGTACACCCATACACTCCTCTCCTCTCCCTCCTCCCCACTCTCTCCACTCCACTTGTCTCCTCTTCTCTCCTGTCCACTTCTCTCTCTCTCCTGTCCACTTCTCTCTCTCTCCTGTCCACTTCTCTCTCTCCTGTCCACTTCTCTCTCTCCTGTCCACTTCTCTCTCTCTCCTGTCCACTTCTCTCTCTCTCCTGTCCACTTCTCTCTCTCCTGTCCACTTCTCAGTAGAACACTAGACTGACTGATCCTGGCCAGTAGAACACTAGACTGACGGGTCCTGGCCAGTAGAACACTAGACTGACGGATCCTGGCCAGTAGAACACTAGACTGACGGATCCTGGCCAGTAGAACACTAGACTGACTGATCCTGGCCAGTAGAACACTAGACTGACGGGTCCTGGCCAGTAGAACACTAGACTGACGGATCCTGGCCAGTACAGTACTAGACTGACGGATCCTGGCCAGTAGAACACTAGACTGACGGGTCCTGGCCAGTAGAACACTAGACTGACGGGTCCTGGCCAGTAGAACATTAGACTGACGGATCCTGGCCAGTAGAACACTAGACTGACGGATCCTGGCCAGTAGAACACTAGACTGACGGATCCTGGCCAGTAGAACACTAGACTGACGGATCCTGGCCAGTAGAACACTAGACTGATGGATCCTGGCCAGTAGAACACTAGACTGACGGGTCCTGGCCAGTAGAACACTAGACTGACGGATCCTGGCCAGTAGAACACTAGACTGACGGATCCTGGCCAGTAGAACACTAGACTGACGGATCCTGGCCAGTAGAACACTAGACTGACGGATCCTGGCCAGTAGAACACTAGACTGACAGATCCTGGCCAGTAGAACACTAGACTGACGGATCCTGGCCAGTAGAACACTAGACTGACGGATCCTGGCCAGTAGAACACTAGACTGACGGATCCTGGCCTCTCATGTCTGACTGATGGATGAGCACACACACTCTGACTCTCTCTCTCTCACACACTCTGACTCTCTCTCTCTCACTCACACACTCTGACTCTCTCTCTCTCTCACACACTCTCTCTCACTCTCACACACACATTCTGACTCTCTCTCACACACACACACTCTGACTCTCTCTCACACACACACTCTGACTCTCTCTCACACACACATTCTGACTCTCTCTCACACACACACTCTCTCTCACACACACATTCTGACTCTCTCTCACACACACACACTCTGACTCTCTCTCACACACACACTCTGACTCTCTCTCACACACACATTCTGACTCTCTCTCACACACACACTCTCTCTCACTCTCACACACACATTCTGACTCTCTCTCACACACACACTCTGACTCTCTCTCTCACACACACACTCTGACTCTCTCTCTCACACACACGCTCTGACTCTCTCTCTCACACACACACACTCCTACTCTCTCTCACACACACTCTGACTCTCTCTCTCACACACACACTCTGACTCTCTCTCTCGCACACACTGACTGACGGATCCTGGCCTCTCATGTCTGACTGATGGATGAGCACACACACTCTGACTCTCTCTCTCTCACACACTCTGACTCTCTCTCTCTCACTCACACACTCTCTCTCACTCTCACACACACATTCTGACTCTCTCTCACACACACACACTCTGACTCTCTCTCACACACACACTCTGACTCTCTCTCACACACACATTCTGACTCTCTCTCTCACACACACACTCTCTCTCACACACACATTCTGACTCTCTCTCACACACACACACTCTGACTCTCTCACACACACACTCTGACTCTCTCTCACACACACATTCTGACTCTCTCTCACACACACACTCTCTCTCACTCTCACACACACATTCTGACTCTCTCTCACACACACACTCTGACTCTCTCTCTCACACACACACTCTGACTCTCTCTCTCACACACACGCTCTGACTCTCTCTCTCACACACACACACTCCTACTCTCTCTCACACACACACACTCTGACTCTCTCTCTCACACACACACTCTGACTCTCTCTCTCGCACACACACTCTGACTCTCTCTCTCACACACACACTCTGACTCTCTCTCTCACACACACACTCTGACTCTCTCTCTCACACACACTCTGACTCTCTCTCACACACACACACTCCTACTCTCTCTCACACACACACTCTGACTCTCTCTCACACACACACACTTTGACTCACACACACACTCGGACTCTCTCACACACACACACTCTGACTCACACACACACACACACACACTCTGACTCACACACACACACACACACACACTCTGACTCACACACACACACACTCTGACTCACACACACACACACTCTGACTCACACACACACTCGGACTCTCTCACACACACACACTCTGACTCACACTCACACACACACACTCTGACTCACACACACACACACACACTCTGACTCACACACACACACACACACACACTCTGACTCACACACACACACACACTCTGACTCACACACACACACACTCTGACTCACACACACACACACTCTGACTCTCTCACTCACTCTGACTCTCTCTCACACACACACACTCTGACTCTCTCTCACACACACACGCTCTGACTCTCTCTCACACACACACTCTGACTCTATCTCACACACACACTCTCTCTCTCACTCACACACTCTGACTCTCTCTCACACACACACACACTCTGACTCTCACTCTCTCACACACACACTCTGACTCTCTCTCTCTCACACACACACTCTGACTCTCACACACACACACACTCTGACTCACACACACACACGCTCTGACTCTCTCACACACACACACACTCTGACTCACACACACACACTCTGACTCTCTCTCTCACACACACTCTGACTCTCTCTCACACACACACACTTTGACTCACACACACACTAGGACTCTCTCACACACACACACTCTGACTCACACACACACACACACACACACACACACACACACACACACTCTGACTCACACACACACACACTCTGACTCACACACACACACACTCTGACTCACACACACACACACTCTGACTCACACACACACACACACACACACACACTCTGACTCTCTCACACACTCTGACTCTCTCACTCACTCTGACTCTCACTCACTCTGACTCTCTCTCACACACACACACTCTGACTCTCTCTCACACACACACGCTCTGACTCTCTCTCACACACTCTGACTCTCTCTCTCTCACACACACACTCTGACTCTCTCTCACACACACACACTCTGACTCTCTCTCACACACACACACGCTCTGACTCTCTCTCTCTCACACACACACTCTGACTCTCTCTCTCTCTCTCACACACACACTCTGACTCTCACACACACACACACTCTGACTCACACACACACACACTCTGACTCTCACACACACACACACACTCTGACTCTCTCTCACACACACACACGCTCTGACTCTCACACACACACACACTCTGACTCTCTCTCTCTCACACACACACACACTCTGACTCACACACACACACTCTGACTCTCTCTCTCTCTCACACACACTCTGACTCACAATCTGATAGATGAGCCTCCCACTCCAACGCATCTGGAAACGACACGCTTAATTGGCCCTGTTTTTGTCGTCCTGGGCGACAGGGGAGCGCGGTCTCATCGAGGGTGATGATTGCCTCGGATGACTGACTCCGGGGGGGGGGGCCACAACGTAACCCGCTGTTTCCACGGTGACCGGGCACAAGACAGAAACGGAGACGGATACGGTCGTTTGCGGAGGGAGAGCGAGGAGGAGGAGGAGGGAGGGGAGGAGAAGGAGGGAGGGAGGGAGGGAGGGAGAGGAGGAGAGGGAGGGAGGGAGGGAGAGGAGAGGGAGGGAGAGGGAGGAGGGGGAGGGAGAGGGAGGAGGCGGAGGGAGAGAGAGAGAGGAGGGGGAGGGAGGGAGGAGGGAGGGAGAGGGAGGAGGGAGGGAGAGAGAGAGAGGAGGAGGGGGAGGGAGGGAGAGAGGAGGAGGAGGGAGGGAGGGAGGGAGGGAGGGAGAGAGAGGAGGGGGAGGGAGAGAGAGTGAGGAGGAGGGAGGGAGGGAGAGAAGGGGGAGGGAGGGAGGGAGAGAAGGGGGGGAGGGAGGGAGGGAGAGGAGGAGGGGGGAGGGAGAGAGAGAGGAGGAGGGAGGGAGGGAGGGGGGATATGTCACACCTGGCAGGGTTTCATCCTGTACACTACAATCTGTTAATAATCACTTCACAACGCTACGTAGCACCGGGAGCAGGGGAGGGGAGAGGAGGGGAGAGGAGAGGGAGAGGAGGGGAGAGGAGAGGAGAGGAGAGGAGACGGGAATCAAATCAAAAGTTTATTGGTTTGCTTACACAGATTTGCAGATGTTATCGCAGGTGCAGTAAAATGGATGTGTTTCCAGCTCCCATCAGTGTAGTAAACGGCCAACCAAGCAATAAAGACCTCAGAGGATGAGGCATGACTGGAATACACTGAGGGGACAAAACATTATGAACACCTTCCTAACACATGGTACACTCATAATAATAAAGACCTTATAGAGGATGAAGCATGACTAGAATACACTGTGTACACTGAGGGGACAAAACATTATGAACACCTTCCTAACACATGGTACACTCATAATAATAAAGACCTTATAGAGGATGAAGCATGACTAGAATACACTGTGTACACTGAGGGGACAAAACATTAGGAACACTGTCCCCCTTTTGCCCTGAAACACAGCCTAACTTCGTTGTGGCAGGGGACTCTACAATGTGTTGAAAGTGTTCCACAGGGATAATCCACAGTTGTCCAAGTTGGCTGGAAGGGAATATGGTGTCAACTTCCTCTGGGGAGAACCCTGCAGGGTGTCAACTTCCTCTGGGGAGGAGCCTGCAGGGTGTCAACTTCCTCTGGGGAGAACCCTGCAGGGTGTCAACTTCCTCTGAGGAGAACCCTGCAGGGTGTCAACTTCCTCTGGGGAGGAGCCTGCAGGGTGTCAACTTTCCCTCTGAGGAGAACCCTGCAGGGTGTCAACTTCCTCTGGGGAGGAGCCTGCAGGGTGTCAACTTTCCTCTGGGGAGAACCCTGCAGAGTGTCAACTTCCTCTGGGGAGGAGCCTGCAGGGTGTCAACTTCCTCTGGGGAGAACCCTGCAGGGTGTCAACTTCCTCTGAGGAGAACCCTGCAGGGTGTCAACTTCCTCTGGGGAGAACCCTGCAGGGTGTCAACTTCCTCTGAGGAGAACCCTGCAGGGTGTCAACTTCCTCTGGGGAGGAGCCTGCAGGGTGTCAACTTCCTCTGAGGAGAACCCTGCAGGGTGTCAACTTCCTCTGGGGAGGAGCCTGCAGTGGTGTCAACTTCCTCTGGGGAGGAGCCTGCAGGGTGTCAACTTCCTCTGGGGAGGAGCCTGCAGGGTGTCATCGTCTGTCTCTCATGTACCTGCCATCTTAATGTCCTTCTGCCTCAGGAGAAACCTGCAGTAGCTAGCTAGCTTGAGGTTCTATTTTTATGCCGCAGGGACACAGTTCACTTCCTCTTAATAACAAAGATAATGGCATAGGAAGTGTGTTAAAACATGTTGAGGTTAATCTGGGGTCGTGGCGGAGCGTGGAAGCTGAAACCTCGCTGATTAAATATTTCATCACAACCGAGGAGAGGGGGCCGTGTCTGGCAAGCTAGGCTGGTGTTTCTTTTACCTTTTTAACTTCCCATGTTTAGTCTGTAAAGTTACTAGTCCCAGTGCTAAACCTTCATCCTGGTCTGTGTGTCAGTAGTGTTTCGTCAGGGCAGTGATACCCCAGTGTGATTGTGATTGGATACAGTAAACTGTGACTCTGACAGAGATGAACTGCTATTTAACTGACTGACTGGTGTTAGCCTGGAACACCTCTCCTCCTCACTTTCTCCTTTCCTCTCCTCCTCACCTTCTCCTTTCCTCTCCTCCTCACCTTCTCCTTTCCTCTCCTCCTCACCTTCTCCTTTCCTCTCCTCCTCACCTTCTCCTTTCCTCTCCTCCTCACCTTCTCCTTTCCTCTCCTCCTCACCTTCTCCTTTCCTCTCCTCCTCACCTTCTCCTTTCCTCTCCTCCTCACCTTCTCCTTTCCTCTCCTCCTCACCTTCTCCTTTCCTCTCCTCCTCACTTTCTCCTTTCCTCTCCTCCTCACCTTCTCCTTTCCTCTCCTCCTCACCTTCTCCTTTCCTCTCCTCCTCACCTTCTCCTTTCCTCTCCTCCTCACCTTCTCCTTTCCTCTCCTCCTCACCTTCTCCTTTCCTCTCCTCCTCACCTTCTCCTTTCCTCTCCTCCTCACCTTCTCCTTTCCTCTCCTCCTCACCTTCTCCTTTCCTCTCCTCCTCACCTTCTCCTTTCCTCTCCTCCTCACTTTCTCCTTTTCTCTTCTCTCCTCCTCACCTTCTCCTTTCCTCTCCTCCTCACCTTCTCCTTTCCTCTCCTCCTCACCTTCTCCTTTCCTCTCCTCCTCACCTTCTCCTTTCCTCACCTCCTCCTCTCCTCCTCTCCTCTCCTCACCTTCTTTCCTCACCTCTTCCATTCCTCTTCTCTCCTCCTTTCATCTCCTTTCCTCTTCTCTCCTCCTCTCCTCTCCTCCTCACTTTCTCCTTTCCTCTTCTCTCCTCCTCTCCTCCTCACTTTCTCCTTTCCTCTTCTCTCCTCCTGTCCTCTCCTCACCTCCTCATCTCCTCTCCTCCTCACCTCCTTTCCTCACCTCTTCCATTCCTCTTCTCTCCTCCTTTCTTTTCCTCTTCTCTCCTCCTGTCCTCTCCTCCTCACCTCCTCCTCCTCACCTTCTCCTTTACTCTCCTCTTCTCTCCTCCTTTCCTCACCTCCTCCTTTCCTCACCTCACCTCCTTTCCTCTTCTCTCCTCCAACTCTTCCATTCCTCTTCTCTCCTCCTTTCCTCTCCTCCTCTCCTCTCTTCCTCCTCTCCTCCTCAGTGGTTTAGAGACAGGACTCAGGTCCTATAGCAGATAAATCAGGTGTAATTGTGACCTATTACAGTAGATTAATGTTCCTCTCTGATAGGATAGTACCTAGTTGATTTACAGTAGATTAATGTTCCTCTCTCTGATAGGATAGTACCTAGTTGATTTACAGTAGGTTAATGTTCCTCTCTCTGATAGGATAGTACCTAGTTGATTTACAGTAGATTAATGTTCCTCTCTGATAGGATAGTACCTAGTTGATTTACAGTAGATTAATGTTCCTCTCTGATAGGATAGTACCTAGTTGATTTACAGTAGATTAATGTTCCTCTCTGATAGGATAGTACCTAGTTGATTTACAGTAGATTAATGTTCCTCTCTGATAGGATAGTACCTAGTTGATTTACAGTAGATTAATGTTCCTCTCTGATAGGATAGTACCTAGTTGATTTACAGTAGATTAATGTTCCTCTCTCTGATAGGATAGTACCTAGTTGATTTACAGTAGATTAATGTTCCTCTCTGATAGGATAGTACCTAGTTGATTTACAGTAGATTAATGTTCCTCTCTCTGATAGGATAGTACCTAGTTGATTTACAGTAGATTAATGTTCCTCTCTCTGATAGGATAGTACCTAGTTGATTTACAGTAGGTTAATGTTCCTCTCTGATAGGATAGTACCTAGTTGATTTACAGTAGATTAATGTTCCTCTCTCTGATAGGATAGTACCTAGTTGATTTACAGTAGATTAATGTTCCTCTCTGATAGGATAGTACCTAGTTGATTTACAGTAGATTAATGTTCCTCTCTGATAGGATAGTACCTAGTTGATTTACAGTAGATTAATGGTTCCTCTCTCTGATAGGATAGTAACCTAGTTGATTTACAGTAGATTAATGTTCCTCTCTCTGATAGGATAGTACCTAGTTGATTTACAGTAGATTAATGTTCCTCTCTGATAGGATAGTACCTAGTTGATTTACAGTAGATTAATGTTCCTCTCTCTGATAGGATAGTACCTAGTTGATTTACAGTAGATTAATGTTCCTCTCTGATAGGATAGTACCTAGTTGATTTACAGTAGATTAATGTTCCTCTCTGATAGGATAGTACCTAGTTGATTTACAGTAGATTAATGTTCCTCTCTGATAGATGTAGATCAGACATCCCCCTCTCTTCCTCTCTTCCTCTCTATCGTTCCCTCTTGGGTAGTGGGGGGCAACATGATGAAGGCCCTGGTTTAGAGAGATCAGAGAGAGGGACTGGGGTAGTTTGCCTTTGTTTCTCCCTCCCTCCGCTCATCAGATCCAGAGAGAGAGAGAGAGAGAGGGAGAGAGCGAGAGGGAGAGGGAGGTTCAGGGCTGTAAAGACTCCTGGGGGAGTGGTGGGGTTGAAAGGAGTAAGATGCTGTCCCCTCCCTCCCTCCCTCCCTCCCTCCCTCCCTCCCTCCCTCCCTCCCTCCCTCCCTCCCGCTCCACAGTGCTTCTGTAGCTATGTCAGAGGAGAAGCGTTACTTTAGTGTGAAGCCTTCTGAAGCACACGGCTCAGCCCGGCTAGCCAGCAGGGAGAAGCCTTTGATATGCAGGAGTCCTGCTGAAAGACTGCTCTGATACACACTAAGTGACCTCTGTAGTACCTCCCTCTCCGCTCCCCTTTTCCTCTCTGGCCTCTGGAGTCGTGCTGACACTCTTTCTCTGATGTCCCGGGGCTCTTTGGCGGTGTGTTCAATGGTAATGTATATCAGGCTGTGTTAAGATGGAGCACACTCAGACACGCACCCGTCAACACCTTTGATGGGTTAGCACTCAGAGTTTACCAGTCATCTCTGATGTTCTGGGTCTAGCTCATAAGAGTTAAGGAGGGAGGGAGGGATGAGGGAGGGAGGGAGGGCGGGAGGGCGGTAGGTAAGGAGGGCAGGAGGATGAAGGAAGGGAGTGATGAAGGAAGGGAGGTAGGGATGGGGGTGGGCGGGTGGGTGGGTGGGAGGGAGGGAGGGAGGGATGGGGTGGGAGGGAGGGAGGGATGAAGGAAGGGAGGTACAGATGGGGGAGGGAGGGAGGGCAGGAGGTAAGGAGGGCGGGATGAAGGAAGGGAGGTAGGGATGGGGTGGGTGGGAGGGAGGGAGGGAGGGATGAAGGAAGGGAGGTAGGGATGGGGGAGGGAGGGAGGGCGGGAGGTAAGGAGGGCGGGATGAAGGAAGGGAGGTAGGGATGGGGTGGGTGGGTGGGAGGGAGGGAGGGAGGGAGGGATGAAGGAAGGGAGGTAGGGATGGGGGTGGGTGGGTGGGTGGGTGGGAGGGAGGGATGAAGGAAGGGAGGTAGCGATGGGGAGGGAGGGAGGGAGGGAGGGAGGGGGAGGGAGGGAAATAACTAAATTGAGGGAGGGAGGGAGGGAGGGAGGGAGGGAGGGAGGAGGGGAGGAACAAGCCAGTGATACTGTGGGCTGTTTGAAACTCTGTGATAAAAGGGAGTCTTTGATTGATACAGTAGTCAGGTTATCTGAGCTGGTTCAGTACCTCACCCAGTCCAGGACCCGCTTTCCCAAAGGCATCTTAAGGCTCAGTTCATCGTTAGAGCCTTCGTAGGAGCGTCGTTAAATCTCAGAGCTGTTTCCCAAAAACCATGGTTACTAAAGTAGCACTAGAAAAGGCTGGTTATTTTTACCGACTGCTTCAGACCAGTTGAACAGGTCAGTAAGGGGTTATTTAACGACTGCTTCAGACCAGTAGAACAGGTTAGTAAGGGGTTATTTACCGACCTGCTTCAGACCAGTAGAACAGGTCAGTAAGTGGTTATTTACCGACTGCATCAGACCAGATAGAACAGGTCAGTAAGGGGTTATTTACCGACTGCTTGACCATGAACAGGCAGTAAGTGGTTACCGACAGACCAGTAGAACAGGTCAGTAAGGGGTTATTTACCGACTGCTTCAGACCAGTAAGGGGTTATTTACCGACTGCTTCAGGTCAGTAAGTGGTTATTTACCGACTGCATCAGACCAGTAGAACAGGTCAGTAAGGGGGTTATTTACCGACTGCTTCAGACCAGTAGAACAGGTCAGTAAGTGGTTATTTACCGACTGCTTCAGACCAGTAGAACAGGTCAGTAAGTGGTTATTTACCGACTGCATCAGACCAGTTGAACAGGTCAGTAAGTGGTTATTTACCGACCTGATTCAGACCAGTAGAACAGGTCAGTAAGGGGTTATTTACCGACTGCTTCAGACCAGTAGAACAGGTCAGTAAGTGGTTATTTACCGACTGCTTCAGACCAGTAGAACAGGTCAGTAAGTGGTTATTTACCGACTGCATCAGACCAGTTGAACAGGTCAGTAAGTGGGTTATTTACCGACTGATTCAGACCAGTAGAACAGGTCAGTAAGTGGTTATTTACCGACTGCATCAGACCAGTTGAACAGGTCAGTAAGTGGTTATTTACCAACTGCTTCAGACCAGTAGAACAGGTCAGTAAGTGGTTATTTACCAACTGCATCAGACCAGTAGAACAGGTCAGTAAGTGGTTATTTACCGACTGCTTCAGACCAGTAGACCAGGTCAGTAAGTGGTTATTTACCGACTGCTTCAGACCAGTAGAACAGGTCAGTAAGGGGTTATTTACCGACTGCTTCAGACCAGTAGAACAGGTCAGTAAGTGGTTATTTACCAACTGCTTCAGACCAGTAGAACAGGTCAGTAAGTGGTTATTTACCGACTGCTTCAGGCCAGTAGAACAGGTCAGTAAGTGGTTATTTACCGACTGCTTCAGGCCAGTAGAACAGGTCAGTGTGTTGTCAGATGTTTTTTTACTGTTCCCTGTCACTTTATACCCACAAGTTCTCCGCTAAACACACAAATCAAGACGCTTATCTGTCTTTCTGTGACCGCCGATAACGTCAGAAAGAACGTGACTACAAAATACAAAGTTAGCAACAATTGATACAAACAAGCGAAGGAAATAAGATGCTTCAAATGAAAACCAACATGACTGCATTAAAAGATAAATACATACAGGCCTGTATTGATATTAAAATACATTTATTGTTCATTCAATTGAGTTTTATTTAGCTGTTTGTACGTCGCTGCCGTCTGTAGTTTCTGCCTCCGTATACAGTCTTTTCATGGTGCACGATGTGTCAAACCATGACTTCCTGCATTGTTACAGTGTAGGACATTAAGGTACCGTTTGGGACAGCTGTTGAGGTACCGTTTAGGACAGGAAAATAGGGTACCGTTTAGGACAGGATAATAGGGTACCGTTTAGGACAGGAAAATAGGGTACCATTTATGACATTAAGGTTCTGTTTGGGACAGGTATTGAGGTACCGTTTAGGACATTAAGGTACCGTTTAGGACAGCAGGATACGGTACTGTTTAGGACAGGTGTTTAGGTACCGTTTAGGACAGGAAAATAGGGTACCGTTTAGGACAGGAAAATAGGGTACCGTTTAGGACATTAGGGTACAGTTTAGGACAGCAGGATACGGTACTGTTTAGGACAGGTGATGAGGTACCGTTTAGGACAGGATAATAGGATGGAGATGGGGCCTATGAACATTTGTCCCACAGCAGCCGTTTAGGATGAAACATTTGTCTACCCCCCCTGAATGAAATTAATACTAAAAATAAACCTTGGATCTCTTTTTGGATC
>NC_138306.1:92392500-92442500 GCF_965601325.2 Salmo salar | reverse complement strand
TGCCAAGCTTGTAGCATCATACCCAAGAAGACTTGAGGCTGTAATCGCTGTCAAAGGTGCTTCAACAAAGTACTGAGTAAACGGTCTGGATATTTATGTAAATGTCATATTTCAGTTGCAAACATTTATAAAAACCTGTTTTTGCTTTGTCATTATGCGTTGTTGTGTGTAGATTGATGAGATTTTTAATTTTTAATTTGATCTGTTTTAGAATAAGGCTGTAACGTACCAGAATGTGTGAAAAGCCAAGGGGTCGGAATCCTTTCTGAATGTACTGTAATAGTGTGAGGGTGTATACTAAGCTAATTGGCCTTGTTATACAGTAAGTATGATGTTGATCAGATGAGAGGTTCAATGATCAACTATCATTACCTTACTGCTGGAGAGAGGAAACACTGTGTGTCCCAAATGGAACCCTATTCCTTATAGGCTCTGGTCAAATGTAGTGCACATCATAGGGCTCTGGTCAAATGTAGTGCACTAAATAGGGCCCTGGTCAAATGTAGTGCACTAAATAGGGCTCTGGTCAAATGTAGTGCACTAAATAGGGCTCTGGTCAAATGTAGTGCACTAAATAGGGCTCTGGTCAAGTGTAGTGCACTAAATAGGGCTCTGGTCAAATGTAATGCACTAAATAGGGAATCGGGTGTCATTTGGGATGCATCCCAAGAGAGTTCACAGTGAGATTTATCAAAAGGCTTTGATGCGTTTTGGACCATAGTCATTCAAATAGAAGGTGGGTGGATGGGTGATCTGTTCAAACAGTGGTAATCATTTTGTACTCAGGGCAATATATAATCCCCTGGAGTTTCCACTGACAAATGGAGAGAGAGAGGAGGGAGAAGGGAGAGAGAGGAGGGAGAAGGGAGAGAGTGGGACGGAGAAGGGAGAGAGTGGGACGGAGAAGGGAGAGGGAGAGAGAGAGGAGGGAGAGAGAGGAGGGAGAAGGGAGAGAGAGGAGGGAGAAGGGAGAGGGAGAGGGAGAGAGAGGAGGGAGAAGGGAGAGGGAGAAGGGAGAGAGAGGAGGGAGAAGGGAGAGAGAGGAGGGAGAGGGAGAAGGGAGAGAGAGGAGGGAGAAGGGAGAGAGAGGAGGGAGAAGGGAGAGGGAGAAGGGAGAGAGAGGAGGGAGAAGGGAGAGAGAGGAGGGAGAGAGAGAGAGAGAGAGAGAGAGGAGGGAGAAGGGAGAGAGGAGGGAGAAGGGAGAGAGAGGAGGGAGAGAGAGAGAGAGGAGGGAGAAGGGAGAGAGAGGGAGAAGGGAGAGAGGGAGGAGAGAGTGGGACGGAGAAGAGAGAGAGAGGGAGGGAGGGAGAAGAGGGAGAGGGAGGGAGAGAGAGAGAGAGGGAGAGAGAGAGAGGGACGGAGAAGAGAGAGGGAGGGTGGGGAGGAGGGAGAAGAGGGAGAGGGAGGGAGGGAGAGGGAGAGAGAGAGAGGGACGGAGAAGAGAGAGGGAGGGTGGGGAGGAGGGAGAAGAGGGAGAGGGAGGGAGGGAGAGAGAGAGAAGTTAAGGGCAGTAGGGGACAGTCTGTTTACCGTCGTTAAAACCAAACCAAAGAAAGTCCTTGTTATTTCCCCAGTAATTAGTCCTTCACACACCCTCCTACAAAACACACCATAAATAACATCAAATGAACAAAAACTGCACAAGTAAACAAACAAACAAACAAACAAACATGGAGCAGCACTGCAGCACCATCCACCCTGCTCTCTCTCTCTGTCCCTGTATCCACGCCAGAAAACATGCTTATTAGGAAAGTCTCTGCAGCGTGACATGAATTAGCCAAAGTGTTCCCAAAACCATCTGTTTCTCTGTATGCTACTCAGACATTTATTAAAAGACCGATTCAAAGGGCACAGTCAGGAGTGAAAATACCAAGCACAGTTGGAAGCAACAAGCACATGTTATTGCTGGCATGGGCTGAATGAGCAAGCTGACAGACGAGGAAGGGGAGGAGGAGAAAGGAGACGAATCCTAAGAGACAACTAGACATGTTTTATATTAATATTACTATTAGCACAGCTAGCTCTATCCATATTGTTTATGACTGTTAACCTAGCTAGATAATATTAGCACAGCTAGCTCTATCCATATTGTTTATGACTGTTAACCTAGCTAGATAATATTAGCACAGCTAGCTCTATCCATATTGTATATGACTGTTAACCTAGCTAGATAATATTAGCACAGCTAGCTCTATCCATATTATATATGACTGTTAACCTAGCTAGATAATATTAGCACAGCTAGCTTTATCCATATTGTATATGACTGTTAACCTAGCTAGATAATATTAGCACAGCTAGCTCTATCCATATTGTATATGACTGTTAACCTAGCTAGATAATATTAGCACAGCTAGCTCTATCCATATTGTATATGACTGTTAACCTAGCTAGTTAATATTAGCACAGCTAGCTCTATCCATATTGTTTATGACTGTTAACCTAGCTAGATAATATTAGCACAGCTAGCTCAATCCATATTGTATATGACTGTTAACCTAGCTAGTTAATATTAGCACAGCTAGCTCTATCCATATTGCTTATGACTGTTAACCTAGCTAGATAATATTAGCACAGCTAGCTCTATCCATATTGTTTATGACTGTTAACCTAGCTAGTTAATATTAGCACAGCTAGCTCAATCCATATTGTATATGACTGTTAACCTAGCTAGTTAATATTAGCACAGCTAGCTCTATCCATATTGTTTATGACTGTTAACCTAGCTAGATAATATTAGCACAGCTAGCTCTATCCATATTGTTTATGACTGTTAACCTAGCTAGTTAATATTAGCACAGCTAGCTCTATCCATATTGTTTATGACTGTTAACCTAGCTAGATAATATTAGCACAGCTAGCTCTATCCATATTGTTTATGACTGTTAACCTAGCTAGATAATATTAGCACAGCTAGCTCTATCCATATTGTTTATGACTGTTAACCTAGCTAGATAATATTAGCACAGCAAGCTCTATCCATATTGTTTATGACTGTTAACCTAGCTAGATAATATTAGCACAGCTAGCTCTATCCATATTGTATATGACTGTTAACCTAGCTAGATAATATTAGCACAGCTAGCTCTATCCATATTGTATATGACTGTTAACCTAGCTAGATAATATTAGCACAGCTAGCTCTATCCATATTGCTTATGACTGTTAACCTAGCTAGATAATATTAGCACAGCTAGCTCTATCCATATTGTTTATGACTGTTAACCTAGCTAGATAATATTAGCACAGCTAGCTCTATCCATATTGTATATGACTGTTAACCTAGCTAGTTAATATTAGCACAGCTAGCTCTATCCATATTGTTTATGACTGTTAACCTAGCTAGATAATATTAGCACAGCTAGCTCTATCCATATTGTTTATGACTGTTAACCTAGCTAGTTAATATTAGCACAGCTAGCTCTATCCATATTGTTTATGACTGTTAACCTAGCTAGATAATATTAGCACAGCTAGCTCTATCCATATTGTTTATGACTGTTAACCTAGCTAGATAATATTAGCACAGCTAGCTCTATCCATATTGTTTATGACTGTTAACCTAGCTAGATAATATTAGCACAGCTAGCTCTATCCATATTGTATATGACTGTTAACCTAGCTAGTTAATATTAGCACAGCTACCTCTATCCATATTGTTTATGACTGTTAACCTAGCTAGTTAATATTAGCACAGCTAGCTCTATCCCTATTGTTTATGACTGTTAACCTAGCTAGTTAATATTAGCACAGCTAGCTCTATCCATATTGTTTATGACTGTTAACCTAGCTAGATGTTGATGTCAACACAAGACAAACACATATGTTTGTACCACTCAGCGTAGATGTTGGCTATGTTGGGGTAAATGAAGACTTATTATTTTGATAATTTTGTCCAGACGTTCTGTTAATTCTAGAACTTCCCATTTGACTGTCTTCATGATGATGTCACAGGTACACCAGTATGAGTTAAATCCCCACATGACGTTTTTAAATAGTTTATCATCATTCAATTAAAAAAAAAGAAAAGAAAATGAAGCCATCTTGTGTTTATGAACATAAGCTTCTTTGCTGAAGGCATGATGAGCAAATTAATTAAGGAGGTGATTAATAAACATTAATTCAGCAGCTAGGGAGAACAATGCAATTAACTTTGTGTATTGAATTAAATTGGCCTCTGTTTGATTAAGATAATATACTAAATTAATCTCATGGTGACACAAACAATATGAGAACACAAAATAAAGCATCTCGCCTCACCGGGAAATCATTTGATTGTCCCCCGAAATCATGTTGGATTTTGAAATGAATGGCTGCTTTGAAGATGTTCACTGAAAGAATCAACAAGGCCAGATTGGATTGCTCTCTCTCTCTCTCTCTCTCTCTCTCTCTCTCTCTCTCTCGCTTTCTCTCTCTCTCTCTCTCTCTCTCGCTCTCTCACTCGCTTTCTCTCTCTCTCTCTCTCGCTCTCTCACTCGCTTTCTCTCTCTCGCTCGCTCTCTCGCTCTCTCACTCGCTTTCTCTCTCTCGCTCTCTCTCTCACTCGCTTTCTCTCTATCTCTCTCTCTCTCTGTCTCTCTCTCTCTCTTTCTCTCTCTCTCGCTCTCTCTCTCTCTCTCGCTCTGTCTCTCTGTCTCTCTCTCTCTCTCGCTCTCTCACTCTCTCTCTCGCTCTCTCACTCGCTTTCTCTCTCTCTCTCTCGCTCTCTCACTCGCTCTCTCGCTCTCTCACTCGCTTTCTCTCTCTCGCTCTCTCTCTCTCTCTCTCTCTCGCTCTCTCACTCGCTTTCTCTCTATCTCTCTCTCTCTCTCTCTGTCTCTCTCTCTCTCTTTCTCTCTCTCTCTCTCGCTCTCTCTCTCTCTCTCTCGCTCTGTCTCTCTGTCTCTCTCTCTCTCTCTCTCTCTCTCTCTCGCTCTCTCTCTCGCTCTCTCTCGCTCTCTCTCTCTCTCGCTCTCTCTCGCTCTCTCGCTCTCTCTCTCTCTCTCCTCGCTCGCTCTCTCTCTCTCTCTCTCTCTCTCTCTCTCTCGCTCTCTCGCTCTCTCGCTCTCTCTCTCGCTCTCTCTCGCTCTCTCTCTCGCTCTCTCACTCGCTTTCTCTCTCTCGCTCTCTCTCGCTCTCTCTCGCTCTCTCACTCGCTTTCTCTCTCTCTCTCGCTCTCTCACTCGCTTTCTCTCTCTCGCTCTCTCACTCGCTTTCTCTCTCTCTCTCTCTCTCTCTCTCGCTCTCTCACTCGCTTTCTCTCTCTCTCTCTCTCGCTCTCTCACTCGCTTTCTCTCTCTCTCTCGCTCTCTCACTCGCTTTCTCTCTCTCTCTCACTCGCTTTCTCTCTCTCTCTCTCTCTCGCTCTCTCACTCGCTTTCTCTCTCTCTCTCACTCGCTTTCTCTCTCTCTCTCTCTCTCTCGCTCTCTCACTCGCTTTCTCTCTCTCTCTCTCTCTCGCTCTCTCACTCGCTTTCTCTCTCTCTCACTCGCTTTCTCTCTCTCTCTCTCTCTCGCTCTCACTCTCACTCGCTCTCATTTTCTTTCTCTCTCTCTCTATGATGTACATATTGCCAAAGCTTACTTTGGAGATTTACAGTATTAACATCATTAAAATAGTAATTATCATTATTGTCAAAGGGACAACAGTAACAACAATAACCAAGGGTCAAAATAACCATACATTCAACAATAACAATAATCATACAGTAGAGGACATGTGCAGGTTGATTGGTCTGTCAGACACTGTCCCTCATCTTATGGCAGGCAGCAATGTAGTGCGCTGCCAACCCACAGCTCTCTGCGTCCTCCCCCAACAGGACTGGTAGCCTGTCCTCATCAGAGAGGTCTTTGAAACCTTGAATAAGGGTTTCACATTTGGGGAAGTGACACTCTAATTGTTTTATATTTTTGAAATTTTGTCAGGAAATGCAGCTCTGTCTCAGGTTCTGCTGTGGTGCAGTGGTTGCACAGCCTTTCCTCTACAAGGAACCAGGTTTTCCTGTGTCTACCCTTCTCAATGGCAAGGCTGTGCTCACTGAGCCTGTACTTTGTCAAGGTTTTTCTAAGGTTTTGATCAGTAACCATGGTCAAATATTTAGCCATAGTGTACTGTCGATTTAGGGCCAGATAGCACTGCATTTTGCTTTGTGTTTGTGCTTGTGTTTCCCAATAAACAATGTAGTTTTGTTTTGACTGTGTTGTAATTTGGTTTATTCTGATTGATTGGATGTTCTGGTCCTGAGGCTTCAGTGTGTTAGTAGAACAGGTTTGTGAACTCAGCCCCAGGACCAGCTGGATGAGGGTCCTGAGTCTTCAGTGTGTTAGTAGAACAGGTTTGTGAACTCAGACCCGGGACCAGCTGGATGAGGGTCCTGAGGCTTCAGTGTGTTAGTAGAACAGGTTTGTGAACTCAGCCCCAGGACCAGCTGGATGAGGGTCCTGAGGCTTCAGTGTGTTAGTAGAACAGGTTTGTGAACTCAGCCCCAGGACCAGCTGGATGAGGGTCCTGAGGCTTCAGTGTGTTAGTAGAACAGGTTTGTGAACTCAGCCCCAGGACCAGCTGGATGAGGGTCCTGAGGCTTCAGTGTGTTAGTAGAACAGGTTTGTGAACTCAGCCCCGGGACCAGCTGGATGAGGGTCCTGAGGTTTCAGTGTGTTAGTAGAACAGGTTTGTGAACTCAGACCCAGGACCAGCTGGATGAGGGTCCTGAGGCTTCAGTGTGTTAGTAGAACAGGTTTGTGAACTCAGCCCCAGGACCAGCTGGATGAGGGTCCTGAGGCTTCAGTGTGTTAGTAGAACAGGTTAGTGAACTCAGACCCGGGACCAGCTGGATGAGGGTCCTGAGGCTTCAGTGTGTTAGTAGAACAGGTTTGTGAACTCAGCCCCAGGACCAGCTGGATGAGGGTCCTGAGGCTTCAGTGTGTTTAGTAGAACAGGTTTGTGAACTCAGCCCCAGGACCAGCTGGATGAGGGGACTCTTTTCTTTGCTCAGCTCTTGGCATTGCAGGGCTTGGTAATGATATGAGAGGGGGGTCACTGTATTTTAGATGTTTCCAAAACTTAATTGCTCTTTTTTGAGTTTTTATTATTAGTGAATATTGGCCTAATTCTGCCCTGCATGCATTGTTTGTAGTTTTCCTCTGGACATGCAGGAGAATCTTACAGAACTCTGCATGTAGGGTTTCAATGGGGTGTTTGTCCCATTTGGAGAAATCTTGTTTTGCAAGTGGACCCCACACCTCGCTGCCATAAAGTGCAATTGGTTCAATGACACATTCCATTCATTTTAGCCTGAATTTAATAAGCATTTCAATTTTAATTAGTTTTTTAATGGCGTAGAATGCCCTGCGTGCTTTCTCTCTCAGTTCATTCACTGCCTCATTAAGGTGTCCAGTTGAACTTATTTATAAACCTCAGTAATTGTAGTGTGTACAGTACTATATATATTTAAACCTCAGTAATTGTAGTGTGTACAGTACTATATATATTTAAACCTCAGTAATTGTAGTGTGTACAGTACTATATATATTTAAACCTCAGTAATTGTAGTGTGTACAGTACTATATATATTTAAACCTCAGTAATTGTAGTGTGTACAGCACTATATATATTTAAACCTCAGTAATTGTAGTGTGTACAGCACTATATATATTTAAACCTCAGTAATTGTAGTGTGTACAGTACTATATATATTTAAACCTCAGTAATTGTAGTGTGTACAGCACTATATATATTTAAACCTCAGTAATTGTAGTGTGTACAGTACTTTATATATTTTGTACCAATTGAGAACTTTGGTCGAATTCCCTGAGATCTTCTCTGGAAAATCATTATTTTAGTATTTTTGAGGTTTACTGCCAGGGCCCAGGTCTGGCAGTACTGCTCTAGCAGGTCCAGGCTGTAGGCCAGGTGCTGTGGGGGACAGCAGACACAGGTCATCTTTAATATCTCTATCCATCCATTAATTTCCACTCGTCTGTCTGGTCACATCTCTCCTACTTCCTGAGGTAATGATGTGTTACTCAGGTCAGACAAGTAGAGAGTGTTGGTCTGTGTGTTTCCCTGGTAACATAATCGGCTGGCAGGTAGACAACAGTATTCTTTGACTCGTCAGTGGGACTCGTCAGTAATGTCATATCCTGGTTTTCTTTGTTGTGAGTTTAGTCCAGGATCTTTAGTCCTGCCTACTGAGAGGGAGGAGGGACAATTCTCTCAGGACCAGAACAGCTGGTTTATCAAACCATGGCTTTAACATTTACCCCCCCTCACTCATCCATCTTTAACATTTACCCCCCCTCACTCATCCATCTTTAACATTTACCCCCCCCTCACTCATCCATCTTTAACATTTACCCCCTTCACTCATCCATCTTTAACATTTACCTCCCTCACTCATCCATCTTTAACATTTACCCCCCCTCACTCATCCATCTTTAACATTTACCCCCCTCACTCATCCATCTTTAACATTTACCCCCCTCACTCATCCATCTTTAACATTTACCCCCCCCCCTCACTCATCCATCTTTAACATTTACCTCCCTCACTCATCCATCTTTAACATTTACCCCCCCTCACTCATCCATCTTTAACATTTACCCCCCTCACTCATCCATCTTTAACATTTACCCCCCTCACCCATCCATCTTTAACATTTACACCCCTCCTCACTCATCCATCTTTAACATTTACACCCTCGCTCATCCATCTTTAACATTTCTGGACTTAATGCTCTAGACCTCTTCTTCTCGTCTGTCTGTCTGTCTGTCTGTCTGTCTGTCTGTCTGTCTGTCTGTCTGTCTGTCTGTCTGTCTGTCTGTCTGTCTGTCTGTCT
This sequence comes from Salmo salar, assembly GCF_965601325.2. NCBI lineage: Eukaryota > Metazoa > Chordata > Actinopteri > Salmoniformes > Salmonidae > Salmo > Salmo salar. The sequence goes on along the minus strand of NC_138306.1, from coordinate 92,433,684 downwards.
GTCTGTCTGTCAATCCCTTTGTCTTTCGTGATAGATCAGTGTTAAATTGCTGAGGTAAAGATACAGTTGAGGAGTTTTTATGCCTTCAACCCCCCGCGCGCGCGCGTGCGCGCGCGCGCCACACACACACACACACACACACACACACACACACACACACCCACACACACAGGGCTAAGGGGGATAGGTATCAAGGAGAACCCAGGGTCACTGTGACGACACTTGTTCCTATTAGAAATACATCAATAACTTCCCATAATCCCCTAAAAGGAGGCGCCCGGCCGTGTTCCTGTCATTAGAGCAGAGCCTGTGATCTGGGAACACCACAGATTGTCCTAGCTGTGTTCCTGTCATTAGAGCAGAGCCTGTGATCTGGGAATACCACAGATTGTCCTAGCCGTGTCCCTGTCATTAGAGCAGAGCCTGTAATCTGGGGAACGCCACAGATTGTCCTAGCTGTGTTCCTGTCATTAGAGCAGAGCCTGTAATCTGGGAATACCACAGCTTGTCCTAGCTGTGTCCCTGTCATTAGAGCAGAGCCTGTAATCTGGGAATACCACAGCTTGTCCTAGCTGTGTCCCTGTCATTAGAGCAGAGCCTGTAATCTGGGAATACCACAGCTTGTCCTAGCTGTGTCCCTGTCATTAGAGCAGAGTCTGTAATCTGGGTAACGCCACAGATTGTCCTAGCTGTGTTCCTGTCATTAGAGCAGAGTCTGTAATCTGGGAACACCACAGATTGTCCTAGCTGTGTCCCTGTCATTAGAGCAGAGTCTGTAATCTGGGAACACCACAGTTTGTCCTAGCTGTGTTCCTGTCATTAGAGCAGAGCCTGTAATCTGGGAATACCACAGATTGTCCTAGCTGTGTTCCTGTCATTAGAGCAGAGCCTGTAATCTGGGAATACCACAGATTGTCCTAGCTGTGTTCCTGTCATTAGAGCAGAGTCTGTAATCTGGGAATACCACAGATTGTCCTAGCTGTGTCCCTGTCATTAGAGCAGAGTCTGTAATCTGGGAATACCACAGATTGTCCTAGCTGTGTTCCTGTCATTAGAGCAGAGCCTGTAATCTGGGAATACCACAGATTGTCCTAGCTGTGTTCCTGTCATTAGAGCAGAGCCTGTGATCTGGGAACACCACAGATTGTCCTAGCTGTGTTCCTGTCATTAGAGCAGAGCCTGTGATCTGGGAATACCACAGATTGTCCTAGCCGTGTCCCTGTCATTAGAGCAGAGCCTGTAATCTGGGGAACGCCACAGATTGTCCTAGCTGTGTCCCTGTCATTAGAGCAGAGCCTGTAATCTGGGGAACGCCACAGATTGTCCTAGCTGTGTCCCTGTCATTAGAGCAGAGCCTGTAATCTGGGAATACCACAGCTTGTCCTAGCCGTGTCCCTGTCATTAGAGCAGAGCCTGTAATCTGGGAATACCACAGCTTGTCCTAGCTGTGTCCCTGTCATTAGAGCAGAGCCTGTAATCTGGGAATACCACAGATTGTCCTAGCTGTGTTCCTGTCATTAGAGCAGAGCCTGTAATCTGGGAATACCACAGATTGTCCTAGCTGTGTCCCTGTCATTAGAGCAGAGCCTGTAATCTGGGAATACCACAGATTGTCCTAGCTGTGTTCCTGTCATTAGAGCAGAGGCTGTAATCTGGGAATACCACAGATTGTCCTAGCTGTGTTCCTGTCATTAGAGCAGAGCCTGTAATCTGGGAACACCACAGATTGTCCTAGCTGTGTTCCTGTCATTAGAGCAGAGCCTGTAATCTGGGAATACCACAGATTGTCCTAGCTGTGTTCCTGTCATTAGAGCAGAGCCTGTAATCTGGGAATACCACAGATTGTCCTAGCTGTGTCCCTGTCATTAGAGCAGAGCCTGTAATCTGGGAATACCACAGATTGTCCTAGCTGTGTTCCTGTCATTAGAGCAGAGCCTGTAATCTGGGAATACCACAGATTGTCCTAGCTGTGTTCCTGTCATTAGAGCAGAGCCTGTAATCTGGGAATACCACAGATTGTCCTAGCTGTGTTCCTGTCATTAGAGCAGAGCCTGTAATCTGGGAATAGCACAGATTGTCCTAGCTGTGTTCCTGTCATTAGAGCAGAGCCTGTAATCTGGGAATACCACAGATTGTCCTAGCTGTGTTCCTGTCATTAGAGCAGAGCCTGTAATCTGGGAATACCACAGATTGTCCTAGCTGTGTTCCTGTCATTAGAGCAGAGTCTGTAATCTGGGAACACCACAGATTGTCCTAGCTGTGTCCCTGTCATTAGAGCAGAGCCTGTAATCTGGGAATACCACAGATTGTCCTAGCTGTGTTCCTGTCATTAGAGCAGAGCCTGTAATCTGGGAATACCACAGATTGTCCTAGCTGTGTTCCTGTCATTAGAGCAGAGCCTGTAATCTGGGAATACCACAGATTGTCCTAGCTGTGTTCCTGTCATTAGAGCAGAGTCTGTAATCTGGGAACACCACAGATTGTCCTAGCTGTGTTCCTGGAGCAGGTGGGGGTGGCATCCCAAGAAACTGTGCTGCTGGTCTGCCCAGCCCAATCTGGAATGTTTTGGGTTGGGAGGGATAGAGAGGATGGATGGTGGAATAGAGGAAGGAAAGGATGGATGGTGGAATAGAGGAAGGAAAGGATGGATGGTGGAATAGAGGAAGGAAAGGATGGATGGTGGAATAGAGGAAGGAAAGGATGGATGGTGGAATAGAGGAAGGAAAGGATGGATGGTGGAATAGAGGAAGGAAAGGATGGATGGTGGAATAGAGGAAGGAAAGGATGGATGGTGGAATAGAGGAAGGAAAGGATGGATGGTGGAATAGAGGAAGGAAAGGATGGATGGTGGAATAGAGGAAGGAAAGGATGGATGGTGGAATAGAGGAAGGAAAGGATGGATGGTGGAATAGAGGAAGGAAAGGATGGATGGTGGAATAGAGGAAGGAAAGGATGGATGGTGGAATAGAGGAAGGAAAGGATGGATGGTGGAATAGGGGAAGGAAAGGATGGATGGTGGAATAGAGGAAGGAAAGGATGGATGGTGGAATAGAGGAAGGAAAGGATGGATGGTGGAATAGAGGAAGGAAAGGATGGATGGTGGAATAGAGGAAGGAAAGGATGGATGGTGGAATAGAGGAAGGAAAGGATGGATGGTGGAATAGAGGAAGGAAAGGATGGATGGTGGAATAGAGGAAGGAAAGGATGGATGGTGGAATAGAGGAAGGAAAGGATGGATGGTGGAATAGAGGAAGGAAAGGATGGATGGTGGAATAGAGGAAGGAAAGGATGGATGGTGGAATAGATGAAGGAAAGGATGGATGGTGGAATAGATGAAGGAAAGGATGGATGGTGGAATAGGGGAAGGAAAGGATGGATGGTGGAATAGAGGAAGGAAAGGATGGATGGTGGAATAGGGGAAGGAAAGGATGGATGGTGGAATAGGGGAAGGAAAGGATGGATGGTGGAATAGAGGAAGGAAAGGATGGATGGTGGAATAGAGGAAGGAAAGGATGGATGGTGGAATAGAGGAAGGAAAGGATGGATGGTGGAATAGAGGAAGGAAAGGATGGATGGTGGAATAGGGGAAGGAAAGGATGGATGGTGGAATAGAGGAAGGAAATTAAGGAAAGTGGAATAGAGGAAGGAAATGATGGATGGTGGAATAGAGGAAGGAAAGGATGGATAGTGGAATAGAGGAAGGAAAGGATGGATGGTGGAATAGAGGAAGGAAAGGATGGATAGAGGGAGGGTGGAAAGAGTTAGCCTATCGCTGCTGTTAGAGATGATGACCGATGAGGAAACGGCCATTGAAGTGTTTCTTTTTACCATGAATATCTCTTAGACACATGTCCTGCTCATATTGTCAGTCTGCTATAACACAACACAGAATTCTAGATGACTGGGTGGACTGTGAATGGAGAGGTAGGTGGTAGTTTGGAGTGGTGGTGTGAATGGAGAGGTAGGTGGTAGTTTGGAGTGGTGGACTGTGAATGGAGAGGTAGGTGGTAGTTTGGAGTGGTGGACTGTGAATGGAGAGGTAGGTGGTAGTTTGGAGTGGTGGAGTGTGAATGGAGAGGTAGGTGGTAGTTTGGAGTGGTGGTGTGAATAGAGAGGTAGGTGGTAGTTTGGAGTGGTGGTGTGAATGGAGAGGTAGGTGGTAGTTTGGAGTGATGGAGTGTGAATGGAGAGGTAGGTGGTAGTTTGGAGTGGTTGTGTGAATGGGGAGGTAGGTGGTAGTTTGGAGTGGTGGAGTGTGAATGGAGAGGTAGGTGGTAGTTTGGAGTGGTGGAGTGTGAATGGAGAGGTAGTTGGTAGTTTGGAGTGGTGGTGTGAATGGAGAGGTAGGTGGTAGTTTGGAGTGGTGGAGTGTGAATGGAGAGGTAGGTGGTAGTTTAGAGTGGTGGAGTGTGAATGGAGAGGTAGGTGGTAGTTTGGAGTGGTGGAGTGTGAATGGAGAGGTAGGTGGTAGTTTGGAGTGGTGGTGTGAATGGAGAGGTAGGTGGTAGTTTGGAGTGGTGGTGTGAATGGAGAGGTAGGTGGTAGTTTGGAGTGGTGGTGTGAATGGAGAGGTAGGTGGTAGTTTGGAGTGGTGGACTGTGAATGGAGAGGTAGGTGGTAGTTTGGAGTGGTGGTGTGAATGGGGAGGTAGGTGGGAGAGATACGTGGTAGTTTGGAGTGGTGGTGTGAATGGAGAGGTAGGTGGTAGTTTGGAGTGGTGGTGTGAATGGGGAGGTAGGTGGTAGTTTGGAGTGGTGGTGTGAATGGAGAGGTAGGTGGTAGTTTGGAGTGGTGGTGTGAATGGAGAGGTAGGTGGTAGTTTGGACTGGTGGTGTGAATGGAGAGGTAGGTGGTAGTTTGGAGTGATGGAGTGTGAATGGAGAGGTAGGTGGTAGTTTGGAGTGGTGGTGTGAATGGAGAGGTAGGTGGTAGTTTGGAGTGGTGGTGTGAATGGGGAGGTAGGTGGTAGTTTGGAGAGATACGTGGTAGTTTGGAGTGGTGGTGTGAATGGAGAGGTAGTTTGGAGTGGTGGTGTGAATGGAGAGGTAGGTGGTAGTTTGGAGTGGTGGTGTGAATGGAGAGGTAGGTGGTAGTTTGGAGTGGTGGTGTGAATGGAGAGGTAGTTTGGAGTGGTGGTGTGAATGGAGAGGTAGTTTGGAGTGGTGGTGTGAATGGAGAGGTAGGTGGTAGTTTGGAGTGGTGGTGTGAATGGGGAGGTAGGTGGTAGTTTGGAGTGGTGGTGTGATTGGAGAGGTAGGTGGTAGTTTGGAGTGGTGGACTGTGAATGGAGAGGTAGGTGCTAGTTTGGAGTGGTGGTGTGAATGGAGAGGTAGGTGATAGTTTGGAGTGGTGGTGTGAATGGAGAGGTAGGTGGTAGTTTGGAGTGGTGGTGTGAATGGAGAGGTAGGTGGTAGTTTGGAGTGGTGGAGTGTGAATGGAGAGGTAGGTGGTAGTTTGGAGTGGTGGAGTGTGAATGGAGAGGTAGGTGGTAGTTTGGAGTGGTGGTGTGAATGGAGAGGTAGGTGGTAGTTTGGAGTGGTGGTGTGAATGGAGAGGTAGGTGGTAGTTTGGAGTGGTGATGTGAATGGAGAGGTAGGTGGTAGTTTGGAGTGGTGGAGTGTGAATGCAGAGGTAGGTGGTAGTTTGGAGTGGTGTAGTGTGAATGGAGAGGTAGGTGGTAGTTTGGAGTGATGGAGTGTGAATGGAGAGGTAGGTGGTAGTTTGGAGTGGTGGTGTGAATGGAGAGGTAGGTGGTAGTTTGGAGTGGTGGTGTGAATGGAGAGGTAGGTGGTAGTTTGGAGTGGTGGAGTGTGAATGGAGAGGTAGGTGGTAGTTTGGAGTGGTGGAGTGTGAATGGAGAGGTAGGTGGTAGTTTGGAGTGGTGGTGTGAATGGAGAGGTAGGTGGTAGTTTGGAGTGGTGGTGTGAATGGAGAGGTAGGTGGTAGTTTGGAGTTGTGGTGTGAATGGAGAGGTAGGTGGTAGTTTGGAGTGGTGGTGTGAATGGAGAGGTAGGTGGTAGTTTGGAGTGATGGAGTGTGAATGGAGAGGTAGGTGGTAGTTTGGAGTGGTTGTGTGAATGGGGAGGTAGGTGGTAGTTTGGAGAGATAGGTGGTAGTTTGGAGTGGTGGTGTGAATGGAGAGGTAGGTGGTAGTTTGGAGTGGTGGAGTGTGAATGGAGAGGTAGTTGGTAGTTTGGAGTGGTGGTGTGAATGGAGAGGTAGGTGGTAGTTTGGAGTGGTGGAGTGTGAATGGAGAGGTAGGTGGTAGTTTGGAGTGGTGGAGTGTGAATGGAGAGGTAGGTGGTAGTTTGGAGTGGTGGTGTGAATGGAGAGGTAGGTGGTAGTTTGGAGTGGTGGTGTGAATGGAGAGGTAGGTGGTAGTTTGGAGTGGTGGTGTGAATGGAGAGGTAGGTGGTAGTTTGGAGTGATGGAGTGTGAATGGAGAGGTAGGTGGTAGTTTGGAGTGGTTGTGTGAATGGGGAGGTAGGTGGTAGTTTGGAGAGATAGGTGGTAGTTTGGAGTGGTGGTGTGAATGGAGAGGTAGGTGGTAGTTTGGAGTGGTGGAGTGTGAATGGAGAGGTAGTTGGTAGTTTGGAGTGGTGGTGTGAATGGAGAGGTAGGTGGTAGTTTGGAGTGGTGGAGTGTGAATGGAGAGGTAGGTGGTAGTTTGGAGTGGTGGAGTGTGAATGGAGAGGTATGTGGTAATTTGGAGTGGTGGAGTGTGAATGGAGAGGTAGTTGGTAGTTTGGAGTGGTGGTGTGAATGGAGAGGTAGGTGGTAGTTTGGAGTGGTGGTGTGAATGGAGAGGTAGGTGGTAGTTTGGAGTGGTGGTGTGAATGGAGAGGTAGGTGGTAGTTTGGAGTGGTGGTGTGCGAGTGTTTCAGCAGGTTTCTACATATCAGTGTGTGTGTGTGTGTGTGTGTGTGTGTGTGTGTGTGTGTGTGTGTGTGTGTGTGTGTGTGTGTGTGTGTGTGTGATATTTAGCGGTCCTGATGATCAGACGTTTGTTTCTGTCCCAGAGAGAGCTAGGAGATCTGACAGCCTATGAAAGGAAGGACAGACTGTTAAGTGTAGTGTGTGTGTGTGTGACTTAGCCGGTTAAGTGTAGTAGTTCTCCTCTGAGAAACGGAGAGATGAGAGATGAATAAGATGCTAAACAAACCAACAAGACAACAACTGAGAGAGACGGAGAGCGAGAAGAGCCCTTAGAGAACGCTGACATGTCGTCTGTCAGCCCCTCAGAAGATGTGCCTCCAGCTCTGTGATCCTCTACAGACTGACAGACTCTGGAGAAACACTTAGAAGTAATGACTGTCAATAGATAAAGGCAGAGAGCTTAGAGAAGGCCAGGGGGTTACAGAGAGAGAGAGAGAGAGGAGACAATACGAGGAGGAAATGAAACAATTGAATGTTGTAGCTGGGAATTTACTGTAAAAGAACTCTGACTGAGAGACAATACCTGATCTCTTCTGGGTCAGGACTAGACAGACTGAGAGACAATACCTGATCTCTTCTGGGTCAGGACTAGACACACTGAGACAATACCTGATCTCTTCTGGGTCAGGACTAGACACACTGAGACAAGGCCTGATCTCTTCTGGGTCAGGACTAGACAGACTGAGACAATACCTGATCTCTTCTGGGTCAGGACTAGACACACTGAGACAAGGCCTGATCTCTTCTGGGTCAGGACTTGACAGACTGAGACAAGGCCTGATCTCTTCTGGGTCAGGACTAGACACACTGAGACAAGGCCTGATCTCTTCTGGGTCAGGACTAGACACACTGAGACAAGGCCTGATCTCTTCTGGGTCAGGACTAGACACACTGAGACAATACCTGATCTCTTCTGGGTCAGGACTAGACAGACTGAGACAATACCTGATCTCTTCTGGGTCAGGACTAGACACACTGAGACAATACCTGATCTCTTCTGGGTCAGGACTAGACACACTGAGACAATACCTGATCTCTTCTGGGTCAGGACTAGACAGACTGAGACAAGGCCTGATCTCTTCTGGGTCAGGACTAGACACACTGAGACAAGGCCTGATCTCTTCTGGGTCAGGACTAGACAGACTGAGACAAGGCCTGATCTCTTCTGGGTCAGGACTAGACACACTGAGACAAGGCCTGATCTCTTCTGGGTCAGGACTAGACACACTGAGACAAGGCCTGATCTCTTCTGGGTCAGGACTAGACACACTGAGACAATACCTGATCTCTTCTGGGTCAGGACTAGACACACTGAGACAATACCTGATCTCTTCTGGGTCAGGACTAGACAGACTGAGACAATACCTGATCTCTTCTGGGTCAGTACTTGACAGACTGAGACAAGGCCTGATCTCTTCTGGGTCAGGACTAGACAGACTGAGACAATACCTGATCTCTTCTGGGTCAGGACTAGACACACTGAGACAAGGCCTGATCTCTTCTGGGTCAGGACTTGACAGACTGAGACAAGGCCTGATCTCTTCTGGGTCAGGACTTGACAGACTGAGACAAGGCCTGATCTCTTCTGGGTCAGGACTTGACAGACTGAGACAATACCTGATCTCTTCTGGGTCAGGACTTGACACACTGATCCAATACCTGATCTCTTCTGGGTCAGGACTAGACAGACTGAGACAATACCTGATCTCTTCTGGGTCAGTACTTGACAGACTGAGACAAGGCCTGATCTCTTCTGGGTCAGGACTAGACAGACTGAGACAATACCTGATCTCTTCTGGGTCAGGACTAGACACACTGAGACAAGGCCTGATCTCTTCTGGGTCAGGACTTGACAGACTGAGACAAGGCCTGATCTCTTCTGGGTCAGGACTTGACAGACTGAGACAAGGCCTGATCTCTTCTGGGTCAGGACTTGACAGACTGAGACAATACCTGATCTCTTCTGGGTCAGGACTAGACACACTGATCCAATACCTGACTCTCATTCACAATTCCGCTGTTAAAAAGAATGAAAGCAACAACATCCATGTAGCCCCACTGTAAAGATCCAGGCTTGGATATAACCTAGTTCATTTGGAATGAATGCTAAATTAATATTCAATCACGTGGCCTTCTCCCCTTCTCCTGTACCCCAGCTGTCTGCCCTCTCCATCGCGTCCAGGGGGTAGAGATAACGGGCCAGGAAGAGGTTTTAGCGGATTGCTAACGCCAGCCGGCAGCTAATCGCCACATTACATCTCTCACTTAAACCATGACATTTAATTTGACCTGGGAGCTGTGGGCAGGCGGGCCAATCTGGAATTGAAATGTTTATTAGATACAGGTATTGCTGAGAGAGATTTCCTCTGTCCTGTCTGTCCATCTGTCAGCTGGCTGGCTTGGCTGGGCTGGCTTGGCTGGCTGGCTGGCTTGGCTGGCTTGGCTGGCTGGCTGGCTTGGCTGGCTTGGCTGGCTGGCTGGCTGGCTTGGCTGGCTGGCTTGGCTTGGCTGGCTTGTCTGGCTTGGCTGGCTTGGCTGGCTGGCTGGCTTGTCTGGCTTGGCTGGCTTGGCTTGCCTGGCTTGGCTGGCTGGCTTGGCTGGCTGGCTTGGCTGGCTGGCTTGGCTGGCTGTCTTGGCTGGCTTGGCTTGGCTGGCTTGGCTGGCTGGCTTGGCTGGCTGGCTTGGCTGGGCTGGCTTGGCTGGGCTGGCTGGCTGGCTTGGCTGGCTGGCTTGGCTGGCTGTCTTCGCTGGCTTGGCTTGGCTGGCTTGGCTTGGCTGGCTTGGCTGGCTGGCTTGGCTGGCTGGCTGGCTGGGCTGGCTTGGCTGGCTTGGCTGGCTGGGCTGGCTTGGCTGGCTTGGCTGGCTGGCTGGGCTGGCTGGCTGGCTTGGCTTGGCTGGCTGGCTTGGCTGGCTGGCTGGCTGGGCTGGCTGGGCTGGCTTGGCTGGCTGGCTGGCTGGGCTGGCTTGGCTGGCTGGCTGGCTGGCTGGCAGCAGACATTGTGGTAGCTCTGTTCTCCAGTTAGCCTTTAGCTCGGCTGAGGGATCGAGTGACCCTCTGATGCTTCTGTTATTACCCCCATGGTCTGACCACTGTGTTATTACCCCCATGGTCTGGTCACTGTGTTATTACCCCCATGGTCTGACCACTGTGTTATTACCCCCATGGTCTGGTCACTGTGTTATTACCCCCATGGTCTGGTCACTGTGTTATTACCCCCATGGTCTGGTCACTGTGTTATTACCCCCATGGTCTGGTCACTGTGTTATTACCCCCATGGTCTGGTCACTGTGTTATTACCCCCATGGTCTGGTCACTGTGTTATTACCCCCATGGTCTGGTCACTGTGTTATTACCCCCATGGTCTGACCACTGTGTTATTACCCCCATGGTCTGGTCACTGTGTTATTACCCCCATGGTCTGGTCACTGTGTTATTACCCCCATGGTCTGACCACTGTGTTATTACCCCCATGGTCTGACCACTGTGTTATTACCCCCATGGTCTGACCACTGTGTTATTACCCCCATGGTCTGGTCACTGTGTTATTACCCCCATGGTCTGGTCACTGTGTTATTACCCCCATGGTCTGGTCACTGTGTTATTACCCCCATGGTCTGGTCACTGTGTTATTACCCCCATGGTCTGGTCACTGTGTTATTACCCCCATGGTCTGGTCACTGTGTTATTACCCCCATGGTCTGGTCACTGTGTTATTACCCCCATGGTCTGACCACTGTGTTATTAGTTATTACCCCCATGGTCTGGTCACTGTGTTATTACCCCCATGGTCTGATCACTGTGTTATTAGTTATTACCCCCATGGTCTGGTCACTGTGTTATTACCCCCATGGTCTGGTCACTGTGTTATTACCCCCATGGTCTGGTCACTGTGTTATTACCCCCATGGTCTGACCACTGTGTTATTACCCCCATGGTCTGGTCACTGTGTTATTACCCCCATGGTCTGGTCACTGTGTTATTACCCCCATGGTGTGGTCACTGTGTTATTACCCCCATGGTCTGACCACTGTGTTATTACCCCCATGGTCTGGTCACTGTGTTATTACCCCCATGGTCTGGTCACTGTGTTATTACCCCCATGGTCTGGTCACTGTGTTATTACCCCCATGGTCTGACCACTGTGTTATTACCCCCATGGTCTGGTCACTGTGTTATTACCCCCATGGTCTGACCACTGTGTTATTACCCCCATGGTCTGACCACTGTGTTATTACCCCCATGGTCTGGTCACTGTGTTATTACCCCCATGGTCTGGTCACTGTGTTATTACCCCCATGGTCTGACCACTGTGTTATTACCCCCATGGTCTGGTCACTGTGTTATTACCCCCATGGTCTGGTCACTGTGTTATTACCCCCATGGTCTGGTCACTGTGTTATTACCCCCATGGTCTGGTCACTGTGTTATTACCCCCATGGTCTGACCACTGTGTTATTACCCCCATGGTCTGGTCACTGTGTTATTACCCCCATGGTCTGGTCACTGTGTTATTACCCCCATGGTCTGGTCACTGTGTTATTACCCCCATGGTCTGACCACTGTGTTATTACCCCCATGGTCTGGTCACTGTGTTATTACCCCCATGGTCTGACCACTGTGTTATTACCCCCATGGTCTGACCACTGTGTTATTACCCCCATGGTCTGGTCACTGTGTTATTACCCCCATGGTCTGGTCACTGTGTTATTACCCCCATGGTCTGGTCACTGTGTTATTACCCCCATGGTCTGGTCACTGTGTTATTACCCCCATGGTCTGGTCACTGTGTTATTACCCCCATGGTCTGGTCACTGTGTTATTACCCCCATGGTCTGGTCACTGTGTTATTACCCCCATGGTCTGACCACTGTGTTATTACCCCCATGGTCTGGTCACTGTGTTATTACCCCCATGGTCTGGTCACTGTGTTATTACCCCCATGGTCTGGTCACTGTGTTATTACCCCCATGGTCTGACCACTGTGTTATTACCCCCATGGTCTGACCACTGTGTTATTACCCCCATGGTCTGGTCACTGTGTTATTACCCCCATGGTCTGGTCACTGTGTTATTACCCCCATGGTCTGACCACTGTGTTATTACCCCCATGGTCTGATCACTGTGTTATTACCCCCATGGTCTGACCACTGTGTTATTACCCCCATGGTCTGGTCACTGTGTTATTACCCCCATGGTCTGGTCACTGTGTTATTACCCCCATGGTCTGGTCACTGTGTTATTACCCCCATGGTCTGGTCACTGTGTTATTACCCCCATGGTCTGGTCACTGTGTTATTACCCCCATGGTCTGGTCACTGTGTTATTACCCCCATGGTCTGGTCACTGTGTTATTAGACCGTGTTGAAGGTCAGAGACAACATGAAGCAGGGGATGATAGTAGAGGGTGTTGAAGGTCAGAGACAACATGATGCAGGGGATGATAGTAGAGGGTGTTGAAGGTCAGAGACAACATGAAGCAGGGGGTGATAGTAGAGAGTGTTGAAGGTCAGAGACAACATGAAGCAGGGGGTGATAGTAGAGCGTGTTGAAGGTCAGAGACAACATGAGGCAGGGTGTGATAGTAGAGGGTGTTGAAGCTCAGAGACAACATGAAGCAGGGGGTGATAGTAGAGCGTGTTGAAGGTCAGAGACAACATGAAGCAGGGGATGATAGTAGAGCGTGTTGAAGGTCAGAGACAACATGAAGCAGGGGGTGATAGTAGAGCGTGTTGAAGGTCAGAGACAACATGAAGCAGGGGATGATAGTAGAGAGTGTTGAAAGTCAGAGACAACATGAAGCAGGGGGTGATAGTAGAGCGTGTTGAAGGTCAGAGACAACATGAAGCAGGGGGTGATAGTAGAGCGTGTTGAAGGTCAGAGACAACATGAAGCAGGGGGTGATAGTAGAGAGTGTTGAAGGTCAGAGACAACATGAAGCAGGGGATGATAGTAGAGCGTGTTGAAGGTCAGAGACAACATGAAGCAGGGGATGATAGTAGAGCGTGTTGAAGGTCAGAGACAACATGAAGCAGGGGATGATAGTAGAGCGTGTTGAAGGTCAGAGACAACATGAAGCAGGGGATGATAGTAGAGGGTGTTGAAGGTCAGAGACAACATGAATCAGGGGATGATAGTAGAGCGTGTTGAAGGTCAGAGACAACATGAAGCAGGGGATGATAGCAGAGCGTGTTGAAGGTCAGAGACAACATGAAGCAGGGGGTGATAGTAGAGCGTGTTGAAGGTCAGAGACAACATGAAGCAGGGATGATAGTAGAGCGTGTTGAAGGTCAGAGACAACATGAAGCAGGGGATGATAGTAGAGCGTGTTGAAGGTCAGAGACAACATGAAGCAGGGGATGATAGTAGAGCGTGTTGAAGGTCAGAGACAACATGAAGCAGGGGATGATAGTAGAGCGTGTTGAAGGTCAGAGACAACATGATGCAGGGGATGATAGTAGAGGGTGTTGAAGGTCAGAGACAACATGAAGCAGGGGATGATAGTAGAGCGTGTTGAAGGTCAGAGACAACATGAAGCAGGGGATGATAGTAGAGCGTGTTGAAGGTCAGAGACAACATGAAGCAGGGGATGATAGTAGAGCGTGTTGAAGGTCAGAGACAACATGAAGCAGGGGATAATAGTAGAGCGTGTTGAAGGTCAGAGACAACATGAAGCAGGGGATGATAGTAGAGCGTGTTGAAGGTCAGAGACAACATGAAGCAGGGGATGATAGTAGAGCGTGTTGAAGGTCAGAGACAACATGAAGCAGGGGATGATAGTAGAGCGTGTTGAAGGTCAGAGACAACATGAAGCAGGGGATGATAGTAGAGCGTGTTGAAGGTCAGAGACAACATGAAGCAGGGGATGATAGTAGAGCGTGAATGGGTCGTAGACAGACATGTTGTACGATGAAATGCGGAGACAATATTGTAAGTCAGTCTTTGAAACGTAAGTAGGGCTCAGGTGGATGGAGACAGTTTGATAACAGTCTGTCTTCTCCATTGTTTGACAAGGAAGTTGCTGAAAATCCCTTCAAATTACCACTGACCTTGGCTCCAATCTGTTGGAATTTTATGTATCGTACAAACAGTCCTCGCTTGCTTTGAGATGTTAGGTCAGGTGTTGTCCAAGGAGTTGTGTGAGCAGAATATTGTAAAGCTTTATTCCAACATTCAGGCAGAGGTTTGTATCTACGTAATGTTTACATTGTCCTGATTCTATTTGCTGCCTATCTGGCCAAGATGAAATCCTCTCTGCACGGTGAGATGTCAACTCTTCTCTTCTACGGGACGGTGTAGCCAGGGCCAGAAACAGGGAGTCCTTGGGAAATTTTCTCTCTTATTTAAGTATCTTTGAAGAGGAGAATGAAAACATCTCTGTTTATCCCTGATTCATCTGCTACTTCCACATAGCTCCTTCTAACTGGGTTTATTCCTGATTCATCTGCTACTTCCACATAGCTCCTTCTAACTGGGTTTATTCCTGATTCATCTGCTACTTCCACATAGTTCCTTCTAACTGGGTTTATTCCTGATTCATCTGCTACTTCCACATAGCTCCTTCTAACTGGGTTTATTCCTGATTCATCTGCTACTTCCACATAGTTCCTTCTAACTGGGTTTATTCCTGATTCATCTGCTACTTCCACATAGTTCCTTCTAACTGGGTTTATTCCTGATTCATCTGCTACTTCCACATAGCTCCTTCTAAATGGGTTTATTCCTGATTCACCTGCTACTTCCACATAGCTCCTTCTAACTGGGTTTATTCCTGATTCACCTGCTACTTCCACATAGCTCCTTCTAACTGGGTTTATTCCTGATTCACCTGCTACTTCCACATAGTTCCTTCTAACTGGGTTTATTCCTGATTCACCTGCTACTTCCACATAGCTCCTTCTAACTGGGTTTATTCCTGATTCACCTGCTACTTCCACATAGCTCCTTCTAACTGGGTTTATTCCTGATTCACCTGCTACTTCCACATAGCTCCTTCTAACTGGGTTTATTCCTGATTCACCTGCTACTTCCACATAGCTCCTTCTAACTGGGTTTATTCCTGATTCACCTGCTACTTCCACATAGCTCCTTCTAACTGGGTTTATTCCTGATTCACCTGCTACTTCCACATAGCTCCTTCTAACTGGGTTTATTCCTGATTCATCTGCTACTTCTAGTTTGAGAAACAGATGCAGCTTCATTAAATAGGACCTGTAAAACACCCGTCTCAACGTCAACAGTGAAGAGGCGACTCTGGGATGATGACCTTCTAGCGCTATGTCTCCTAGAGATGAACGTAAATTGGTGCGATAAGTGCAAATCAATCCCCCTCCTCTCCCCCTTCCTCCTCTTCCTCCTCCTCCTCCTCCTTGTATCCTCCTCTTCCCCCTCCTCTCCCCTTCCTCCTCTTCCTCGCCCTCCTCCTCCTTGTATCCTCCTCTCCCCCTTCCTCCTCTTCCTCGCCCTCCTCCTCCTTGTATCCTCCTCTCCCCCCTTCCTCCTCTTCCTCGCCCTCCTCCTCCTTGTATCCTCCTCTTCCCCCTCCTCTCCCCCTTCCTCCTCTTCCTCCTCCTCCTCTCCCCCCTTCCTCCTCTTCCTCCTCCTCTCCCTCTTCCTCATCCTCTTCCCCCTCCTCTCCCTCTTCCTCACCCTCCTCCTCTTCCTCTCTCCCTCCATCTCTGGTGTTTCTTCATTACTGAATAGTAAACCCATCAGTAGTATTACAAGGCTGTTTAGTGCTCCTCACGTGTCCCAAATGGCACCCTATTCCGTAGTTAGTGCACTACTTTTAAACAGAGCTATATGGGCCCCGGTCAAAAGCAGTGCACTATATAGGGAACAGTGTGTCATTTGAGACGCAGTTGAAGCTTGTAGGGTTGTCTTTGTAAAGCAGAGCACACTGGGTAATGGATGTTATCATGTTAATTAGATCTGTGAAGACAAATGAGCACTTCAGGAGACAGACGCATGCATCCTATTGGTGGAGGGGAGGAGGTGCATCCTATTGGTGGAGGGGAGGAGGTGCATCCTATTGGTGGAGGGGAGGAGGTGCATCCTATTGGTGGAGGGGAGGAGATGCAGCCTATTGGTGGAGGGGAGGAGATGCAGCCTATTGGTGGAGGGGAGGAGATGCAGCCTATTGGTGGAGGGGAGGAGATGCAGCCTATTGGTGGAGGGGAGGAGACGCAGCCTATTGGTGGAGGGGAGGAGACGCAGCCTATTGGTGGAGGGGAGGAGATGCAGCCTATTGGTGGAGGGGAGGAGACGCATCCTATTGGTGGAGGGGAGGAGACGCAGCCTATTGGTGGAGGGGAGGAGACGCATCCTATTGGTGGAGGGGAGGAGACGCATCCTATTGGTGGAGGGGAGGAGACGCATCCTATTGGTGGAGGGGAGGAGACGCAGCCTATTGGTGGAGGGGAGGAGACGCATCCTATTGGTGGAGGGGAGGAGACGCATCCTATTGGTGGAGGGGAGGAGACGCATCCTATTGGTGGAGGGGAGGAGACGCATCCTATTGGTGGAGGGGAGGAGACGCATCCTATTGGTGGAGGGGAGGAGACGCAGCCTATTGGTGGAGGGGAGGAGACGCATCCTATTGGTGGAGGGGAGGAGACGCATCCCCCCACTCTCTCTCTCTCTGATCCTCTTCCTGTATCTCTCTCGCACTCTGATACTCTTCCTGTATCTCTCTCTCGCTCTCTGATCCTCTTCCTGTATCTCTCTCTCTCTCTGATACTCTTCCTGTATCTCTCTCTCGCTCTCTGATCCTCTTCCTGTTTCTCTCTCTCTCTCTGATACTCTTCCTGTATCTCTCTTCCGCTCTTTCAGACACCTTAAGTACTTCATAGAGAGAGGGAGAGAGCTATCCAAGAGAGAAATATGCAAGAGAGAAGTGGATGGAGAGAAAGCAGAGGAAGGAGAGAGGCTGTTTCATCATGGCTGTGTACAGGAAGTAGAGAGGCTGTATCACCATGGCTGTGTACAGGAAGTAGAGAGCCTGTGTACAGGAAGTAGAGAGGCTGTATCACCGTGGCTGTGTACAGGAAGGAGAGAGGCTCTTTCACCATGGCTTTGTACAGGAAGGAGAGAGGCTGTATCACCATGGCTGTGTACAGGAAGTAGAGAGCCTGTGTACAGGAAGTAGAGAGGCTGTATCACCATGGCTGTGTACAGGAAGTAGAGAGGCTGTGTACAGGAAGTAGAGAGGCTGTATCACCATGGCTGTGTACAGGAAGTAGAGAGGCTGTGTACAGGAAGTAGAGAGGCTATATCACCATGGCTGTGTACGAGAGGAGAATAGACACTCTGCCCTTTCCTCAGCTTCTGTTCCCTCATAAACAACAGCCAATTAGTTAACATTCTCCAAGATGACATGTTTCCTCAGGACTCAGACAGCTGCTAACAACCTGCTAGCTAACAATAGTGTCTGAGATGTTTGTCTCAGAAAGCGGCAGGCAGGCTGAAGTCACGAATCAAATAAAATGCTATTTGTCCCATGCGGTGAATACGACCTTACAGTGAAATGCTGACCCACGAGCCCCTAACCAACAGTGTGATCTTTAAGAAATGTTTTAAAACCACCCGACTATCTGTCACAGCTGCAGATCAATACAGCCTTTTATAGACAACCAATGAAGAGACAGAGACTCCTATCTCTCTCTCTCCATTGGCTTACAGGAAAATATCATTCAACTCATTTCCATGAAGTGATGCGAGACCCTGGGGGGGGACAGGACAGTGTATAGGACATACATCTAGACCCTGGGGGGGGGGGCAGGACAGTGTATAGGACATACATCTAGACCCTGGGGGGGGACAGGACAGTGTATAGGACATACATCTAGACCCTGGGGGGGGGGGGGGGGGGGGGGGGCAGGACAGTGTATAGGACATACATCTAGACCCTGGGGGGGGACAGGACAGTGTATAGGACATACATCTACACCCTGGGGGGACAGGACAGTGTATAGGACATACATCTAGACCCTGGGGGGGGGAACAGTGTATAGGACATACATCTAGACCCTGGGGGGGGGGGGGGGGGGCAGTGTATAGGACATACATCTAGACCCTGGGGGGGGGGACAGTGTATAGGACATGCATCTAGACCCTGGGGGGGGGGACAGTGTATAGGACATGCATCTAGACCCTTACAGTAATAAGGAAGATGACATCTTACAGGTAGTGGTTTACAGTAATAAGGAAGGTAACATCTTGTAGGTAGTGGTTTACAGTAATAAGGAAGGTAACATCTTGCAGGTAGTGGTTTACAGTAATAAGGAAGATGACATCTTGCAGGTAGTGGTTTACAGTAATAAGGAAGGTAACATCTTGTAGGTAGTGGTTTACCGTAATAAGGAAGGTGACATCTTGTAGGTAGTGGTTTACAGTAATAAGGAAGGTAACATCTTGCAGGTAGTGGTTTACAGTAATATGGAAGGTGACATCTTGCAGGTAGTGGTTTACAGTAATAAGGAAGATGACATCTTGTAGGTAGTGGTTTACAGTAATAAGGAAGGGGGGGGGGGAGACAGAGAGAGTCTTTAACAGCCTCATGTCATCAGGGGGGAGGTATGTTGTCTCCCCAGCAGGTGATAGTGACTGGCGGGGGGGGGGGGGGGGGGGGGGGGGGAGAGAGACAGAGAGAGTCTTTAACAGCCTGCTGGGTAATCTGATGCTGATATGGGGACGGATTAATTGGATATTAATGCATTGGTCCAGAGGCAGTCAACTATCACAACACTGTCTCTCTCTCTGTCTCTCTCTGTCTCTCTGGCTCTTCTCCTCTCTGCCTATTTCTCTCTTGCCTCTCTTTCTCCCTCTCTCTCTCTCCCTCTTTCTCTCTCTCTCCCCTCTCTCTCTCCCTCTCTCTCTCTCTCTCTCTCTCTCTCTCTCTCTTTCTCCCTCTCTCTCTCTCCCTCTCTCTTTCTCTCTCTCTCCCTCTTTCTCTCTCTCCCCTCTCTCCCTCTCTCTCTCTCTCTCTCTCTCCCTCTTTCTCCCTCTCTCTCTCTCCCTCTCTCTCTCTCCCTCTCTCTCCCTCCCTCTTTCTCTCCCTCTCTTTCTCTCAAAAACATCAGCACCTCAATGTATTTTCCATTTGTACTAGCAGGTTCTTATATCAACAAAGTAATGGGCTGCCTCGTTTAAAATACATTTGCCTCCACGACTTTATTTTGCAAAGGTGATTTTTCATCCACCCTCCTCTTCTCTTCATCAACCCTCCTCTTCATCCACCCTGCTCTTCTCTTCTCTTCATCCACTCTGATCTTCTCTTCTCTTCATCCACCCTGCTCTTCTCTTCATCCACCCTGCTCTTCTCTTCTCTTCATCCACCCTGCTCTTCTCTTCATCCACTCTGCTCTTCTCTTCTCTTCATCCACCCTGCTCTTCTCTTCATCCACCCTGCTCTTCTCTTCTCTTCATCCACCCTGCTCTTCTCTTCTCTTCATCCACCCTGCTCTTCTCTTCATCCACTCTGCTCTTCTCTTCTCTTCATCCACCCTGCTCTTCTCTTCATCCACCCTGCTCTTCTCTTCCCTTCATCCACCCTGCTCTTCTCTTCATCCACTCTGCTTTTCTCTTCTCTTCATCCACCCTGCTCTTCTCTTCATCCACCCTGCTCTTCTCTTCTCTTCATCCACCCTGCTCTTCTCTTCATCCACCATCCTCTTCTCTTCATCCACCATCCTCTTCTCTTCATCCACCCTGCTCTTCTCTTCTCTTCATCCACCCTCCTCTTCTCTTCATCAACCCTCCTCTTCATCCACCCTGCTCTTCCCTTCATCCACCCTGCTCTTCTCTTCATCCACCCTCCTCTTCTCTTCATCCACCCTGTTCTTTTCCTCTGCGTGTGGAGGAATTGATAAGAGCCCTGTTTTCCTCCATCCTCCGTAATGGCAGCAGGAAAGGAGGAGGAGATGACAGGATGGAGAGATGGATGATTAGAGGTCTTGCTTTTATCATCAAGCCTGGATGAATGGCAGCCTGGGAGATGGGAGGATGGGTAGACCAGCTGTCCTAGATATCGAGAGAGACACTGTACTTTAGGTGTGTTTACCTACAGTAGATTGGGAAGCCTATTCTTTACTGTTAACACAGGAAGATGGTAAAAGAGTGATACTTTAGGAGTAAGGAAACGCACCAGAGGAGGCTGGTGGTAGGAGCTATAGGAGGACCGGCTGATTGTAATGTCTGGAACGGAACGGAACGGAGTCAAACGTGGTTTCAATGTGTTGAATCTGTTTGATAACGTTACATAGTGTATATGCCATTCCAGGCATTACAATGAGCCTGTTATATCTCCTCTCACCAGCCTCCTCTGATACACACGCACGCACGCACGCACGCACACACACACACACACACAAATACAATTCCCACATGACATAGAATTGAACTACAGTAGCCTTTGGCATTTCTCTTCCCCGCTGTATGGAAACAGAACGGCCCTACCATCTACTGTCCATATAAACACAGACATGGGCATTAGGATCTTAGCCAAGGATAAAACAGATACCCCGACATGACAGGATGAATCCAGTGACTGTGGGGTTTAACCTCATGTCCTTAAGAGGGCACTACGGCCCCACTGAGAATGACGACAGGAAACATGTCGTCAGAGAGAGGGGATAATAGCAGTATGTCTAATTGTGTCCAGACCACTTATTGCAGACCAGGCCAGTAGTTGTTACAGTAGATCTAATCTACAGTCTTCAGATCAGCCATCATAACCACACAAAAGCCCTCTTTCAACTATAGTTTACGTCCCAAATTCAACCCTATTCACTATGCAGGGCACTACGTTTGATCAGGGGCTTTCTATTAGGGGACGATGGTGTAATTTGTTTTGGGTGGGGGGGGACAGAGACATAATGTGCCAGACAGACAACGCTCTGATACCTTCATCTAAAACATCAGCCATTACAGACCACAGAAGAAAGACAGATGAGATGAGAGCTGTTAGTGAGTCCTGGCTAAATGAAAGGCATGAAAGTCCCAGTCATTCTGTCCTAATTATGGCCGGGGTAGATGAGTCTGACTAAGAGAGAGAGATGGAGGAGAGAGAGGTCTGCGTTATTAGCCTGGTACACCACTCACTTCATTATCCTCACATCTCTCTGTCTCTCTTTCTCTCTTCATCCCTCGCTCTCTATCTCAACGGGTTCCTCTTCCTCTCTGTCTAATTACTGCCTGTGTCTCTTTCCATGTCTGTAGGACTGTGAACAGCACTGTGTTCAACCCTTATTATCTATCTATCAAATATCAAAGTCCACATCAATCTACTGCCACTGTTGACAACAGAAATGTAGCTACCAGCTGAGACGGGCTCTGGTCTAGTAGCTACCAGCTGAGACGGGCTCTGGTCTAGTAGCTACCAGCTGAGACGGGCTCTGGTCTAGTAGCTACCAGCTGAGACGGGCTCTGGTCTAGTAGCTACCAGCTGAGACGGGCTCTGGTCTAGTAGCTACCAGCTGAGACGGGCTCTGGTCTAGTAGCTACCAGCTGAGACGGGCTCTGGTCTAGTAGCTACCAGCTGAGACGGGCTCTGGTCTAGTAGCTACCAGCTGAGACGGGCTCTGGTCTAGTAGCTACCAGCTGAGACAGGCTCTGGTCTAGTAGCTACCTGCTGAGACGGGCTCTGGTCTAGTAGCTACCTGCTGAGACGGGCTCTGGTCTAGTAGCTACCAGCTGAGACGGGCTCTGGTCTAGTTAACTAGGAGGAGAGAGACTGGGAAGAGGAGGAGAGAGACTGGGAAGAGGAGGAGAGAGACTGGGAAGAGGAGGAGAGAGACTGGGAAGAGGAGGAGAGAGACTGGGAAGAGAAGGAGAGAGACTGGGAAGAGGAGGAGAGAGACTGGGAAGAGGAGGAGAGAGACTGGGAAGAGAAGGAGAGAGACTGGGAAGAGGAGGAGAGAGACTGGGAAGAGAAGGAGAGAGACTGGGAGGAGAAGGAGAGAGACTGGGAGTTTGAGTGGAGAGAGACTGGGAAGAGAAGGAGAGAGACTGGGAGGAGAAGGAGAGAGACTGGGAGTTTGAGTGGACAGAGACTGGGAAGAGAAGGAGAGAGACTGGGAGGAGAAGGAGAGAGACTGGGAGTTTGAGTGGAGAGAGACTGGGAGGAGGAGGAGGAGAGAGAGAGATCTACAGGTCAAGCTCAGTATTCCTCTGTCCTGTCAGCCTGAGGGGAGCTAGCTTGCTCTTGTTCGGATATAGGATGCTTCTCTGATAGCTCCATATGCCCTATGTAGTGCACTACTTTTGACCAGAGCTATATGGTCCCTGGTGAGAAGTAGTGCACTATAAAGCCAATAGGGTGCCATTTGGGACACAATCTTATGCTCCTGGAGTGGATACTTGGCTGCTTTGTTGAGTGACACAGAGATTTGTTAAAGAACAGTAGACAGACAGACCCCCTACTGTGCATCAGTTGTTTCTCTCTAACACATGAAAGGGAGTCTGGGAGGAGGAGAGGACATGTCTCTAGGTGAGAGAGAGGAGATCAAGGAGAGAGAGGATTTGTGATGTCCCTCCCTACTATCTGTCTGTCTGTCTGTTCCTCACTACTCTGTCTCGTTGTCTGTGTGTCTCGTTGTCTGTGTGTCTCGTTGTCTGTGTCTCGTTGTCTGTGTGTCTCGTTGTCTGTCTGTCTCGTTGTCTGTCTGTCTCGTTGTCTGTCTGTCTCGTTGTCTGTCTGTCTCGTTGTCTGTCTGTCTCGTTGTCTGTGTTGTGACAGAAGCAGCAACAGTTGAGAGAGGAAGCTCAGTAGAATGTAGTGTCAACACTGTCTCAACACACACACACACACACTGTCTCAACACACACACAGACACACACTGTCTCAACACACACACACACACACATACACTGTCTCAACACACACACACACAGTGTCTCAACACACACACTGTCTCAACACACACACACACACACAGTGTCTCAACACACACACACACTGTCTCAACACACACACACACTGTCTCAACACACACACACACTGTCTCAACACACACACACACACTGTCTCAACACACACACTTTCTTTATTCTTTAGGAGAATCTAATTTAGGTAAAAATCTGTTATTTTCCTTTCCTCCTCTGTCCTCTCCCCTCTGTCTTCTGTCCTCTGTCCTCTCCCCTCTGTCCTCTCCCCTCTGTCCTCTCCCCTCTGTCTTCTGTCCTCTGTCCTCTCCCCTCTGTCCTCTCCCCTCTGTCCTCTCCCCTCTGTCCTCTCCCCTCTGTCTTCTGTCCTCTGTCTTCTGTCCTCTCCCCTCTGTCCTCTCCCCTCTGTCCTCTCCTCTCTGTCCTCTCCCCTCTGTCTTCTGTCCTCTGTCCTCTCCCCTCTGTCCTCTCCCCTCTGTCCTCTCCTCTCTGTCCTCTCCCCTCTGTCTTCTGTCCTCTGTCCTCTCCCCTCTGTCCTCTGTCCTCTGTCCTCTCCCCTCTGTCCTCTCCCCTCTGTCCTCTCCTCTCTGTCCTCTCCCCTCTGTCTTCTGTCCTCTCCCCTCTGTCCTCTCCCCTCTGTCTTCTGTCCTCTGTCCTCTGTCCTCTCCCCTCTGTCCTCTCCCCTCTGTCTTCTGTCCTCTGTCCTCTGTCCTCTCCCCTCTGTCCTCTCCCCTCTGTCTTCTGTCCTCTCCCCTCTGTCTTCTGTCCTCTCCCCTCTGTCCTCTCCCCTCTGTCCTCTCCCCTCTGTCTTCTGTCCTCTCCCCTCTGTCTTCTGTCCTCTCCCCTCTCCCCTCTGTCTTCTGTCCTCTCCCCTCTGTCTTCTGTCCTCTCCCCTCTGTCTTCTGTCCTCTCCCCTCTGTCTTCTGTCCTCTCCCCTCTGTCCTCTCCCCTCTGTCCTCTCCCCTCTGTCCTCTCCCCTCTGTCTTCTGTCCTCTCCCCTCTCCCCTCTGTCCTCTCCCCTCTGTCTTCTGTCCTCTCCCCTCTGTCCTCTCCCCTCTGTCCTCTCCCCTCTGTCCTCTCCCCTCTGTCTTCTGTCCTCTCCCCTCTGTCTTCTGTCCTCTGTCCTCTCCCCTCTGTCTTCTGTCCTCTCCCCTCTGTCCTCTCCCCTCTGTCTTCTGTCCTCTCCCCTCTGTCCTCTCCCCTCTGTCCTCTCCCCTCTGTCTTCTGTCCTCTCCCCTCTGTCTTCTGTCCTCTCCCCTCTGTCTTCTGTCCTCTCCCCTCTGTCCTCTCCCCTCTCCCCTCTGTCCTCTCCCCTCTGTCTTCTGTCCTCTCCCCTCTGTCTTCTGTCCTCTCCCCTCTGTCCTCTCCCCTCTCCCCTCTGTCCTCTCCCCTCTGTCTTCTGTCCTCTCCCCTCTGTCCTCTGTCCTCTGTCCTCTGTCCTCTCCCCTCTGTCCTCTCCCCTCTGTCTTCTGTCCTCTCCCCTCTGTCCTCTGTCCTCTGTCCTCTCCCCTCTGTCCTCTCCCCTCTGTCCTCTCCTCTCTGTCCTCTCCCCTCTGAGAGGACGCTCCTCCCCTCCTCGATAGACACTTTTCATCAGATCTAATTTTATTTGTCACCTGCACCGAATACAACAAATGGAGACTTGACTGTAAAATGTTCACTTACCGGCCCTTTAATGCAGTTAAAACGTAAGAACATTTTGTAAAATAACACAATTAAATAACTATAACGAGGCTTTATACAAGGACTACCGGTACTGAGTCAGGGTACCCGGGGTACGAGGTAGTTGGGGGGGATTGATTGAGGTAATATCTACATGGAGGGTTGGTTAGGTGATTGAGGTAATATCTACATGTTGGTTAGGTGATTGAGGTAATATCTACATGGAGGGTTGGTTAGGTGATTGAGGTAATATCTACATGGAGGGTTGGTTAGGTGATTGAGGTAATATCTACATGTACATGTAGGGTTGGTTAGGTGATTGAGGTAATATCTACATGTTGGTTAGGTGATTGAGGTAATATCTACATGGAGGGTTGGTTAGGTGATTGATTGAGGTAATATCTACATGGAGGGTTGGTTAGGTGATTGATTGAGGTAATATCTACATGGAGGGTTGGTTAGGTGATTGAGGTAATATCTACATGGAGGGTTGGTTAGGTGATTGAGGTAATATCTACATGTAGGGTTGGTTAGGTGATTGATTGAGGTAATATCTACATGTTGGTTAGGTGATTGAGGTAATATCTACATGGAGGCTTGGTTAGGTGATTGATTGAGGTAATATCTATATGTAGGGTTGGTTAGGTGATTGAGGTAATATCTACATGGAGGGTTGGTTAGGTGATTGAGGTAATATCTACATGTAGGGTTGGTTAGGTGATTGAGGTAATATCTACATGTAGGGTTGGTTAGGTGATTGAGGTAATATCTACATGGAGGGTTGGTTAGGTGATTGAGGTAATATCTACATGTAGGGTTGGTTAGGTGATTGAGGTAATATCTACATGTAGGGTTGGTTAGGTGATTGAGGTAATATCTACATGGAGGGCTGGTTAGGTGATTGATTGAGGTAATATCTACATGGAGGGTTGGTTAGGTGATTGAGGTAATATCTACATGGAGGGTTGGTTAGGTGATTGAGGTAATATCTACATGGAGGGTTGGTTAGGTGATTGAGGTAATATCTACATGTGGGGTTGGTTAGGTGATTGAGGTAATATCTACATGGAGGGTTGGTTAGGTGATTGAGGTAATATCTACATGGAGGGTTGGTTAGGTGATTGATTGAGGTAATATCTACATGTAGGGTTGGTTAGGTGATTGAGGTAATATCTACATGTTGGTTAGGTGATTGAGGTAATATCTACATGTAGGGTTGGTTAGGTGATTGAGGTAATATCTCCTCTCCTCTCTCCCCTCTCCCCTCTCCTCTCCTCTCCTCTCCCCTCTCCTCTCCTCTCCTCATATAGCAGGCTGTTTTCTCCCAGCTACTGATATACCCCTCTACTAACAGTGATTTAGACCCTACCTGCATGACTGCCTTAATTGGCCATTAGAAACAACACACTGGTTCAGTTCCTTTGCTTCTGCCTCAACCCACTTGCCCTCCGCCTTCCGTGTGTGTGTGTGTGTGTGTGTGTGTGTGTGTGTGTGTGTGTGTGTGTGTGTGTGTGTGTGTGTGTGTGTGTGTGTGTGTGTGTGTGTGTGTGTGTGTGTGTGTGTGTGTGTGTGTGTGTGTGTGTGTGTGTGTGTGTGTGTGTGTGTGTGTGTCCAGAGAGTTGATGTTATCTGAATAACAGGCCATAAATAATGGGGTTTCATCAGGAAGAAAGGCAACTAGAGAGAGAGTTCCCATCCTGTCCTCTCCTCTCTCTACTGAATGTAGAGAGGGAGAGTTATCTCCCTGAGAGAGGACAGGATGTGAAGGATACAGCTGGTAAATACTGGACAGAGAGAGAGAGAGTTATCTCCCTGAGAGAGGACAGGATGTGAAGGATACAGCTGGTAAATACTGGACAGAGAGAGAGAGAGTTATCTCCCTGAGAGAGGACAGGATGTGAAGGATACAGCTGGTAAATACTGGACAGAGTCACTTAGCAAGTGGAGTTCCTCCTCAAACACACACACTGGGAGGACAAACACACACACACACACACTCTAGCCTCTGTGTCAATCTTATCATTCCTCTGAGAACTAAGTCTCCTCTCCCATAGAGGACACACTTCAATAGACCAAAATAGGACTCTCTTTTGGCCTGATTTTGTCCTGTTTCTTGTGTGTGTGTGTGTGTGTGTGTGTGTGTGTGTGTGTGTGTGTGTGTGTGTGTGTGTGTGTGTGTGTGTGTGTGTGTGTGTGTGTGTGTGCAGAGATGGTGTGTGTGTGTGTGTCAGAGATGGTGTGTGTGTGTGTCTCCGAGATGGTGTGTGTGTGTCTCAGAGATGGTGTGTGTGTGTGTGTGTGTCAGAGATGGTGTGTGTGTGTGTGTGTCTCAGAGATGGTGTGTGTGTGTCTCAGAGATGGTGTGTGTGTTCTGGTATGATGTATCTCTTATTAAACATACTTTGATCAGCTGAACATCTGTGGACATTCAGGGGTAGTGGGAGTGGGCGTCGCCTGCCTGGGGTATAAAGGGGAGTGGGCGTAGCCTGCCTGGGGTATAAAGGGGAGTGGGCGTCGCCTGCCTGGGGTATAAAGGGGAGCGGGCGTCGGCCTGCCTGGGGTATAAAGGGGAGCGGGCGTAGCCTGCCTGGGGTATAATGGCCTTACTGAAGAGCTAAATGACTTTCAACGTGGCACTGTGATAGGATACCACCTGCCCCGGTCAACTGGAAGTGTTGTTATTGTGAAGTGGAAACGTCTAGGAGCAACAACGGCTCAGCCGCAAAGTGGTCGGCCACACAAGCTCACAGAACGGGACCGCCGAGTGCTGAAGCCTGCCTGGGGTATAAAGGGGAGCGGGCGTAGCCTGCCTGGGGTATAAAGGGGAGCGGGCGTAGCCTGCCTGGGGTATAAAGGGGAGTGGGCGTAGCCTGCCTGGGGTATAAAGGGGAGTGGGCGTAGCCTGCCTGGGGTATAAAGGGGAGCGGGCGTAGCCTGCCTGGGGTATAAAGGGGAGCGGGCGTAGCCTGCCTGGGGTATAAAGGGGAGCGGGCGTAGCCTGCCTGGGGTATAAAGGGGAGCGGGCGTAGCCTGCCTGGGGTATAAAGGGGAGCGGGCGTAGCCTGCCTGGGGTATAAAGGGGAGCGGGCGTAGCCTGCCTGGGGTATAAAGGGGAGCGGGCGTAGCCTGCCTGGGGTATAAAGGGGAGTGGGCGTAGCTCGTACCTCCGTACATACATCAGCTCAGGTGGAGGTGGTTGTCTCTAGCTACGATCCTCTCTGTTCCCAGAACACCTCTCCTCCAGGGTCGAATCACAGCGTTATGCTTCAGCCAATTAAAACCTCTCGTGGAGGGTCAGGGGTCGCTGGTTAATCAATCAGAGTCCAGCGGCCTGCGGGCTCTGTCAGCAGCCGCCATCTCTACCAGGAAGTGTAGGCGGTAGACAGCAGGAAGTGATAGAGATAAGAAGAGCGAGAGTGGGCCAATCATAGAGGCAGGCTGTGAGTCCCAAATGACACCCTAATCCCTACATTGTGCACTACTTTTGTCCGGGGTCCAAAAGGACTCTGGTCAAATGTAGTGCACTATTTTCGGGAGTAGGGTGCCATTTGGGACTCTACCCTATCAGAGGAGACAGAGGGCCTAGATATGAAGAGAGACACACACTGTGCTGCTGGCAAACCAGGGATTTACACACACACACACACACACACACACACACACACACACACACACACACACACACACACAGGCTCAGCAAAGTAATGAGTGTGGAAACACATTTTCAAAAGAGCATGTGACAGTGCTGTCATTTGGAATGAGTCATTTATATAACCCCAGGCTTAATTAATCACAGACAGCACCTACTGTGAGTATCAAGCACCCTGTCTTTCAGCTGACAGGGACATGTGTCCAAACTGACATGCAGGGGATGTTATAACAACTAGCCAGCCATCAGATATATACCTGGTACGTGTGATGTTATAATAACTAGTCAGCCATCAGAGATATATCTGGTACATGTGATGTTATAACAACTAGCCAGCCATCAGAGATATATCTGGTACATGTGATGTTATAATAACTAGTCAGCCATCAGAGATATACCTGGTACATGTGATGTTATAATAACTAGTCAGCCATCAGAGATATATCTGGTACATGTGATGTTATAACAACTAGCCAGCCATCAGAGATATACCTGGTACATGTGATGTTATAATAACTAGTCAGCCATCAGAGATATATCTGGTACATGTGATGTTATAATAACTAGTCAGCCATCAGATATATACCTGGTACATGTGATGTTATACTAACTAGTCAGCCATCAGAGATATACCTGGTACATGTGATGTTATAATAACTAGTCAGCCATCAGAGATATATCTGGTACATGTGATGTTATAATAACTAGTCAGCCATCAGATATATACCTGGTACATGTGATGTTATAATAACTAGTCAGCCATCAGATATATACCTGGTACATGTGATGTTATAGAGACTAGCCAGCCATCAGAGATATACCTGGTACGTGTGATGTTATAATAACTAGTCAGCCATCAGAGATATACCTGGTACATGTGATGTTATAATAACTAGTCAGCCATCAGAGATATATCTGGTACATGTGATGTTATAGGGACTAGTCAGCCATCAGAGATATACCTGGTACATGTGATGTTATAACAATTAGCCAGCCATCAGAGATATACCTGGTACATGTGATGTTATAGGGACTAGTCAGCCATCAGATATATATCTGGTACATGTGATGTTATAGGAACTGACCTAAGACAGGGAATTTGTACTAGGATTACATGTCAGGAATTGTGAAAAACTGAGTTTAAATGTATTTGGTTGAGGTGTATGTAAACTTCTGACTTCAACTGTAGGTCCTGGATGGCACGAAGCATAATTATAAATAATTATAGGCCTATTAACACTAAAAAAGCTTTTGTAAATAAAATTCAAAATATCCATGTGACATTGTTACATACAAGGAAGTACCATGTCATTTGAAATTATTAATTTAATAACACAACAAACCTTTCAATTAAGTTTATATGACGTGCACGGTCGCTTATTGTTAATGTTGGCCAATCAAAGAGGCTCAATGTGTAGCGAGTGGAGTGAGATTTCATTCATGCAAAACGAAATGCAATAAAATTACGGAATGAACAGTTAGCAAAATGAGAAGGAGTCGGCTACAACGAGCAACCAACAGCATGCTGCTGTTTTCTCTGAATGGGGTTGGTGAGAAAGTGCAGCATGTAGCCACAATTAGCCTAGCTAGCTAGCTACAATTAGCCTAGCTAGCTAGCTAGAATTAGCCTTGCTAGCTAGCTACAATTAGCCTCGCTATCTAGATGCAATTAGCCTCGCTAGCTAGCTACAATTAGCCTTGCTAGCTAGCTACAATTAGCCTATCTAGGATATCCAACAAAACTTCATGGCACTATTCGAATAGTAAAATTATTTCAATGAGCTTCAGCCTCTCGCCGTGTTTGACAGCTAGCAAGACGAACACAGAGTCAGCGAGAGCAGTGGTGTGGTATACATAACTCCACATTGTCGGGGACCACTCTTCGCTAGTGGGGAGAACTTTGAGAACTAATGGATAACAAGTATGCAAAAGTATTGTAGAATCTCTTTAATGTTCATTGATAAAATCTTTAACTATAATAGTATGAGTGGATTATAAGTGGTCTTCCTGGTGAATTGAAAAGGCTCTGTAATAGTCCTGTCTCCTTCTGCCAGTCTCTCTCTGCCTTTTCAAAAGGCTTCTCTCTTTACTCCTGATGCTTTGACAGTATGATGCTCTGAGATGCTGGGTGACTGCAAAATTGCCTGTTTTCATTTCAAAAGCTCCTTTTCTTGCTTTCTCAGAATCGCTGAATGACCCCTCACCTCCAAATCACAGACACACTCAGAAACATCACACGTTCTTTCTGTGGACCATTCTCTTCTGTAGCTTTTACATGTTCCCTCCTTTTTTTCTGTTTTTTAACACCCTCTCCTTTCTTTCACACAACCTCGATCTCTCCTCTTATTTCTCTTTCTCTGTTTTCTCCTTTTCTCCACTTCCTGTTTTCTCCTCTTCCTGTTTTCTCCTCTTCCTGTTTTCTCCTCTTCCTCTTTTTCTTTGCGTCCTGTTTTCTCCTCTTCCTGTTTTCTCCTCTTCCTCTTTTTCTTTGCTTCCTGTTTTCTCCTCTTCCTGTTTTCTCCTCTTCCTCTTTTTCTCCTCTTCTCTTTTTCTCCACTTCCTCTTTTTCTCTGCTTCCTGTTTTCTCCTCTTCCTCTTTTTCTCCTCTCTCACTGCTCACCGAAGACTGTGAAGAGAGTGAGCCTACCGAAGTGCCACGTAAGTCATCATGGGTGTTTTTAAGGGGGGGTTGTCACCCCTGTGTTGGTCCCTCTACACCCCTCTGTGACCAGTGGTCCTTGACTGAGCCATGTACCAGTACACCTGTACCTCTGTATCCCTCTACCCCTTCCACTGTAACATCCCTTTGGTGTCTGAAATGGCTCTTGGTGATGTTCGACCATTCCCTTTACTGTGTTTAGACTACAATTGAAGATTTGGGGCCGCAGGTAGCCTAGTGGTTAGAGCGTTAGGCCAGTAACCAAAAGGTTACTGGATCGAATCACAGAGCTGACAAGGTACAAATCTGTCGTTCTGCCCCTGAACAAGGCAGTTAACTCACTGTTCCCTGGTAGGCCGTCATTGAAAATAAGAATTTGTTCTTAACTGACTTGCCTAGTTAAATAAAGGTAAAACAAATCTAAAGTTCTGTTAAATCTTCAAGGCTTCGCTCCCTAACACTCCTGCACTTCCTCTTCTCCCCTCCTGTCCTCCTTCTCCTCTTCCTCACTCAAAACAATCCTATAGACTTAGTAACTACATCTACCGTAGCTAATAGACTTAGTAACTAGATCTACCGTAGCTAACAGACTTAGTAACTAGATATACCATAGCTAACAGACTTAGTAACTAGATCTACCGTAGCTAACAGACTTAGTAACTAGATATACCATAGCTAATAGACTTAGTAACTAGATCTACCATAGCTAACAGACTTAGTAACTAGATCTACCGTAGCTAATAGACTTAGTAACTAGATATACCATAGCTAACAGACTTAGTAACTAGATCTACCGTAGCTAATAGACTTAGTAACTACATCTACCGTAGCTAACAGACTTAGTAACTAGATCTACCATAGCTAACAGACTTAGTAACTAGATCTACCGTAGCTAATAGACTTAGTAACTACATCTACCGTAGCTAACAGACTTAGTAACTAGATATACCATAGCTAACAGACTTAGTAACTAGATCTACCGTAGCTAACAGACTTAGTAACTACATCTACCGTAGCTAATAGACTTAGTAACTAGATCTACCGTAGCTAACAGACTTAGTAACTACATCTACCGTAGCTAACAGACTTAGTAACTAGATATACCATAGCTAATAGACTTAGTAACTACATCTACCATTGCTACTGTAACAATGGACTATTTTCTTCTGTTGTGTTGGTGGGAGCCAATGGGATTACGCCTGCAGAGGTCTCCCAGGGCCAAACACAGACCTCTTTACATTTTAATTAAGCCCAGTGTTTTAGGGAAAGGAAAGGAGAAAGCCCAAACGGAGCCTCTTCTTTTTCCTCTAGATTAACCTCCGCTCTTTCCCACTTCCACCACACACACACACACACACACACACTCCTGCCTCCTGCACCACCCGGCTCTGCCAGCGCCGTAATTAGAACACAAGACAATTACCCAGCCTCCTCTTGGGAGGCACATTTTGTTCTCTTAATCTGGTGTCTTAAATAATTAAAGCAGCCATGAAACCCCATGTTGTCTCTCTCCCCCCGTACTCCCCTAGTCTCTATCTGATCTCTGTCTCCTCTCCTCTAACCCTCTGTTACTGTAGTGAGGTTGAGGAGGTGCACTGCTGTTTGCTCTCTGTATCTTCTCTGGTTTCTGTATCTTCTCTGGTCTCTGTATCTTCTCTGGTCTCTGTATCTTCTCTGGTTTCTGTATCTTCTCTGGTCTCTGTATCTTCTCTGGTCTCTGTATCTTCTCTGGTTTCTGCATCTTCTCTGCTCTCTGTATCTTATCTGGTATCTGCATCTTCTCTGCTCTCTGTATCTTCTCTGGTCTCTGTATCTTCTCTGGTCTCTGCATCTTCTCTGGTCTCTGCATCTTCTCTGGTCTCTGTATCTTCTCTGGTCTCTGCATCTTCTCTGGTCTCTGCATCTTCTCTGGTCTCTGCATCTTCTCTGGTCTCTGCGTCTTCTCTGGTCTCTGTATCTTCTCTGGTCTCTGCATCTTCTCTGGTCTCTGTATCTTCTCTGGTCTCTGTATCTTCTCTGGTCTCTGCATCTTCTCTGGTCTCTGCATCTTCTCTGGTCTCTGCATCTTCTCTGGTCTCTGCATCTTCTCTGGTCTCTGTATCTTCTCTGGTCTCTGCATCTTCTCTGGTCTCTGTATCTTCTCTGGTCTCTGCATCTTCTCTGGTCTCTGCATCTTCTCTGCTCTCTGTATCTTATCCGGTCTCTCCTTCCTCCATCAAACCATCTGTTCTCTCCCTGCTCTGCTCTCTGCATCTTCCCATCTATCTCTTCAGTTTCTGCTGTTTCTCGCGCTCTTTCCCCCCATCTCTCCTCTCCCCCATCTCTCCTCTCTCGGTCCACCGGTCTCACCGTCTCCTCTCTGTCTCTCTCTCCTCTCCTGTCCTCTGTTTAGGGGAAATGTAGGTCTTTAACAGCAGCTATCATCATATTAATATTGGCCCCGTTAAGCCAGCAGGGACGTTACACAGAATGTTCTCCGCTATGTGAACCCACCCGTGTGTGTGTGTGTGTGTGTGTGTGTGTGTGTGTGTGTGTGTGTGTGTGTGTGTGTGTGTGTGTGTGTGTGTGTGTGTGTGTGTGTGTGTGTGTGTGTGTGTGTGTGTGTGGAGTGACTGGGCCAACTCTGACCCCTCTGCTTCACAGCTTTCCCCATAATCCTCTACACCACAGCCCTCCGCTAGCGTGAGATCCTGTTAGGACCGAGTGTGACCACCGCCCGTACACACACACACACTGCAGAGCTGGGTGGGATGCTGCCACTTGTGTCCAAATGGTACCCTGTAGAATCTTCCAGTTCTGCCATCATCAGTGACATTAATGTTTTCATTGTTTATGCGTGTCTGTCATCGCTATTTGACGGAAACCGTCACATGCAACACACACACACATCACACACACACACACACACACACACATAGACCCCCCTCAGCTCCCAGCTGGGCCCTGGACACCATATGTGAATTGATTACCCCCCATCTATCTTCAGAGTATGTTCTGTTAGGTGACCTAAACTGGGATATGCTTAACACCCCAGCACTCCTACAATCTAAGCTAGATGCCCTCAATCTCAAACAAATTATCAAGGAACCTACCAGGTACAACCCTAAATCTGTAAACATGGGCACCCTCATAGATATTTCCATCTTAAATATGCACGCCCCTTTCAAAAAATGTGGAACTAAGAACCGATATAGCCCTTGGTTCACTCCAGACCTGACTGCCCTTGACCAGCACAAAAACATCCTGTGTCGGACTGCACTAGCATCGAATAGTCCCCGCAATATGCAACTGTTCAGGGAAGTCAGGAACCATTACACACAGTCAGTCAGGAAAACAAAGGCTAGCTTTTTCAAACAGAAATGTGCATCCTGTAGCTCTAACTCCAAAAAGTTCTGGGACACTGTAAAGTCCATGGAGAATAAGAGCACCTCCTCCCAGCGGCCCACTGCACTGAGGCTAGGAAACACTTTCACCACCGATAAATCCATGATAATTGGGAATTTCAATACGCATTTCTCTACGGCTGGCCATGCTTTCCTCCTGGCTACCCCAACCCCGGCCAACAGCTCCGTACCCCCCACAGCTACTTGCCCAAGCCTCCCCAGCTTCTCCTTCATCAAAATCCAGATTGCAGATGTTCTGAAAGAGCTGCAAAACCTGGACCCGTACAAATCAGCTGGGCTAGACAATCTGGACCCTCTCTTTCTTAAATTATCCGCCGGCATTGTTGCAACCTCTATTACTAGTCTTTTCAACCTCTCTTTCGTATCGTCCGAGATCCCTAAAGATTGGGAAGCTGCCGCGGTCATCCCCCTCTTCAAAGGGGGAGACACTCTAGACCCAAACTGTTACAGACCTATATCCATCCTACCCTGCCTCTCTAAAGTCTTCGAAAGCCAAGTTAACAAACAGATCACTGACCATTTCGAATCCCACCGTACCTTCTCCGCTGTGCAATCCGGTTTCGGAGCTGGTCACGGGTGCACCTCAGCCACGCTCAAGGTACTAAATTATATCATAACCGCCATCGATAAAAGACATTACTGTGCAGCCGTCTTCATCGGCCTGGCCAAGGCTTTCGACTCTGTAAATCACCAAATTCTTATCGGCAGACTCAACAGCCTTGGTTTCTCAAATGATTGCCTCACCTGGTTCACCAACTACTTCTCAGATATGGTTCAGTGTGTCAAATCGGAGGGCCTGTTGTCCGGACCTCTGGCAGTCTCTATGGGGGTGCCACAGGGTTCAATTCTCGGGCCGACTCTTTCCTCTCTATACATCAATGATGTCGCTCTTGCTGCTGGTGATTCTCTGATCCACCTCTATGCAGACGACACCATCCTGTATACTTCTGGCCCTTCTTTGGACACTGCGTTAACTAACCTCCAGACGAGCTTCAATGCCATACAACTCTCCTTCCGTGGCCTCCAACTGCTCTTAAAAGCTAGTAAAACCAAATTACTGCTTTTCAACCGTTCGCTGCCCGCACCTGCCCGCCCGTCCAGCATCACTACCCTGGACGGTTCTGACCTAGAATATGTGGAAAACTACAAATACCAAGGTGTCTGGCTAGACTGTAAACTCTCCTTCCAGACGCATATCAAACATCTCCAATCCAAAATGAAATCTAGAATCAGCTTTCTATTTCACAACAAAGCCTCCTTCACTATCCTACTGATCCTCGACTTCGGCGATGTCATCTACAAAATAGCTTCCAACACTCTACTCAGCAAACTGGATGCAGTCTATCACAATGCCATCCGTTTTGTTACCAAAGCCCCATATACTACCCACCACTGCGACCTGTATGCTCTAGTCGGCTGGCCCTCGCTACATATTCGTCGACAGACCCACTGGCTCCAGGTCATCTATAAGTCTATGCTAGGTAAAGCTCCGCCTTATCTCAGCTCACTGGTCACCATAGCAGCACCCACCCGTAGCTGCTGGTCGTCCCCAAAGCCAAAACCTCCTTTGGTCGCCTTTCCTTCCAGTTCTCTGCTGCCAGTGACTGGAACGAATTGCAAAAATCACTGAAGCTGGAGACTTATATTTCCCTCCCTAACTTTAGCATCAGCTATCTGAGCAGCTAACCGATCGCTGCAGCTGTACATAGTCCATCTGTAAATAGCCCACCCAATCTACCTACCTCATCCCCATATTGATTTTATTTACCTTGCTGCTCTTCTACACACCAGTATCTCTACTTGCACATCATCATCTGCTCATCTATCACTCCAGCGTTAATCTGCTAAATTGTAATTACTTGCTACTATGGCCTATTTATTGCCTTACCTCCTCACACCATTTGCACACACTGTATATAGACATTTCTATTGTGTTATTGACTGTACCTTTGTTTATTCCATGTGTAACTCTGTGTTGTTGTTTGTGTCACTGTTTTGCTTTATTTTGGCCAGGTCACAGTTGTAAATGAGAACTTGTTCTCAACTAGCCTACCTGGTTAAAATAAAGGACTTGTTCTCAACTGTTCTACCTGGTTAAATAAAGGTGGAATAAAATACACACGCTGGTTTCCATCTGTCTGACTCCATTTGTAGTGTTGGATGTGTTGGCCCCCAGCGTGTGTATGTAACTTAGATGTGAGTTGTGTGTGTGTTTCTTCCAGCCGTCCAGGATGAACAGGGTCTGGAAGCAAAGAGATCCATCAAGAAGAGAATCAAACAGCTGAAGGTGCTGGACCCAAAGATCGCTCAGAACCTCTGTGAGTACTGAGACGCACACACACACACACACACACACACACACACACACGTTTTGTTATTTTATCTCTAATGGGGACCTAAAATGTATTTCCGTTTAAAGTCCTATTTTCCCTATCCTCTAACCCTAATGGTAAACCTAACCTCTAACCCTAATTGTAAACCTATCCTCTAATCCTAATTGTAAACCTATCCTCTAACCCTAATTGTAAACCTAACCCTAATTGTAAACCTATCCTCTAACCCTAATTGTAAACCTAACCTCTAACCCTAATTGTAAACCTATCCTCTAACCCTAATTGTAAACCTATCCTCTAACCCTAATTGTAAAGCTAACCTCTAACCCTAATTGTAAACCTAACCTCTAACCCTAATTGTAAACCTATCCTCTAACCCTAATTGTAAACCTATCCTCTAAGTGTAAACCTAAACCTAACCTCTAACCCTAATTGTAAACCTAAACCTATCCTCTAACCCTAATTGTAAACCTAAACATATCCTCTAACCCTAATTGTAAACCTATCCTCTAAGTGTAAACCTAAACCTAACCTCTAACCCTAATTGTAAACCTAAACATATCCTCTAACCCTAATTGTAAACCTAAACATATCCTCTAACCCTAATTGTAAACCTAAACCTAACCTCTAACCCTAATTGTAAACCTAAACATATCCTCTAACCCTAATTGTAAACCTATCCTCTAACCCTAATTGTAAATCTAACCTCTAATCCTAATTGTAAACCTAAACCTAACCTCTAACCCTAATTGTAAACCTAAACCTAACCTCTAACCCTAATTGTAAACCTATCCTCTAACCTCTAACCCTAATTGTAAACCTAAACCTATCCTCTTACCCTAATTGTAAACCTATCCTCTAACCCTAATTGTAAATCTAACCTCTAATCCTAATTGTAAACCTAAACCTAACCTCTAACCCTAATTGTAAACCTAACCTCTAACCCCTAATTGTAAACCTAACCTCTAACCCCTAAGCTTAGTAAAATAGCCTTTGTCCTTATGGGGATGTTGGAAATGTCCCTACGAGGGATAATTTTCCTTGTTTTAGTATTCTGATGAGGGACTTTTGAGGATTTTACGTCCCAACAAGGATAGATGAACCAACACACACACACACACACACACACACACACACACACACACACACACACACACACACACACCTGTTTCAAACATCCCTCAGAACCTGTGTCAATATTGCCTTTCAATCCAAACTTGTTTAAAACATTTGCTGTAAAGCAATTAGTGGAATTGTTTTCTTTTGATGTGTTTTGCTGCACAGTGGAAGTAGAAAGGTTAGTAAAGGCAAAACAACATTGTCTTGCAAAGGCAGAAAATTACAAATAGTTTGTGTTTTTTTTTTTAAATCTGTGTGAGTGAACACCTGCGTCGATGTTCTGCAGTTCCTCCGTAGACACACAGTCTATTAGTTGATATAAACATCATACTAGATCTCTGTGTGTGTATTCTCCAGTTCCTCATTGATCTCTGCTGGTTTCCTGTGTTTCTCACCACCGCTGG
Organism: Salmo salar; assembly: GCF_965601325.2. Lineage (NCBI taxonomy): Eukaryota > Metazoa > Chordata > Actinopteri > Salmoniformes > Salmonidae > Salmo > Salmo salar. The sequence goes on along the minus strand of NC_138306.1, from coordinate 92,395,638 downwards.
CTTCAGCTCAGGATGTAGGAACTCTAGAAGTGGTGCTTGTTACAGGATGAGTCCCAAATGGCTACCTAGATCGTGGCTACTCCTTATTCAGGCCCTTGGTCCAAAGTAGTTTACTATATAGGGAATAGGGTGCCATTTTGGGAAGCGTCCAGTGTTCATGTTGGTCATTATTATGTGTAGATGTGGAGTATTGAGAGGCGTAGGAGGCAGAGACGGAGAGATGGAAAAACACTCACTCATCTGTCAGTCAGTCACTCAAACATAGAGGTCAGGGGTCAGCGTATAAACACTTCTATCGTTCTTTGCTCTCTCTCTCTCTCTCTCTGTCTCTGTCTCTCTCTCTCTCTCTGTCTCTGTCTCTCTCTCTCTCTCTCTCTCTCTCTCTCTCTCTCCGCTTTCTTTTCAACTCACTTTTGACTTCCAACTTTCTGTGGTTTCTTTCTTTCTGGTGAATATTTGTTCGTACTCTCGGGATCTGCACAAAGAGAATAGGAAGTTAGCGTTGTCTCTATCGCTCTCTCTCTCTCTCTTTCCTTCCTTCCTCTCTCTCTTCTTTCCTCCGTCCCTCGCTCCGTTCAAGACTACAGGTGAAACGTGATGCCAGCTCCTCACAGACAGACACACTTGTTTATCGTGAACATCACGGTTCCTCTCTTTCTCTCTCTTACTTTCCCCCTCTCTCTTTCCTCTCCTCTCTCTCCTTCCTATCCTCTCTACATCTCAGCAGGTTCTCTCCTCTCTCTCCTTCCTCTCATCTCTACATCTCAGTAGGTTCTCTCTCTCCTTCCTATCCTCTCTACATCTCAGCAGGTTCTCTCCTCTCTCTCCTTCCTCTCCTCTCTACATCTCAGTAGGTTCTCTCTCTCCTTCCTCTCCTCTCTACATCTCAGTAGGTCCTCTCTCTCCTTCCTATCCTCTCTACATCTCAGTAGGTTCTCTCTCTCCTTCCTCTCCTCTCTACATCTCAGTAGGTTCTCTCCTTCCTCTCCTCTCTACATCTCAGTAGGTTCTCTCTCTCCTTCCTATCCTCTCTACATCTCAGTAGGTCCTCTCTCTCCTTCCTATCCTCTCTACATCTCAGTAGGTTCTCTCCTTCCTCTCCTCTCTACATCTCAGTAGGTTCTCTCCTTCCTCTCCTCTCTACATCTCAGTAGGTTCTCTCTCTCCTTCCTATCCTCTCTACATCTCAGTAGGTTCTCTCTCTCCTTCCTATCCTCTCTACATCTCAGTAGGTTCTCTCTCTCCTTCCTATCCTCTCTACATCTCAGTAGGTTCTCTCCTTCCTATCCTCTCTACATCTCAGTAGGTCCTCTCCTCTCTCTCCTTCCTCTCCTCTCTACATCTCAGTAGGTTCTCTCTCTCCTTCCTCTCCTCTCTATATCTCAGTAGGTCCTCTCATCTCTCTCCTTCCTCTCCTCTCTCTCCTTCCTCTCCTCTCTACATCTCAGTAGGTTCTCTCCAGTTCTCTGGTCTGATACAGTGATAGGGGTGTCAGTAATTCCGGCGATGTGGTTGGTCCATCATCATGTTGTAGTGGACAAGAGAAGGAAGGAGGAGAATGACTGGACTACAGAGAGGAAGAGAATGACTGGACTACAGAGAGGAAGAGAATGACTGGACTACAGAGAGGTAGAGGAAGAGAATGACTAGATTACAGAGAGGAAGAGGAAGAGAATGACTGGACTACAGAGAGGAAGAGAATGACTAGATTACAGAGAGGAAGAGGAAGAGAATGACTGGACTACAGAGAGGAAGAGGAAGAGAATGACTAGATTACAGAGAGGAAGAGGAAGAGAATGACTGGACTACAGAGAGGTAGAGGAAGAGAATGACTGGACTACAGAGAGGAAGAGGAAGAGAATGACTAGACTACAGAGAGGAAGAGGTAGAGGAAGAGAATGACTGGACTACAGAGAGGTAGAGGAAGATGTTTTAATGAAGGTTCTGCAACACTCCTATCCATGGCACATCAAAACCCCGACTGCTCTCTCTAACACACACACACACACACACACACACACACACACCCCACTTGGTATGTATTAGTCCTGCAGAAGCATCAGCTTCTCTTCCTGGGTCCACATGAAACATTATCTAGGTCTAATACACAGTACAGTCCACACTACATTATCTAGGTGTAATACATAGTACAGTCCACATTACATTATCTAGGTCTAATACATAGTACAGTCCACATTACATTATCTAGGTCTAATACATAGTACAGTCCACATTACATTATCTAGGTCTAATACATAGTACAGTCCACATTACATTATCTAGGTCTAATACATAGTACAGTCCACATTACATTATCTAGGTCTAATACATAGTACAGTCCACATTACATTATCTAGGTCTAATACATAGTACAGTCCACATTACATTATCTAGATCTAATACATAGTACAGTCCACATTACATTATCTAGGTCTAATACATAGTACAGTCCACACTACATTATCTAGGTCTAATACATAGTACAGTCCACATTACATTATCTAGATCTAATACATAGTACAGTCCACATTACATTATCTAGGTCTAATACATAGTACAGTCCACATTACATTATCTAGGTCTAATACATAGTACAGTCCACACTACATTATCTAGGTGTAATACATAGTACAGTCCACATTACATTATCTAGGTCTAATACATAGTACAGTCCACATTACATTATCTAGGTCTAATACATAGTACAGTCCACATTACATTATCTAGATCTAATACATAGTACAGTCCACATTACATTATCTAGATCTAATACATAGTACAGTCCACATTACATTATCTAGATCTAATACATAGTACAGTCCACATTACATTATCTAGGTCTAATACATAGTACAGTCCACATTACATTATCTAGGTCTAATACATAGTACAGTCCACATTACATTATCTAGGTCTAATACATAGTACAGTCCACATTACATTATCTAGGTCTAATACATAGTACAGTCCACATTACATTATCTAGGTCTAATACATAGTACAGTCCACATTACATTATCTAGGTCTAATACATAGTACAGTCCACATTACATTATCTAGGTCTAATACATAGTACAGTCCACATTACATTATCTAGGTCTAATACATAGTACAGTCTACATTACATTATCTAGGTCT
>NC_138306.1:92365000-92382500 GCF_965601325.2 Salmo salar | reverse complement strand
CACACACACACACACACACACACCTACACACACACCTACACACACACACACACCTACACACACACACACACACACCTACACACACACCTACACACACACCTACACACACACACACACCTACACACACACACACACACACACACACCTACACACACACACACACACACACACACACACACCTACACACACACACACACACACCTACACACACACACACACACACACACACACACACACACACACACACCTACACACACACCTACACACACACACACACACACACACACACACACACCTACACACACACCTACACACACACACACACCTACACACACACACACACACCTACACACACACCTACACACACACCTACACACACACACACACACACCTACACACACACACACACACACACCTACACACACACACACACCTACACACACACACACACACACCTACACACACACACACACACACACACACACACACACACACACACACACACACACACACACACACACACACCTACACACCTACACACCTACACACCTACACACACACACACACACACACACACAGACACACACACACACACACACACACACACACACACAGACACACACACACACACACACACACACACACACCTACACACACACACACACACACACACACACACCTACACACACACACACACACACACACACACCTACACACACACACACACACACCTACACACACACACACCTACACACACACACACACACCTACACACACACCTACACACACACCTACACACACACACACACACACACACACACACACACACACACACACACACCTACACACACACACACACACACCTACACACACACACACACACACACACACACACACACACACACACACACACCTACACACCTACACACCTACACACACACACACACACACAGACACACACACACACACACACACCTACACACACACACACACACACACACACACCTACACACACACACACACACACACACACACCTACACACACACACACACACACCTACACACACACACACCTACACACACACACACACACACACACACACACCTACACACACACCTACACACACACACACACACACACACACACACACACACACACACCTACACACACACACACACACACACACACACACACACACACACACACACAGACACATATACACACACCACAGTGAATCACCGACAAGGTCGCGGTGCGAGGCGACCGGAGATCGTTGAGCGTTCCGTCTGTCTGACGGGCTCAGCAGCCGATTGGTTATTTATTCCATGATGGCCACCAGCAGGCGTGAGCTAGGCTACCCACAAATCACTGCTTCAACACAGGAAACACTGATATATATATAATCTTTAAATGGGCTGTGGACATGGAGAGGGAGAGGATGGGAGGAGGAGAGGAGGGAGGGGAGGAGAGGAGGGACGGTTGGAAGAGTGGACAGGGGAGGGAGAGGAGGAGGAGAGATTGGAGGGGAGGAGAGGGTGGGAGAGTAGAGGGGGAGGAGATTGGAGGGGAGGAGAGGGTGGGAGAGTAGAGGGGGAGGAGATTGGAGGGGAGGAGAGGGTGGGAGAGTAGAGGGGGAGGAGATTGGAGGGGAGGAGAGGGTGGGAGAGTAGAGGGGGAGGAGATTGGAGGGGAGGAGAGGGTGGGAGAGTAGAGGGGTGGAGGAGAGGAGAGGGAAGAGAAGGGAGCTCTACTCTACATACTGCTGGAGGTTCATGTGGAGGTTCATGTGGAGGTTCATGTGGAGGTTCATGTAGAGGTTCATGTGGAGGTTCATGTGGAGGTTCATGTAGAGGTTCATGTGGAGGTTCATGTAGAGGTTCATACTATGATGTTGAATAGTAAAAGGTAGAGATGGGGAAAGGTGGAGAGAGAGAGAGGGAAAGGTGGAGAGAGGGAAAGGTGGAGAGAGGGAAAGGTGGAGAGAGGGAAAGGTGGAGAGAGGGAAAGGTGGAGAGAGGGAAAGGTGGAGAGAGGGAGAGGTGGAGAGAGGGAAAGGTGGAGAGAGGGAAAGGTGGAGAGAGGGAGAGGTGGAGAGAGGGAAAGGTGGAGAGAGGGAAAGGTGGAGAGAGGGAGAGGTGGAGAGAGGGAGAGGGAAAGGTGGAGAGAGGGAGAGGGAAAGGTGGAGAGAGGGAAAGGGAAAGGTGGAGAGAGGGAGAGGGAAAGGTGGAGAGAGGGAGAGGGAAAGGTGGAGAGAAGGAGAGGGAAAGGTGGAGAGAGGGAGAGGGAAAGGTGGAGAGAGGGAAAGGGAAAGGTGGAGAGAGGGAGAGGGAAAGGTGGAGAGAGGGAGAGGGAAAGGTGGAGAGAAGGAGAGGGAAAGGTGGAGAGAGGGAGAGGGAAAGGTGGAGAGAGGGAGAGGGAAAGGTGGAGAGAGGGAGAGGGAAAGGTGGAGAGAGGGAGAGGGAAAGGTGGAGAGAGGGAGAGAAATCAATTTTTACATCAGCAGTTGTCACAAGGTGCTTCATGTTGTTGTACCTCACTGGCGGACACTGGGTTAGTGACGTTGTAGTGGGACAGTGACTCTGAGACACTGGGTTAGTGACGTTGTAGTGGGACAGTGACTCTGAGACACTGGGTTAGTGACGTTGTAGTGGGACAGTGACTCTGAGACACTGGGTTAGTGACGTTGTAGTGGGACAGTGACTCTGAGACACTGGGTTAGTGACGTTGTAGTGGGACAGTGACTCTGAGACACTGGGTTAGTGACGTTGTAGTGGGACAGTGACTCTGAGACACTGGGTTAGTGACGTTGTAGTGGGACAGTGACTCTGAGACACTGGGTTAGTGACGTTGTAGTGGGACAGTGACTCTGAGACACTGGGTTAGTGACGTTGTAGTGGGACAGTGACTCTGAGACACTGGGTTAGTGACGTTGTAGTGGGACAGTGACTCTGAGACACTGGGTTAGTGACGTTGTAGTGGGACAGTGACTCTGAGACACTGGGTTAGTGACGTTGTAGTGGGACAGTGACTCTGAGACACTGGGTTAGTGACGTTGTAGTGGGACAGTGACTCTGAGACACTGGGTTAGTGACGTTGTAGTGGGACAGTGACTCTGAGACACTGGGTTAGTGACGTTGTAGTGGGACAGTGACTCTGAGACACTGGGTTAGTGACGTTGTAGTGGGACAGTGACTCTGAGACACTGGGTTAGTGACGTTGTAGTGGGACAGTGACTCTGAGACACTGGGTTAGTGACGTTGTAGTGGGACAGTGACTCTGAGACACTGGGTTAGTGACGTTGTAGTGGGACAGTGACTCTGAGACACTGGGTTAGTGACGTTGTAGTGGGACAGTGACTCTGAGACACTGGGTTAGTGACGTTGTAGTGGGACAGTGACTCTGAGACACTGGGTTAGTGACGTTGTAGTGGGACAGTGACTCTGAGACACTGGGTTAGTGACGTTGTAGTGGGACAGTGACTCTGAGACACTGGGTTAGTGACGTTGTAGTGGGACAGTGACTCTGAGACACTGGGTTAGTGACGTTGTAGTGGGACAGTGACTCTGAGACACTGGGTTAGTGACGTTGTAGTGGGACAGTGACTCTGAGACACTGGGTTAGTGACGTTGTAGTGGGACAGTGACTCTGAGACACTGGGTTAGTGACGTTGTAGTGGGACAGTGACTCTGAGACACTGGGTTAGTGACGTTGTAGTGGGACAGTGACTCTGAGACACTGGGTTAGTGACGTTGTAGTGAGACACAGCTGTGATGTAGTGTGGGGGGGGGGTCAGGGAGAGGTTAGAACAGTAATTGCACCCTATTCTGTATGGGGCCCGTCTCTTCTCCAGGGCCCTTAGGCCTGTATATGGACAGAGAGGGTTGTTTGGGAAGCATCCTCAGGTTTGGTTCTGCTCCACCGTGTTCTGTTCAGCTGTGTGGCTCTGTGTACCTGGCTGGCTGGCTGGCTGACTGGCTGGCTGGCTGACTGGCTGGTTGACTGGCTGGCTGGCTGACTGGCTGACTGGCTGACTGGCTGACTGGCTGACTGGCTGGCTGGCTGGCTGGCTGGCTTCTCTGATCTTAATCCATCTCATTGAGACTCTGGGCTCTTTGACTCTGAGTCTGTTTCATCCAGGACAAGATCGATGGAGGCTCTTTCTCACACACACACACACACACACACACACACACACACACACACACACACACACACACCACACACACACACACACACACACACACACACACACACACACAGAGGAGACTCTCTCAGACTCTCCAACTTCCCTCCATATTATTTCCACCATAATGTCCCATCATGCTTTAGGTTGTCCCAAATGGCTCCCTATCTGGTTCACTCCACAGGACACTCCAGTGTCTGTACCAATCCCTCCATATCTACCATCATGTAGACTGCTATAGGACACTCCAGTGTCTGTACCAATCCCTCCATATCTACCATCATGTAGACTGCTATAGGACACTCCAGTGTCTGTACCAATCCCTCCATATCTACCATCATGTAGACTGATATAGGACACTCCAGTGTCTGTACCAATCCCTCCATATCTACCATCATGTAGACTGCTATAGGACACTCCAGTGTCTGTCTGTACCAATCCCTCCATATCTACCATCATGTAGACTGCTATAGGACACTCCAGTGTCTGTACCAATCCCTCCATATCTACCATCATGTAGACTGATATAGGACACTCCAGTGTCTGTACCAATCCCTCCATATCTACCATCATGTAGACTGCTATAGGACACTCCAGTGTCTGTACCAATCCCTCCATATCTACCATCATGTAGACTGCTATAGGACACTCCAGTGTCTGTCTGTACCAATCCCTCCATATCTACCATCATGTAGACTGCTATAGGACACTCCAGTGTCTGTACCAATCCCTCCATATCTACCATCATGTAGACTGATATAGGACACTCCAGTGTCTGTACCAATCCCTCCATATCTACCATCATGTAGACTGCTATAGGACACTCCAGTGTCTGTACCAATCCCTCCATATCTACCATCATGTAGACTGCTATAGGACACTCCAGTGTCTGTCTGTACCAATCCCTCCATATCTACCATCATGTAGACTGATATAGGACACTCCAGTGTCTGTACCAATCCCTCCATATCTACCATCATGTAGACTGCTATAGGACACTCCAGTGTCTGTACCAATCCCTCCATATCTACCATCATGTAGACTGCTATAGGACACTCCAGTGTCTGTACCAATCCCTCCATATCTACCATCATGTATCTTTACCCGGAAATGTTATTTGGAGGGGAATCAAAAGGCACCCTATTCCCTATATAGTGCACTACTTTAGACCAGAGCCCTATGGGACCCTATTCCCTATATAGTGCACTACTTTAGACCAGAGCCCTATGGGACCCTATCCCTATATATAGTGTACTACTTTAGACCAGAGCCCTATGGGACCCTATTCCCTATATAGTGCACTACTTTAGACCAGAGCCCTATGGGACCCTATCCCTATATATAGTGTACTACTTTAGTCCAGAGCCCTATGTCACCCTATTCCCTATATAGTGCACTACTTTAGTCCAGCGCCCTATGTCACCCTATTCCCTATATAGTCCACTACTTTAGACCAGAGCCCCATGGCACGCGGTTCCCTATACAGTGCACTACCCTCTCTATATCTACAGCTCTCCCTATATCCACATCTCTATCTATATCTACAGCTCTATCTATATCTACAGCTCTCCCTATATCCACATCTCTATCTATATCCACAGCTCTATATCTACAGCTCTATCTATATCTACAGCTCTCTCTATATCTACAGCTATATCTATATCTACAGCTCTATATCTACAGCTCTATGTCTACAGCTCTATTTATATCTACAGCTCTATCTGTATCTACAGCTCTATCTATATCTACAGCTCTATCTATATCTACAGCTCTATCTATATCTACAGCTCTCCCTATATCCACATCTCTATCTATATCCACAGCTCTATCTATATCTACAGCTCTCCCTATATCCACATCTCTATCTATATCCACAGCTCTATATCTACAGCTCTATCTATATCTACAGCTCTCTCTATATCTACAGCTCTCTCTATATCTACAGCTCTATATCTACAGCTCTATTTATATCTACAGCTCTATTTATATCTACAGCTCTATCTGTATCTACAGCTCTATCTATATCTACAGCTCTATCTGTATCTACAGCTCTATCTATATCTACAGCTCTATCTATATCTACAGCTCTCTCTATATCTACAGCTCTCTCTATCTACAGCTATATTTATATCTACAGCTCTATCTATATCCACAGCTCTATCTATATCTACAGCTCTATCTATATCCACAGCTCTATCTATATCCACAGCTCTATATCTACAGCTCTGTCTACAGCTCTATCTATATCTACAGCTATATATATATCCACAGCTCTATATCTACAGCTCTATATCTACAGCTCTATATCTACAGCTCCATCTATATCCACAGCTCTATGTCTACAGCTCTATCTATATCAACAGCTATATCTATATCTACAGCTATATCTATATCCACAGCTCTATGTCTACAGCTCTATGTCTACAACTCTATCTATATATGCAGCTAGATCTATATCCACAGCTATATGTGTATCTACAGCTCTATCTTGGTCACAGTATCTATATCCACAGCTCTATCTTGGTCACAGTATCTATATTCACAGCTCTATCTTGGTCACATTATCTATATCCACAGCTCTTTCTTGGTCACAATATCTATATCCACAGCTCTATCTAGGTCACAGTATCTATATTCACAGCTCTTTCTTGGTCACAGTATCTATATTCACAGCATCTATATCAACCGCTCTATCTAGGTCACAGTATCTATATTCACAGCTCTTTCTTGGTCACAGTATCTATATTCACAGCTCTTTCTTGGTCACAGTATCTATATTCACAGCTCTATCTTGGTCACAGTATCTATATCCACAGCTCTTTCTTGGTCACAATATCTATATCCACAGCTCTATCTAGGTCACAGTATCTATATTCACAGCTCTTTCTTGGTCACAGTATCTATATTCACAGTATCTATATCAACCGCTCTATCTAGGTCACAGAATCTATATTCACAGCTCTTTCTTGGTCACAGTATCTATATTCACAGCTCTTTCTTGGTCACAGTATCTATATTCACAGCTCTATCTTGGTCACAGTATCTATATCCACAGCTCTTTCTTGGTCACAATATCTATATCCACAGCTCTATCTAGGTCACAGTATCTATATTCACAGCTCTTTCTTGGTCACAGTATCTATATTCACAGCTCTATCTTGGTCACAGTATCTATATCAACCACTCTATCTAGGTCACAGTATCTATATTCACAGCTCTATCTTGGTCACAGTATCTATATCCACAGCTCTATCTTGGTCACAGTATCTATATCCACAGCTCTATCTTGGTCACAGTATCTATATCCACAGCTCTTTCTTGGTCACAGTATCTATATCCACAGCTCTATCTTGGTCACAGTATCTATATTCACAGCTCTATCTTGGTCACAGTATCTATATTCACAGCTCTTTCTTGGTCACAATATCTATATTCACAGCTCTATCTTGGTCACAGTATCTATATCCACAGCTCTTTCTTGGTCACAGTATCTATATCCACAGCTCTATCTTGGTCACAGTATCTATATTCACAGCTCTATCTTGGTCACAGTATCTATATCCACAGCTCTATCTTGGTCACAGTATATAGGCCACATTGTAAGCAAGTTGTGTATTTTAGTACAAAAAAAAATGGGAGAGAAAAAACATGCTTAGAAACATAAAAAAAAAAAAAAGTTTAATAAATACAAATTAATAAAAATGATGATTCATGATATTATATGGCCCCATAATTGTTTAATGCGTTAGTATTTATTACCTGTGGCTACACACTAACTGTTCTTACTGTAAACTAGAACGTCACAGCTGGAGACAGTCGTTAATAAAATGAATTAACGTCTGGTATTATTATTAGATGTGATATCTTTAGACGTGTTGTGGGCCAGTCTGTTTTCATGGTGTTAAATGGCTCTTCAGCTTCCCAGGCTGAACCTCAGGGCGCAGGGATCACGTTGTGTTTGTCTCCCGCGCTGCAATGAGGCGCTGCACACACAAGCACTAATTACAATAACAGAGGAGATCAGCTGGTTGCTCTGATCTGTACCCAGTCACCATATATAGACCCTAATCTGTCTTTATCCTTTCTCACTCTCTTTCTCTCTCTCTCTCTCTCTCTCTCTCTCTCTCTCTCTCTCTCTCTCTCTCTCTCTCCTCTCTCTCTCTCTCTCTCTCTCTCTCTCCCTCTCTCCCTATCTCTCTCTCCCTCTTTCTCTCTCCTCTCTCTCCTCTTTCTCTCTCCTCTTTCTCTCTCCTCTTTCTCTCTCCTCTTTCTCTCTCCTCTCTCCTCTCTTTCTCTCTCCTCTCTCTCCCTCTTTCTCTCTCTTTCTCTCGCTCTTCTCTCTCTCCCTCTTTCTCTCTCCTCTCTCTCCTCTCTTTCTCTCTCCTCTCTCCCTCTTTCTCTCTCCTCTCCTCTCTTTCTCTCTCCTCTTTCTCTCTCTTTCTCTCGCTCTTCTCTCTCTCCCTCTTTCTCTCTCCTCTCTCTCCCTCTTTCTCTCTCCTCTCTCTCTCCTCTTTCTCTCTCCTCTCTTTCCTTCTCTCTCTCCTCTCCCACACAGCTCATCTCTCTCTCTCATCAGTCCAATACTGTGGAGACCAGGCCACATGTCATTCACCGCAATATTTTCCAATTTACTCTAATAGGGTTAGAGCAGTAATCCAACTCCTTTTTACTGTGTTTTCCACCTCTCTCTCCTCTACCTTACTGACTCTCCTCTCTCTCTCTCTCTCTCTCTCTCTCTCTCTCTCTCTCTCCTCTACCTTACTGACTCTCCTCTCTCTCTCTCTCTCTCTCTCGCTCTCCTCTACCTTACTGACTCTCCTCTCTCTCACTCTATCCATCTCTCTATTTATCTCGCCTTATCCATCTCTCTATTTCTCTCTCTCTATCCATCTCTCTGTCTCTCCCTCTCTCTCTCTGTCTGTCTCTCTCTCTCCCTCTCTCTGTCTGTCTCTCTCTCTCTCTCTCTCTCTCCCTCTCCAATTAACTTGCCGGCCCTGATCCCAAATCAGATCATTGCTGCCAAAATCCATGTCTATTGCCTAGCAACGAAGAGTTCCTGCTATAGCTGTTGCGTAAATTGAATTGGAAGACTCGAAAGGATTGGGCTGAAATACTTAAAAAAAAAAATAAAGTTCTGAAACTAATTGATTGAAATACGAAGTGGAAAGTTGTCACCTTATATAATATTTTACTGAAACATAATCATTTCAAACCTAGCTTACATTTATATCTTATTACAAATATCTCAGTGTGGAAATACTTTGGAACAATTTTTCCAAAAAGTAAGTCACTCTGAACTGATTTGATTTATTTTACACTCTTGTCCCCTATGAAAACCTGGGGGGTCAAATAAAATCACCTGGGGGGTCAAAATCACCCACGATAATTAAAGATAATTTGGTGCCATTTGGGACGTATCCAATGTGTTCTGTACTCTATGACTTTGTGCCTGGTGCACCTGCTTATTATGGCTGAATTGGGGGGTCTAGGGGTATTGACTGTGGGGGTCTAGGGGTATTGACTCTGGGGGGTCTAGGGGTATTGACTCTGGGGGTCTAGGGGTATTGACTCTGGGGGGTCTAGGGGTATTGACTGTGGGGGTCTAGGGGTATTGACTGTGGCGGTCTAGGGGTATTGACTCTGGGGGGTCTAGGGGTATTGACTGTGGGGGTCTAGGAGTATTGACTGTGGGGGTCTAGGGGTATTGACTGTGGGGGGTCTAGGGGTATTGATTGTGGGGGGGTCTAGGGGTATTGACTGTGGGGGTCTAGGGGTATTGACTCTGGGGGGGGTCTAGGGGTATTGACTGTGGGGGTATTAACTGGGGGTGTCTAGGGGTATTGACTCTGGGGGGTCTAGGGGTATTGACTCTGGGGGGTCTAGGGGTATTGACTGTGGGGGGTCTAGGGGTATTGACTGTGGGGGTCTAGGGGTATTGACTCTGGGGGGTCTAGGGGTATTGACTCTGGGGGGTCTAGGGGTATTGACTGTGGGGGTCTAGGGGTATTGACTCTGGGGGTCTAGGGGTATTGACTCTGGGGGGTCTAGGGGTATTGATTGTGGGGGGTCTAGGGGTATTGACTGTGGGGGTATTGACTGGGGGTGTCTAGGGGTATTGACTCTGGGGGGTCTAGGGGTATTGACTGTGGGGGTCTAGGGGTATTGACTGTGGGGGTCTAGGGGTATTGACTGTGGGGGTCTAGGGGTATTGACTGTGGGGGTCTAGGGCTATTGACTGTGGGGGTCTAGGGGTATTGACTGTGGGGGTCTAGGGGTATTGACTCTGGGGGGTCTAGGGGTATTGACTGTGGGGGTCTAGGGGTATTGACTGTGGGGGTCTAGGGGTATTGACTCTGGGGGGTCTAGGGGTATTGACTGTGGGGGTCTAGGGGTATTGACTGTGGGGGTCTAGGGGTATTGACTCTGGGGGGTCTAGGGGTATTGACTGGGGGTCTAGGGGTATTGACTGTGGGGGGTCTAGGGGTATTGACTGTGGGGGGTCTAGGGGTATTGACTGTGGGGGTCTAGGGGTATTGACTGTGGGGGTCTAGGGGTATTGACTCTGGGGGGTCTAGGGGTATTGACTGTGGGGGTCTAGGGGTATTGACTTGGGGGTCTAGGGGTATTGACTGGGGGGTCTAGGGGTATTGACTGTGGGGGTCTAGGGGTATTGACTCTGGGGGGTCTAGGGGTATTGACTGTGGGGGTCTAGGGGTATTGACTGTGGGGGGTCTAGGGGTATTGACTCTGGGGGGTCTAGGGGTATTGACTCTGGGGGGTCTAGGGGTATTGACTGTGGGGGTCTAGGGGTATTGACTGTATTCTTCTCCTCTAATCCTCTTTATTTATGTTCCTTCTCTGTTTTTCTCCTCTCCTACATCTTTCTCCCTGCTCTTTCATTCCTCTTCGTCTTGACTTCTACCCCTCTATATTCCTCCCTTTCTTCCCCTACCCTCCGTCTGTCTCTCTCTCTTTTTCTCCTTCTGCACTCTTTCTCCCCCTCTCCTCTTCTCCACTCTTTCTCCCCCTCTCCTCTTCTCCACTCTTTCTCCCCCTCTCCTCTTCTCCAGATGAGCAGTGTGAAGCGACTGCGGCCCCGTCTCAACTCCATCCTGTTTAAGCTGCAGTTTGATGAACAGGTCAACAACCTCCGTCCAGACATCATGGCTGTTAACGCAGCCTGTGAAGAGGTCAGTGGTCCATACACTCTCTCTCTCTCTCTCTCTCTCTCTCTGTCTTTCTCTCTCTCTCCCTCTCTCTCTGTCTCTCTCCCTCTCTCCCTCTCTCTCTGTCTCTCTCCCTCTCTCCCTCTCTCCGTCTCTCTCTGTCTTTCTCTGTCTCTCTCTCTCTGTCTCTCTGTCTTGCTCTCTCTGTCTTTCTCTCTCTTTCTTTCTCTCTCTCTCTCTCTCTCTCTCTCTCTCCCTGTCTCTCTCTCTCTCTCCTTCTCTTTCTCTCATACATATATATATATATATATATATATATATATATATATATATATATATATATATTTTACGTGGAGGACCATTGCTGATAATCCGTGTTAACAATAACATATAAATAATGCTTTGAAACTGAAGTTATTCTAAGTTGAGTGTTTGATTCCTTGTAGGACCACCCGTTGTAAAATATATGCATCTGACTGGAAGTGTTTTGGATAAAAGTGTCTGTTTAATACAGTGTCATATGTTGTTGTGGTTGTAGGTGAGGAAGAGCAAGGGTTTCAGCCGGCTGCTGGAGCTGGTTCTACTGCTGGGGAATTACATGAACGCAGGCTCCCGCAATGCACAGAGCTACGGCTTTGACCTCAGTTCCCTCTGCAAGGTGGGGGGACTGCCTGCACACACACACACACACACACACACACACACTGCTCCTCTCCTGGTGCCAGTTCTTCTCAGGTCTGCAGACAGATACCTGTTTTTCTATCTCTGAGTAACAATGGGGGAGTAAAGGGTTCTGAGCGGTGCTCAGAATGTTCCCAGGAATAAACAAACATGTGAATGTGACAGGTTAAAGTAATGTTCCCAGGAATAAACAAACACATGAATGTGACAGGTTAAAGTAATGTTCAAATAGGATGTAAGGCAAGAGGAACATGAAAGCAACATGTTAGAGAGAGAGTGTGTGTGTGGTTGTGTGGTTGTGTGTGTGGTTGTGTGTGTGTGTGTGTGTGTGTGTGGTTGGTTGTGTGGTTGTGTGTGTGTGTGTATAATGTTTGTGTTTAATCAGAGATGAAACTCACCAGTTAATATAAATAAGGCAGATAACAGTAGTCCAGGGGACGCAGGCTCTCTGAGAGTGTGGCACATGTCTGATACTGAACTTCTGAGGTTTCAACATCATCAACTAGTCTATATGAAAACCACTTCTGTAGTTCTTTAGGAGGAGCCAATAGGAAGGAGATAACAGGGGCCAAAATGGAGCCCTAGTCCCTAATTTAGTGCACTACTTTTGACCAGGGCCCATGTTCTAAAGTAGTCCGATGTGTAGGGAATAGCGTGCCATGTAGGACAATCATCCAGAGGTCCTTATGGGTCCTACTAATCACCCCAAACAACCCCATACAGTTACCCCCAACAACCCCATACAGTCAACCCCATACAGTTACCTCCAACAACCCCATACAGTTACCCCCAACAACCCCAGACAGTTACCCCCAACAACCCCAGACAGTTACCCCCAACGACCCCAGACAGTTACCCCCAACGACCCCAGACAGTTACCCCCAACGACCCCAGACAGTTACCCCCAACGACCCCAGACAGTTACCCCTAACGACCCCAGACAGTTACCCCCAACGACCCCAGACAGTTACCCCCAACGACCCCAGACAGTTACCCCCAACGACCCCAGACAGTTACCCCCAACGACCCCAGACAGTTACCCCCAACGACCCCAGACAGTTACCCCCAACGACCCCAGACAGTTACCCCCAACAACCCCAGACAGGTACCCCCAACGACCCCAGACAGTTACCCCCAACAACCCCAGACAGTTACCCCCAACGACCCCAGACAGTTACCCCCAACGACCCCAGACAGTTACCCCCAACAACCCCAGACAGGTACCCAAAAGTACCCCCCCCCCCCTTTAAAAAAAAAAAAAGCCATGAGGTAGAAGGAATTGTCCGTCGACAGGATTGTGTCGAGGCACAGATCTGGGGAAGGGTACCGAAACATTTCTGCAGCATTGAAAGTCCCCAAGAACACTGTGGCCTCCATCATTCTTAAATGGAAGAAGTTTGGAACCACCAAGACTCTTCCTAGAGCTGGCCGCCCGGCCAAACTGACCAATCAGGGGAGAAGGGCCTTGGTCAGGGAGGTTACCAAGAACCTGATGGTCTCTCTGACAGAGCTCCAGAATTCCTCTGTGGAGATGGGAGAAGCTTCCAGAAGGACATCCAACCAGACAGAAAACACTGCTCAGTAAAAGGCACATGACAGCCCTCTTGGAGTTTGCCAAAAGGCACCTAAATGACTCTGACCATGAGAAACAAGATTCTCTGGTCTGATGAAACCAAGATTGAACTCTTTGGCCTGAATGCCAAGTGTCACGTCTGGAGGAAACCTGGCACCTTTCCCTACGGTGAATCATGGTGTTGGCAGCATCATGCTGTGGGGGACTGGGAGACAAGTCATGATGGAGGAAACCTGGCACCATCCCTACGGTGAAGCATGGTGGTGGAAGCATCCTGTTGTGGGGGACTGGGAGACTAGTCATGATGGAGGAAACCTGGCACCATCCCTACGGTGAAGCATGGTGGTGGCAGCATCCTGTTGTGGGGGACTGGGAGACTGGTCATGATGGAGGAAACCTGGCACCATCCCTACAGTGAAGCATGGTGGTGGCAGCATCCTGTTGTGGGGGACTGGGAATCTAGTCATGATGGAGGCAAATATGAACAGAGCAAAGTACAGAGAGATGCTTGATGAAAACCTGCTCCAGAGCGCTCAGGACATCAGACTGGGGTGAAGGTTCACCTTCCAACAGGACAATGACCCTAAACACACAGCCAAGACAATGCAGGAGTGGCTTCGGGACAAGTCTCTGAATGAGGCCCAGCCAGAGCCCAGACTTGAACCCGATCAAACATCTCTGTAAATGTGATTATTTACAGGGTTTTTTTATTATACATTTGTAAAAATTCTAAAAACCCGTTTTACTTTCTCATTATGGGGTATTGTGTGTAGATTGATGAGGGGGAAAAACGATGTGGAGTGGGAGTGTTTTTACCAAGCATAACCTCTGGATGTGTGTGTAACCTGACTGGGTGTAACGGTGTGTAACCTGGCTGGGTGTAACGGTGTGTAACCTGGCTGGGTGTAACGGTGTGTAACCTGACTGGGTGTAACGGTGTGTAACCTGGCTGGGTGTAACGGTGTGTAACCTGACTGGGTGTAACGGTGTGTAACCTGGCTGGGTGTAACGGTGTGTAACCTGACTGGGTGTAACGGTGTGTAACCTGACTGGGTGTAACGGTGTGTAACCTGGCTGGGTGTGACCTGACTGGGTGTAACGGTGTGTAACCTGGCTGGGTGTAACGGTGTGTAACCTGACTGGGTGTAACGGTGTGTAACCTGGCTGGGTGTAACGGTGTGTAACCTGGCTGGGTGTAATGGTGTGTGACCTGGCTGGGTGTAACGGTGTGTAACCTGGCTGGGTGTAACGGTGTGTAACCTGACTGGGTGTAACGGTGTGTAACCTGGCTGGGTGTAACGGTGTGTAACCTGGCTGGGTGTAACGGTGTGTAACCTGGCTGGGTGTAACGGTGTGTAACCTGGCTGGGTGTAACGGTGTGTAACCTGGCTGGGTGTAACGGTGTGTAACCTGGCTGGGTGTGACCTGGCTGGGTGTAACGGTGTGTAACCTGGCTGGGTGTAACGGTGTGTAACCTGGCTGGGTGTAACGGTGTGTAACCTGGCTGGGTGTAACGGTGTGTAACCTCGCTGGGTGTAACGGTGTGTAACCTGGCTGGGTGTAACGGTGTGTAACCTGGCTGGGTGTAACGGTGTGTAACCTGGCTGGGTGTAACGGTGTGTAACCTGACTGGGTGTAACGGTGTGTAACCTGGCTGGGTGTAACGGTGTGTAACCTGGCTGGGTGTAACGGTGTGTAACCTGGCTGGGTGTAACGGTGTGTAACCTGGCTGGGTGTAACGGTGTGTAACCTGGCTGGGTGTAACGGTGTGTAACCTGGCTGGGTGTAACGGTGTGTAACCTGGCTGGGTGTGACCTGGCTGGGTGTAACGGTGTGTAACCTGGCTGGGTGTAACGGTGTGTAACCTGGCTGGGTGTAACAGTGTGTAACCTGGCTGGGTGTAACGGTGTGTAACCTTGCTGGGTGTAACGGTGTGTAACCTGACTGGGTGTAACGGTGTGTAACCTGGCTGGGTGTGACCTGACTGGGTGTAACGGTGTGTAACCTGGCTGGGTGTAACGGTGTGTAACCTGACTGGGTGTAACGGTGTGTAACCTGGCTGGGTGTAACGGTGTGTAACCTGGCTGGGTGTAATGGTGTGTGACCTGGCTGGGTGTAACGGTGTGTAACCTGGCTGGGTGTAACGGTGTGTAACCTGACTGGGTGTAACGGTGTGTAACCTGGCTGGGTGTAACGGTGTGTAACCTGGCTGGGTGTAACGGTGTGTAACCTGGCTGGGTGTAACGGTGTGTAACCTGGCTGGGTGTAACGGTGTGTAACCTGGCTGGGTGTAACGGTGTGTAACCTGGCTGGGTGTAACGGTGTGTAACCTGGCTGGGTGTAACGGTGTGTAACCTGGCTGGGTGTAACGGTGTGTAACCTGGCTGGGTGTGACCTGGCTGGGTGTAACGGTGTGTAACCTGGCTGGGTGTAACGGTGTGTAACCTGGCTGGGTGTAACGGTGTGTAACCTGGCTGGGTGTAACGGTGTGTAACCTCGCTGGGTGTAACGGTGTGTAACCTGGCTGGGTGTAACGGTGTGTAACCTGGCTGGGTGTAACGGTGTGTAACCTGGCTGGGTGTAACGGTGTGTAACCTGACTGGGTGTAACGGTGTGTAACCTGGCTGGGTGTAACGGTGTGTAACCTGGCTGGGTGTAACGGTGTGTAACCTGGCTGGGTGTAACGGTGTGTAACCTGGCTGGGTGTAACGGTGTGTAACCTGGCTGGGTGTAACGGTGTGTAACCTGGCTGGGTGTAACGGTGTGTAACCTGGCTGGGTGTAACGGTGTGTAACCTGGCTGGGTGTAACGGTGTGTAACCTGGCTGGGTGTAACGGTGTGTAACCTGGCTGGGTGTAACGGTGTGTAACCTGGCTGGGTGTAACGGTGTGTAACCTGGCTGGGTGTGACCTGGCTGGGTGTAACGGTGTGTAACCTGGCTGGGTGTAACGGTGTGTAACCTGGCTGGGTGTAACGGTGTGTAACCTGGCTGGGTGTAACGGTGTGTAACCTGGCTGGGTGTAACGGTGTGTAACCTGGCTGGGTGTAACGGTGTGTAACCTGGCTGGGTGTAACGGTGTGTAACCTGGCTGGGTGTAACGGTGTGTAACCTGGCTGGGTGTAACGGTGTGTAACCTGGCTGGGTGTAACGGTGTGTAACCTGACTGGGTGAACTCTTTTTGTGATTCCAGCTGAAGGACACGAAGTCAGCTGACCAGAAGTCAACGTTGCTCCACTTCCTGGCTGCAGTGTGTGAGGAGGAGTTCCCAGAGGTCACCAAGTTCTCAGACGACCTGCAGCACGTAGACAGAGCCAGCCGAGGTAGGAGACAGAAACACACTGATGACCTGCAGCACGTAGACAGAGCCAGCCGAGGTAGGAGACAGAAACACACTGATGACCTGCAGCATTAGACAGAGCCAGCCGAGGTAGGAGACAGAAACACACTGATGACCTGCAGCATTAGACAGAGCCAGCCGAGGTAGGAGACAGAAACACACTGATGACCTGCAGCATTAGACAGAGCCAGCCGAGGTAGGAGACAGAAACACACTGATGACCTGCAGCATTAGACAGAGCCAGCCGAGGTAGGAGACAGAAACACACTGATGACCTGCAGCATTAGACAGAGCCAGCCGAGGTAGGAGACAGAAACACACTGATGACCTGCAGCATTAGACAGAGCCAGCCGAGGTAGGAGACAGAAACACACTGATGACCTGCAGCATTAGACAGAGCCAGCCGAGGTAGGAGACAGAAACACACTGATGACCTGCAGCATTAGACAGAGCCAGCCGAGGTAGGAGACAGAAACACACTGATGACCTGCAGCATTAGACAGAGCCAGCCGAGGTAGGAGACAGAAACACACTGATGACCTGCAGCATTAGACAGAG
>NC_138306.1:92347500-92360000 GCF_965601325.2 Salmo salar | reverse complement strand
TCCTTGAACCAGCTTGCTTAGGGGACTCTTCTCCAGGTTCATCTCTCTGTAGGTGATGGGTTTGTTATGGAAGGTTTGGGAATCGCTTCCTTTTAGGTGGCTGTAGAATTTAACGGCTCTTTTCTGGATTTTGATAATTAGTGGGTATCGGCCTAATTCTGCTTTGCAGGCATTATTTGGTGTTTTGCGTTGTACACAGATTAATTCTGCATGCAGAGTCTCAATTTGGTGTTTGTCCCATTTTGTGAATTCTTGGTTGGTGAGCGGACCCCAGACCTCACAACCATAAAGGGCAATGAGTTCTATAACTGATTGAAGTATTTTTTGCCAGATCCTAATTGGTATGCCGAATTTTATGTTCCTTTTGATGGCGTAGAAGGCCCTTCTTGCCTTGTCTCTCAGATCGTTCACAGCTTTTTGGAAGTTACCTGTGGCGCTGATGTTTAGGTCAAGGTATGTAGTATTTTGTTTGGACAATGGTGTCTAGATGGATTTTGTATTGGTGGTCCTGGCAACTGGACCTTTTTTGTAACACCATTATTTTGGTCTTACTGAGATGTGCTGTCAGGGCCCAGGTCTGGCAGAATCTGTGCAGAAGATCTAGGTGCTGCTGTAGGCCCTCCTTGGTTGGTGACAGAAGCACCAGATCATCAGCAAACAGTAGACATTTGACTTCAAATTCTAGTAGGGTGAGGGCCGGGTGCTGCAGACTGTTCCAGTGCCCTCGTCAATTCGTTGATATATATGTTGAAGAGAGTGGGGCTTAAGCTGCATCCCTGTCTCACCCCACGGCCCTGTGGGAAGAAATGTGTGCGTTTTTTGCCAATTTTATCCACACACTTGTTGTTTGTCTACGTGGATTTTATAATGTCTTAAGTTTTTCCCCCCCAACACCACTTTCCATCAATTTCTATAGTAGGCCCCCGTGCCAAATTGAGTCAAAAGCTTTTTTGAAATCAACAAAGCATGAGACGACTTTGCCTTTGTTTTGGTTTGCTTGTTTGTTAATTAGGGTGTGCAGGGTGAATACGTGGTCTGTCGTACGGCAATTTGGTAAAAAGCCAATATGATATTTGCTCAGTACATTGTTTTCACTGAGGAAATGTACGAGTCTGCTGTTAATGATAATGCAGAGGATTTACCCAAGGTTGCTGTTGACACATATCCCACGGTAGTTAATGGGGACAAATTTGTCTCCACTGTTGTGGATTGGGGTGATCAGTCCTTGGTTCCAAATATTGGGGAATTTGCCAGAGCTGAGGATGATGTTAAAGAGTTTAAGTCCTAAAGGCTTCTTAACAGCTTCTACCCCCAGAAGACTCCTGAACAGCTAATCAAAGGACTACCCAGACCCCTCTTTTACGCTGCTGCTACAGTCCTCTTTGTTTATTATCTATGCATAGTCACTCTACCTACATGTACATATTACCTTGACTAACCGGTGCCCCCGAACACTGACTCTGTACCGTAACACCCTGTATATAGCCTCCACATTGACTCTGTACCGTCACATCCTGTATATAGCCTCCACATTGACTCTGTACCGTAACACCCTGTATATAGCCTCCACATTGACTCTGTACCGTAACACCCTGTATATAGCCTCCACATTGACTCTGTACCGGTACCCCCTGTATATAGCCTCCACATTGACTTTGTACCGTAACACCCTGTATATAGCCTCCACATTGACTCTGTACCGTAACACCCTGTATATAGCCTCCACATTGACTCTGTACCGTAACACTCTGTATATAGCCTCCACATTAACTCTGTACCGTAACCCCCTGTATATAGCCTCCACATTAACTCTGTACCGTAACCCCCTGTATATAGCCTCCACATTAACTCTGTACCGTAACCCCCTGTATATAGCCTCCACATTAACTCTGTACCGTAACCCCCTGTATATAGCCTCCGCATTATTTTACTGCTGCTCTTTAATTATTTGTAACTGTTATTTTCAATTTATTTTACTTGTCAATTTTGTTCTTAATGCGTTTTTCTTCTTAACGTCTTAAAACATTGTTGGTAAAGGGCTTGCAAGTAAGCATTTCACTTTAAGGTCTACACCTGTTGTATTTGGCGCATGTGACTAATATGATTTGATTTGATTTGAGTTGTAATTTGTGGTCTGTATATTGGATAATTTCATTGAGGATAACATCAACATCACAGGCCTTTTTGGGTTGGAGGGTTTGTATTTTGTCCTGTAGTTCATTCAATGTAATTGGAGAATCCAGTGGTTTCTGATAGTCTTTAATAGTTGATTCTAAGATTTGAATTTGATCATGTTTTTGCTGTTTGTTGGTTGTTATTGGGCCAAAAAGATTGGAGAAGTGGTTTAACCATATATCTCTGTTTTGGATAGATATCTCTTCCTGTTGTTGTTTGTTTAGTGTTTTCCAATTTTTGCAGAAGTGGTTAGTTTTATCTTCCTCTCTCTCTCTATCTTCCTCTCTCTCCCTACTAACTCACAGGGATATTGGTATATTTATCTCTAGTCTGGGCAGAGAGGAGTGAGACAGAAAGAGAGAGAGAGAGAGCGAGACCAGAAGGGAAAGAGATAAACGTGGAGAGAAATCCCTGAGACTCAGTGTTTACCATAAGTGTAGTGATTTGATTTCTAAACATCTGTGGAGAATTTCATGTAGAAGCCAGTGATGCTCTCCTCTATTCTCCCTCTTCCTGTCTCTCCTTCTCTCATCTATTCTCCCTCTTCCTGTCTCTCCTTCTCTCCTCTATTTTCCCCTCTTCCTGTGTCTCCCTCTCTCTTCTATTCTCTCTCTTCCTGTCTCTCCCTCTCCTCTATTCTCCCTTTTCCTCTCTCCCTCACTCCTCTATTCTCCCTCTTCCTGTCTCTCCCTCTCCTCTATTCTCCCTCTTCCTGTATCTCCCTCTCTCCTCTTGTATATCATCCTGTCTCTCTCTCTCTCCTCTATTTTCCCTCTTCCTGTCTCTCCCTCTCTCCTCTTCTCTCTCTTCCTGTCTCTCTCTCCCTCTCTCCTCTATTCTCCCTCTTCCTGTCTCTCTCTCTCCTCTATTTTCCCTCTTCCTGTCTCTCCCTCTCTCCTCTTCTCTCTCTTCCTGTCTCTGCCTCTCTCTCCCTCTCTCATCTATTCTCCCTCTTCCTGTCTCTCCCTCTCCTCTATTCTCCCTCTTCCTGTCTCTCCCTCTCTCCTCTTCTCCCTCTTCCTGTCTCTCCCTCCCTTCCTCTTCTCTCTCTTCCTGTCTCTCCCTCTCTCTCCCTCTCTCCTCTTCTCCCTCTTCCTGTCTCCCTCTCTCCTCTTCTCCCTCACACCTTTCTCTCCGTCACTTCTGTCTCTGTCTCCATCTCTTCCTCCAGTGCTTGTGAAAGTGTCAGTAAACATGTCTCTGTGTATCAGCGAAGGGACTGAGAAGCTTAGCTAATGTAGACTTTGCTTGCTTCCCAAATGGCACACCATTCCCTATATGGAGCACTACTTTTGGCCGGGGCTCTGGTCAAAAGTAGTGCACTAAAAACGGAATAGGGTGTCATTTGGGACATGACTCTACACTTTTTATGTCCTCTCTCTCTCCTTTATTCATGTATGAGTGTTAGAGTGTTAGAAATGGGACTTCAAAAAGGACTTGTAGCCATCTCAGCTGTTTCCTGCTTTGTGTTCACATGGTAATGAGTCATGTTCTAGATTAGTGTTTAGTGGCAGACAGGACATCTCTCACTCACTAAATCACTCCTCACTGGGCACTCAGAACCAGAACCAGATAGATTATAATACAACACTCCTCACTGGAGACTCAGAACCAGATAGATTATAATACAACACTCCTCACTGGATACTCAGAACCAGAACCAGATAGATTATAATACAACACTCCTCACTGGAGACTCAGAACCAGAACCAGATAGATTATAATACAACACTCCTCACTGGAGACTCAGAACCAGAACCAGATAGATTATAATACAACACTCCTCACTGGAGACTCTGAACCAGAACCAGATAGATTATAATACAACACTCCTCACTGGAGACTCAGAACCAGATAGATTATAATACAACACTCCTCACTGGAGACCCAGAACCAGAACCAGATAGATTATAATACAACACTCCTCACTGGAGACTCAGAACCAGAACCAGATAGATTATAATACAACACTCCTCACTGGAGACTCAGAACCAGAACCAGATAGATTATAATACAACACTCCTCACTGGAGACTCAGAACCAGAACCAGATAGATTATAATACAACACTCCTCACTGGAGACTCAGAACCAGAACCAGATAGATTATAATACAACACTCCTCACTGGAGACTCAGAACCAGAACCAGATAGATTATAATACAACACTCCTCACTGGAGACTCAGAACCAGAACCAGATAGATTATAATACAACACTCCTCACTGGAGACTCAGAACCAGAACCACATAGATTATAATACAACACTCCTCACTGGAGACTCAGAACCAGAACCAGATAGATTATAATACAACACTCCTCACTGGAGACTCAGAACCAGAACCAGATAGATTATAATACAACACTCCTCACTGGAGACTCAGAACCAGAACCAGATAGATTATAATACAACACTCCTCACTGGAGACTCAGAACCAGAACCACATAGATTATAATACAACACTCCTCACTGGAGACTCAGAACCAGAACCAGATAGATTATAATACAACACTCCTCACTGGAGACTCAGAACCAGAACCACATAGATTATAATACAACACTCCTCACTGGAGACTCAGAACCAGAACCAGATAGATTATAATACAACACTCCTCACTGGAGACTCAGAACCAGAACCAGATAGATTATAATACAACACTCCTCACTGGAGACTCAGAACCAGAACCAGATAGATTATAATACAACACTCCTCACTGGAGACTCAGAACCAGAACCAGATAGATTATAATACAACACTCCTCACTGGAGACTCAGAACCAGAACCAGATAGATTATAATACAACACTCCTCACTGGAGACTCAGAACCAGAACCAGATAGATTATAATACAACACTCCTCACTGGAGACTCAGAACCAGAACCAGATAGATTATAATACAACACTCCTCACTGGAGACTCAGAACCAGAACCAGATAGATTATAATACAACACTCCTCACTGGAGACTCAGAACCAGAACCAGATAGATTATAATACAACACTCCTCACTGGAGACCCAGAACCAGAACCAGATAGATTATAATACAACACTCCTCACTGGATACTCAGAACCAGAACCAGATAGATTATAATACAACACTCCTCACTGGAGACTCAGAACCACATAGATTATAATACAACACTCCTCACTGGAGACCCAGAACCAGAACCAGATAGATTATAATACAACACTCCTCACTGGAGACTCAGAACCAGAACCACATAGATTATAATACAACACTCCTCACTGGAGACTCAGAACCAGAACCAGATAGATTATAATACAACACTCCTCACTGGAGACTCAGAACCAGAACCACATAGATTATAATACAACACTCCTCACTGGAGACTCAGAACCAGAACCAGATAGATTATAATACAACACTCCTCACTGGAGACTCAGAACCAGAACCACATAGATTATAATACAACACTCCTCACTGGAGACTCAGAACCAGAACCACATAGATTATAATACAACACTCCTCACTGGAGACTCTGAACCAGAACCACATAGATTATAATACAACACTCCTCACTGGATACTCAGAACCAGAACCAGATAGATTATAATACAACACTCCTCACTGGATACTCAGAACCAGAACCAACACTCCTCACCTTGGTGTCTTCTGAGTACATAGTTTAATATTTCCTCTGTCTGTGTGTGTGTGTGTGTGTGTGTGTGTGTGTGTGTGTGTGTGTGTGTGTGTGTGTGTGTGTGTGTGTGTGTGTGTGTGTGTGTGTGTAGTCTCAGCGGAGTCCCTGGAGAAGAACCTAGTTCAGATGGAGAGACAGCTGGTCCAACTAGAGAGAGACCTGGACACCTTCTCCTGTCCTGACGACACTGAAGATCTGTTCACTACCAAGATGTCCATATCCTTTACTTCTGACAGAATACACACACACACACCTCTCTGCCTCTGACTTCAACACCATGCCTCTGTCTAAACCCCCAGCTCTCTGACTTCAACACCATGCCTCTGTCTAAACCCCCAGCTCTCTGTCTTCAACACCATGCCTCTGTCTAAACCCCCAGCTCTCTGACTTCAACACCATGCCTCTGTCTAAACCCCCAGCTCTCTGTCCCTGACTTCAACACCATGCCTCTGTCTAAACCCCCAGCTCTCTGACTTCAACACCATGCCTCTGTCTAAACCCCCAGCTCTCTGTCCCTGACTTCAACACCATGCCTCTGTCTAAACCCCCAGCTCTCTGACTTCAACACCATGCCTCTGTCTAAACCCCCAGCTCTCTGACTTCAACACCATGCCTCTGTCTAAACCCGCAGCTCTCTGCCTCTGACTTCAACACCATGCCTCTGTCTAAACCCCCAGCTCTCTGCCTCTGACTTCAACACCATGCCCCTGTCTAAACCCCCAGCTCTCTGTCCCTGACTTTAACACCATGCCTCTGTCTAAACCCCCAGCTCTCTGACTTCAACACCATGCCTCTGTCTAAACCCCCAGCTCTCTGTCCCTGACTTTAACACCATGCCTCTGTCTAAACCCCCAGCTCTCTGACTTCAACACCATGCCTCTGTCTAAACCCCCAGCTCTCTGACTTCAACACCATGCCTCTGTCTAAACCCCCAGCTCTCTGACTTCAACACCATGCCTCTATCTAAACCCCCAGCTCTCTGACTTCAACACCATGCCTCTGTCTAAACCCCCATCTCCCTGACTTCAACACCATGCCTCTGTCTAAACCCCCAGCTCTCTGACTTCAACACCATGCCTCTGTCTAAACCCCCAGCTCTCTGACTTCAACACCATGCCTCTGTCTAAACCCCCAGCTCTCTGACTTCAACACCATGCCTCTGTCTAAACCCCCAGCTCTCTGTCCCTGACTTTAACACCATGCCTCTGTGTAAACCCCCAGCTCTCTGACTTCAACACCATGCCTCTGTCTAAACCCCCATCTCTCTGACTTCAACACCATGCCTCTGTCTAAACCCCCAGCTCTCTGTCCCTGACTTTAACACCATGCCTCTGTCTAAACCCCCAGCTCTCTGACTTCATCACCATGCCTCTGTCTAAACCCCCAGCTCTCTGTCCCTGACTTTAA
Source organism: Salmo salar (assembly GCF_965601325.2). NCBI lineage: Eukaryota > Metazoa > Chordata > Actinopteri > Salmoniformes > Salmonidae > Salmo > Salmo salar. Next base: position 92,352,757 of record NC_138306.1, on the reverse strand, counting down.
CACCATGCCTCTGTCTAAACCCCCAGCTTTCTGACTTCAACACCATGCCCCTGTCTAAACCCCCAGCTTTCTGACTTCAACACCATGCCTCTGTCTAAACCCCCAGCTCTCTGACTTCAACACCATGCCTCTGTCTAAACCCCCAGCTCTCTGACTTCAACACCATGCCTCTGTCTAAACCCCCAGCTCTCTGACTTCAACACCATGCCTCTGTCTAAACCCCCAGCTCTCTGACTTCAACACCATGCCTCTGTCTAAACCCCCAGCTCTCTGACTTCAACACCATGCCTCTGTCTAAACCCCCAGCTCTCTGACTTCAACACCATGCCTCTGTCTAAACCCCCAGCTCTCTGACTTCAACACCATGCCTCTGTCTAAACCCCCAGCTCTCTGTCCCTGACTTCAACACCATGCCTCTGTCTAAACCCGCAGCTCTGTGACTTCAACACCATGCCTCTGTCTAAACCCCCAGCTCTCTGTCCCTGACTTTAACACCATGCCTCTGTCTAAACCCCCAGCTCTCTGACTTCAACACCATGCCTCTGTCTAAACCCCCATCTCTCTGACTTCAACACCATGCCTCTGTCTAAACCCCCAGCTCTCTGTCCCTGACTTTAACACCATGCCTCTGTCTAAACCCCCAGCTCTCTGACTTCAACACCATGCCTCTGTCTAAACCCCCAGCTCTCTGTCCCTGACTTTAACACCATGCCTCTGTCTAAACCCCCAGCTCTCTGACTTCAACACCATGCCTCTGTCTAAACCCCCAGCTCTCTGACTTCAACACCATGCCTCTGTCTAAACCCCCAGCTCTCTGACTTCAACACCATGCCTCTGTCTAAACCCCCAGCTCTCTGACTTCAACACCATGCCTCTGTCTAAACCCCCAGCTCTCTGTCCCTGACTTCAACACCATGCCTCTGTCTAAACCCCCAGCTCTCTGACTTCAACACCATGCCTCTGTCTAAACCCCCAGCTCCCTGACTTCAACACCATGCCTCTGTCTAAACCCCCAGCTCTCTGACTTCAACACCATGCCCCTGTCTAAACCCCCAGCTCTCTGTCCCTGACTTCAACACCATGCCTCTGTCTAAACCCCCAGCTCTCTGACTTCAACACCATGCCTCTGTCTAAACCCCCAGCTTTCTGACTTCAACACCATGCCCCTGTCTAAACCCCCAGCTTTCTGACTTCAACACCATGCCTCTGTCTAAACCCCCATCTCTCTGACTTCAACACCATGCCTCTGTCTAAACCCCCAGCTCTCTGACTTCAACACCATGCCTCTGTCTAAACCCCCAGCTCTCTGACTTCAACACCATGCCCCTGTCTAAACCCCCAGCTCTCTGACTTCAACACCATGCCTCTGTCTAAACCCCTAGCTCTCTGACTTCAACACCATGCCCCTGTCTAAACCCCCATCTCTCTGATTTCAACACCATGCCTCTGTCTAAACCCCCAGCTCTCTGACTTCAATACCATGCCTCTGTCTAAACCCCCAGCTCTCTGACTTCAACACCATGCCTCTGTCTAAACCCCCAGCTCTCTGACTTCAACACCATGCCTCTGTCTAAACCCCCAGCTCTCTGACTTCAACACCATGCCTCTGTCTAAACCCCCAGCTCTCTGACTTCAACACCATGCCTCTGTCTAAACCCCCAGCTCTCTGACTTCAACACCATGCCTCTGTCTAAACCCCCAGCTCTCTGACTTCAACACCATGCCTCTGTCTAAAACCCCATCTCTCTGTCCCTGACTTCAACACCATGCCTCTGTCTAAACCCCCAGCTCTCTGACTTCAACACCATGCCTCTGTCTAAACCCCCATCTCCCTGACTTCAACACCATGCCTCTGTCTAAACCCCCAGCTCTCTGTCCCTGACTTTAACACCATGCCTCTTTCTAAACCCCCAGCTCTCTGACTTCAACACCATGCCTCTGTCTAAACCCCCAGCTCTCTGACTTCAACACCATGCCTCTGTCTAAACCCCCAGCTCTCTGACTTCAACACCATGCCTCTGTCTAAACCCCCAGCTCTCTGACTTCAACACCATGCCCCTGTCTAAACCCCCAGCTCTCTGACTTCAACACCATGCCTCTGTCTAAACCCCCAGCTCTCTGACTTCAACACCATGCCTCTGTCTAAACCCCCAGCTCTCTGACTTCAACACCATGCCTCTGTCTAAACCCCCAGCTCTCTGACTTCAACACCATGCCTCTGTCTAAACCCCCAGCTCTCTGACTTCAACACCATGCCTCTGTCTAAACCCCCAGCTCTCTGACTTCAACACCATGCCTCTGTCTAAACCCCCAGCTCTCTGACTTCAACACCATGCCTCTGTCTAAACCCCCAGCTCCCTGACTTCAACACCATGCCTCTGTCTAAACCCCCAGCTCTCTGACTTCAACACCATGCCTCTGTCTAAACCCCCAGCTCTCTGACTTCAACACTGTCTGGTAGTCAGAACAGACTGGTCCTCTCTGACTGGCTGTCTGGTAGTCAGAACAGACTGGTCCTCTCTGACTGGCTGTCTGGTAGTCAGAACAGACTGGTCCTCTCTGACTGGCTGTCTGGTAGTCAGAACAGACTGGTCCTCTCTGACTGGGTCGACCACCGGTCTCTGGACCTTACCTCTCTACATCACTCAGCATCACCCAATGACATTACAGCTCACCAGACCAGCCCTTTATTCCTGCCACTGTGTGTGTGTGTGTGTGTGTGTGTGTGTGTGTGTGTGTGTGTGTGTGTGTGTGTGTGTGTGTGTGTGTGTGTGTGTGTGTGTGTGTGTGTGTGTGTGTGTGTGTGTGTGTGTGTGTGTGTGTGTGTGTGAAATATGTTGAATACTGAGAGTGAACTGGCTTCCTGCAGTGTGTGTCTCACCTAGGTCCATTCAGTAGACCGGTGTCCTCATTGACTGTGCTTTGATTCTCCTTCCTCCCACAGCATCTCATACATATCAAAGAGCAGACAGCATGTTCCTGCACAGCGTCTCTCACAGTGTGGCAGTCACTGACAGCTGCCAGCTGCAGCAGACCCAGGGTGCATCACTGCAGAGACGCCAGACCCACAGTACCCATAATTCATTAGGATTATAAATGTTCAGAACTTTCTACAAACCCTCCAGGACCATGATAGAAGCTTCCAGAGACCCAAACAACGACTGTTCTCATCCACAGGTCACAGTGGTCTTCCCCTCTCTCTCTGTCTCTCTCTGTCTCTCTCTCTCTCTCTCTCTCTCTCATCTCTCTCTCTCATCTCTCTCTCTCATCTCTCTCTCTCATCTCTCTCTCCATCTCTCTCTCATCTCTCTCTCCATCTCTCTCTCTCATCTCTCTCTCTCATCTCTCTCTCCATCTCTCTCTCCATCTCTCTCTCTCATCTCTCTCTCCATCTCTCTCTCCATCTCTCTCTCTCATCTCTCTCTCCATCTCTCTCTCCATCTCTCTCTCTCATCTCTCTCTCTCATCTCTCTCTCTCATCTCTCTCTCTCATCTCTCTCTCCATCTCTCTCTCCATCTCTCTCTCTCATCTCTCTCTCCATCTCTCTCTCCATCTCTCTCTCTCATCTCTCTCTCCATCTCTCTCTCTATCCCTCTCTTTCTCTTTTATTTGACTGAAAGCAATTATTTTCCATCCCAGTCTCCTACTAATTGTTTGTTTTCCCCCAAAATATCTGTGATCATTTTAATGAAGGACCCCTCAGCAGCAGCTCCTCCACGTCCTGGACTACTGGGCATTCTCCTCTCCTGCAATTCACCACCGTGTGTGTGTGTGTGTGTGTGTGTGTGTGTGTGTGTGTGTGTGTGTGTGTGTGTGTGTGTGTGTGTGTGTGTGTGTGTGTGTGTGTGTGTGTGTGTGTGTGTGTGGTGTGTGTGTGTGTGTGTGTGTGTGTGTGTGTGTGTGTGTGTGTGTGTGTGTGTGTGTGTGTGTGTGTGTGTGTGTATATATCTTATTTATCACAGAGCCTATTCTGAGCGGGACACTACTCAAGCAGCTCGTTGCTGCTGGAGTGAAACGTGTTTATCACACCAGTCGCCTGTTAAAAAACTGTTCTGATAGACTCGATTTAAAAATCGCTACTGTCTTTATTTCTCATCTGATAATTAAAGCGCGCCTCGGATTCGCCGTTCAAGTTCATCCTGGAGGCAACAGGCCATCAGAGCATCACCCGTTGCTTTGCATTGTGAGCTGAAGGCACTAGGCATTTTGGAAACATACTAAATTGATTGAAAACCTGAACGTTTTTACTTCATATTATGAGGTATGTCTTACCTTCAGACTAGGCAAAATTTGCCCCAAGATACGTGGGGGGCAATTATTTTATAAAGACTTCCTCATATGCCGTTGAATCTGGCATTTCTCAGCTGTTCTATTGGTTATCATATCAACTTTCTTTTCGTTGTCGAGAAGCCAGTTGGTACAATACTGGTCATATTATCAACCCATCCTGGTCACATCAACAACCCATCCTGGTCACATCAACAACCCATCCTGGTCATATTATCAACCCATCCTGGTCACATCAACAACCCATCCTGGTCACATCAACAACCCATCCTGGTCATATTATCAACCCATCCTGGTCATATCAACAACCCATCCTGGTCACATCAACAACCCATCCTGGTCACATCAACAACCCATCCTGGTCATATTATCATCCCATCCTGGTCACAACAACACATCCTGGTCACATCAACAACCCATCCTGGTCACATCAACAACCCATCCTGGTCATATTATCATCCCATCCTGGTCACATCAACAACCCATCCTGGTCATATTATCATCCCATCCTGGTCACATCAACAACCCATCCTGGTCACATCAACAACCCATCCTGGTCACATCAACAACCCATCCTGGTCATATTATCAACCCATCCTGGTCACATCAACAACCCATCCTGGTCACATCAACAACCCATCCTGGTCATATCAACCCATCCTGGTCATATCAACAACCCATCCTGGTCACATCAACAACCCATCCTGGTCACAACAACCCATCCTGGTCATATTATCATCCCATCCTGGTCACATCAACAACCCATCCTGGTCACATCAACAACCCATCCTGGTCACATCAACAACCCATCCTGGTCATATTATCATCCCATCCTGGTCACAACAACACATCCTGGTCACATCAACAACCCATCCTGGTCACATCAACAACCCATCCTGGTCATATTATCATCCCATCCTGGTCACATCAACAACCCATCCTGGTCATAGTATCATCCCATCCTGGTCA
>NC_138306.1:92337500-92342500 GCF_965601325.2 Salmo salar | reverse complement strand
CGGTTAAAACACTTCCTCCTTCCCCTGGTAACGGTGGGTTTATGGATTGCGATTGGTCAGATCAGCACGTCGGTCGATAGCTAACGTCACACCACAGGTCAGACGGCTCGTTGCTGAAAACGGTCCGTGTTCATAACGATAACCAGTTTAACGCTACGCCTCAGTGATCGGTATCTTTGCTAACAGGTCACCTAGCTATCAGGTTTAGCTAGCTAGCCTTTTGTTTTTGGGGTCCATGTCCGTCGACACCGGCCTTGTTATTAATGAATTAACTAAACTAATATTTACACCTGGAGTTTGGTCACTGTGTCAATTCATCCATTTCTTAATACCCCCCCTCTCCTCCTTTCTGTTGGATAAGGAGCTAGCTGTTACACGTCCCCAGCTAGACACGTCCCCAGTTAGACATGTCCCCAGCTAGACACGTCCCCAGCTAGACACGTCCCCAGTTAGACACGTCCCCAGCTAGACACGTCCCCAGCTAGACACGTCCCCAGCTAGACACGTCCCCAGTTAGACACGTCCCCAGCTAGACACGTCCCCAGCTAGACACGTCCCCAGCTAGACACGTCCCCAGCTAGACACGTCCCCAGCTAGACACGTCCCCAGCTAGACACGTCCTCAGCTAGACACGTCCCCAGCTAGACACGTCCCCAGCTAGACACGTCCCCAGCTAGACACGTCCCCAGTTAGACACGTCCCCAGTTAGACACGTCCCCAGCTAGACACGTCCTCAGCTAGACACGTCCCCAGTTAGACACGTCCCCAGTTAGACACGTCCCCAGTTAGACACGTCCCCAGTTAGACACGTCCCCAGTTAGACACGTCCCCAGTTAGACACGTCCCCAGCTAGACACGTCCCCAGCTAGACACGTCCCCAGCTAGACACGTCCCCAGCTAGACACGTCCCCAGCTAGACACGTCCCCAGTTAGACACGTCCCCAGTTAGACACGTCCCCAGTTAGACGTGTCCCCAGCTAGACGTGTCCCCAGCTAGACGTGTCCCCAGCTAGACGTGTCCCCAGCTAGACGTGTCCCCAGCTAGACGTGTCCCCAGCTAGACGTGTCCCCAGTTAGACACGTCCCCAGCTAGACACGTCCCCAGTTAGACACGTCCCCAGTTAGACACGTCCCCAGTTAGACACGTCCCCAGCTAGACACGTCCCCAGCTAGACACGTCCCCAGCTAGACACGTCCTCAGCTAGACACGTCCCCAGTTAGACACGTCCCCAGCTAGACACGTCCCCAGCTAGACACGTCCCCAGCTAGACACGTCCCCAGCTAGACACGTCCCCAGCTAGACACGTCCCCAGCTAGACACGTCCCCAGTTAGACACGTCCCCAGCTAGACACGTCCCCAGCTAGACACGTCCCCAGTTAGACACGTCCCCAGTTAGACACGTCCCCAGCTAGACACGTCCCCAGCTAGACACGTCCTCAGCTAGACACGTCCCCAGTTAGACACGTCCCCAGCTAGACACGTCCCCAGTTAGACACGTCCCCAGCTAGACACGTCCCCAGCTAGACACGTCCTCAGTTAGACACGTCCCCAGCTAGACACGTCCCCAGTTAGACACGTCCCCAGTTAGACACGTCCTCAGCTAGACACGTCCCCAGCTAGACACGTCCCCAGTTAGACACGTCCCCAGCTAGACACGTCCCCAGCTAGACACGTCCTCAGTTAGACACGTCCCCAGCTAGACACGTCCCCAGTTAGACACGTCCCCAGTTAGACACGTCCCCAGTTAGACACGTCCTCAGTTAGACACGTCCCCAGTTAGACACGTCCCCAGTTAGACACGTCCCCAGTTAGACACGTCCCCAGTTAGACACGTCCCCAGCTAGACACGTCCCCAGTTAGACACGTCCCCAGCTAGACACGTCCTCAGCTAGACACGTCCCCAGTTAGACACGTCCCCAGCTAGACACATCCCCAGTTAGACACGTCCCCAGTTAGACACGTCCCCAGCTAGACACGTCCTCAGCTAGACACGTCCCCAGTTAGACACGTCCCCAGTTAGACACGTCCCCAGCTAGACACGTCCTCAGCTAGACACGTCCCCAGCAGTGTTCGTGTCTCAGCCAGTGAGGAATGGCTGGCGTAGCAGCAGTGTTACTCTGTAGAGGGAATGTTGGTAGAGTCCATAGAGAAGCTGATAGACTAGAAAAGGCCAACGTCGACACGGTATATGGGTCGTTCTGTAGCCCACACACCTGCTCTGATCTACACACACACACACCTGCTCTGGTCCACACACACACACACACACACACACACACACACACACACACACACACACACACACACACCTGCTCTGGTCTGATGTACACATATACACATACACACACATATATACACTGCTCAAAAAAATAAAGGGAACACTTAAACAACACAATGTAACTCCAAGTCAATCACACTTCTGTGAAATCAAACTGTCCACTTAGGAAGCAACACTGATTGACAATAAATTTCACATGCTGTTGCGCAAATGGAATAGACAATAGGTGGAAATTATAGGCAATTAGCAAGACACCCCCAATAAAGGAGTGGTTCTGCAGGTGGTGACCACAGACCACTTCTCAGTTCCTATGCTTCCTGGCTGATGTTTTGGTCACTTTTGAATGCTGGCGGTGCTTTCACTCTAGTGGTAGCATGAGACGGAGTCTACAACCCACACAAGTGGCTCAGGTAGTGCAGCTCATCCAGGATGGCACATCAATGCGAGCTGTGGCAAGAAGGTTTGCTGTGTCTGTCAGCGTACTGTCCAGAGCATGGAGGCGCTACCAGGAGACAGACCAGTACATCAGGAGACGTGGAGGAGGCCGTAGGAGGGCAACAACCCAGCAGCAGGACCGCTACCTCCGCCTTTGTGCAAGGAGAAGCACTGACAGAGCCCTGCAAAATTACCTCCAGCAGGTCACAAATGTGCATGTGTCTGCTCAAACGGTCAGAAACAGACTCCATGAGGGTGGTATGAGGGCTCAACGTCCACAGGTGGGGGTTGTGCTTACAGCCCAACACCGTGCAGGACGTTTGGCATTTGCCAGAGAACACCAAGATTGGCAAATTCGCCACTGGCGCCCTGTGCTCTTCACAGATTAAAGCAGGTTCACACTGAGCACATGTGACAGACGTGACAGAGTCTGGAGACGCCGTGGAGAACGTTCTGCTGCCTGCAACATCCTCCAGCATGACCGGTTTGGCGGTGGGTCAGTCATGGTGTGAGGTTGCATTTCTTTGGGGGGCCGCACAGCCCTCCATGTGCTCGCCAGAGGTAGCCTAACTGCCATTAGGTACCGAGATGAGATCCTCAGACCCCTTGTGAGACCATATGCTGGTGCGGTTGGCCCTGGGTTCCTCCTAATGCAAGACAATGCTAGACCTCATGTGGCTGGAGTGTGTCAGCAGTTCCTGCAAGAGGAAGGCATTGATGCTATGGACTGGCCCGCCCGTTCCCCAGACCTGAATCCAATTGAGCACATCTGGGACATCATGTCTCGCTCCATCCACCAACGCCACGTTGCACCACAGACTGTCCAGGAGTTGGCGGATGCTTTAGTCCAGATCTGGGAGGAGATCCCTCAGGAGACCATCCACCACCTCATCAGGAGCATGCCCAGGCGTTGTAGGGAGGTCATACAGGCACGTGGAGGCCACACACACTACTGAGCCTCATTTTGACTTGTTTTAAGGACATTACATCAAAGTTGGATCAGCCTGTATTGTGGTTTTCCACTTTAATTTTGAGTGTGACTCCAAATCCAGACCTCCATGGGTTGATAAATTGGATTTCCATTGATTATTTTTGTGTGATTTTGTTGTCAGCACATTCAACTATGTAAAGAAAATAGTATTTAATAAGATTATTTCTTTCATTCAGATGTAGGATGTGTTGTTTAAGTGTTCCCTTTATTTTTTTGAGCAGTATATATATACACACACATATATATATACATACACACACGCACACACACACACATGCTGATAACATGCACAAAGACGGAGACAGTGACACATTGGCAGCACATCTACCCTCACATAAACAGTCCCACACACTGATATTGGTCAGATCTGATTGGCTTTGTGTAGATGCCAGTTTAAGGCCTGCCCTCATTAAAGGGATTAGTGATTTAAGTCGACATCAAAGCTACTGGATATTAGTAACATCGTTCCCAAGGAAAAATATGACACCGTCTCAGTGAACTGGGAGGCTGACCTTCCAGCTAGGATTAGGATCCATCGTGCTTCCTCACTTCAATGAGTTTAGTTTTGTTGATTTATCTTCGTGTGTGTGTGTGTGTGTGTGTGTGTGTGTGTGTGTGTGTGTGTGTGTGTGTGTGTGTGTGTGTGTGTCTCAGTAATCAGAAGTATGGAAAACACCCACTTCAAAAAAGATTAAATATTACAAAATATAAATATTCATTTTATACTAAACCCATTTTCCCCAACATAAAACATGTGACTCTGTTTACCCAACAGACGTCTGGTCACAACTATGTTACTACTGTTTATACTCAGAGTACACCGTGTTACTACGATCTGTACTCAGAGTACACTGTGTTACTACGGTCTGTACTCAGAGTACACCGTGTTACTACGATCTGTACTCAGAGTACACCGTGTTACTACGATCTGTACTCAGAGTACACCGTGTTACTACGATCTGTACTCAGAGTACACCGTGTTACTACGGTCTGTACTCAGAGTACACCGTGATACTACCGTCTGTACTCAGAGTACACTGTGTTACTACCATCTATACTCAGAGTACACTGTGTTACTACCATCTGTACTCAGAGTACAGTGTTTTCAGCACATATGTTTGCCAGTGAGGAGAGTGGGTTTCTGGTAGTTTGTTGTTGGAGACGGAGGGGGAGTTTCTCAGGGTGGGGATTATGTAGAGAGAGCAGGGGGGAGGAAGAGATTTAGTAGCAGGGGGGAGGAAGAGGAAGAGATTTATTTGTAAAATGACGGGGCATTCTTCCAGTTATTTTTCTTC
>NC_138306.1:92330000-92332500 GCF_965601325.2 Salmo salar | reverse complement strand
ATCAGCTTTAACTTCCTGACTGATGTCTTGAGATGTTGCTTTAATATATCTACATAATTTCCCTCCTCATGATGCCATCTATTTTGTGAAGTGCACCAGTCCCTCCTGCAGCAAAGCACCCCCACAACATGATGCTGCCACCCCTGTGCTTCACGGTTGGGATGGTGTTCTTCGGCCTGCAAGCCTCACCCTTTTTCCTCCAAACATAACGATGGTCATTATGGCCAAACAGTTCTATTTTTGTTTCATCAGACCAGAGGACATTTCTTCAAATAGTATGATCTTTGTCCCCATGTGCAAACCGTAGTCTGGCTTTTTTATGGCGGTTTTGGAGCAGTGGCTTCTTCCTCGCTGAGCGGCCTTTCAGGTTATGTCGATATAGGAATCATTTTACTGTGGATATAGATCCTTTTGTACCTGTTTCCTCCAGCATCTTCACAAGGTCCTTTGCTGTTGTTCTGGGATTGATTTGCACTTTTCGCACCAAAGTACGTTCATCTCTAGGAGACAGAACGCGTCTCCTTCCTGAGCGGTATGACGGCTGTGTGGTCCCATGGTGTTTATACTTGCGTACTATTGTTTGTACAGATTAACGTGGTATCTTTAGGCGTTTGGAAATTGCTCCCAAGGATGAACCAGACTTGTGGAGGTCTACAATTATTTTTCTGAGGTCTTGGCTGATTTCTTTTGATTTTCCCATGATGTCAAGCAAAGTGGCACTGAGTTTGAAGGTAGGCCTTGAAATACATCCACAGGTACACCTCCAATTGACTCAAATGATGTCAATTAGTCTACCAGAAGCTTCTAAAGCCATGACATAATTTTCTGGAATTTTCCAAGCTATTTAAAGGCACAGTCAACTTAGTGTATGTAAACTTCTGACCCACTGGAATTGTGATACAGTGAATTATTATAAGTGAAATAATGTGTCTGTAAACAATTGTTGGAAAAATGACTTGTGTCATGCACAAAGTAGATGTCCTAACCGACTTGCCAAAACTATAGTTTGTTAACAAGAAATGTGTGGAGTGGTTGAAATAATGAGTTTTAATGACTCCAACCTAAGTGTATGTAAACTTCCCACTTCAGCTGTACATGTTACATTCCAACTGGGCTTGATTTTGCCTTCCACTTCGACTAACGTCGGTGACCTCGTGTTTCCCGCTCACCTGAGGCGTTGTATTTGATTTGCTTCTGAAACCGACAACACGTTTCCCTCTGATGTACAGAGTAATCAATGTTCCTCTGAGATCCATGACACTTCTTCCACCTCGGAAGACATGATCATATAGCTGCTCTGAGCGTCTGTCAACTACTATAAGATGGACAGAAAAGCAACGAGGAAGGGTTACATTTGCTAGACGTTTGAATTGAGCTGCAAAGTGCTGACATCCATCACCTGATGATGTAGCCAGTCCACCTTCACAGTGATAGAAAACCACCTGATGATGTAGCCAGTCACCTTCACAGTGGTAGAAAACCACCTGATGATGTAGCCAGTCCACCTTCACAGTGGTAGAAAACCACCTGATGATGTAGCCAGTCCACCTTCACAGTGGTAGAAAACCACCTGATGATGTAGCCAGTCACCTTCACAGTGATAGAAAACCACCTGATGATGTAGCCAGTCACCTTCACAGTGGTAGAAAACCACCTGATGATGTAGCCAGTCCACCTTCACAGTGGTAGTAAACCACCTGATGATGTAGCCAGTCCACCTTCACAGTGGTAGAAAACCACCTGATGATGTAGCCAGTCCACCTTCACAGTGGTAGAAAACCACCTGATGATGTAGCCAGTCCACCTTCACAGTGGTAGAAAAGTAGGACGTTCACATACACTCCTCTCTCTCTCTCTCTCTCTCTCTCTCTCTCTCTCTCTGTCTGTCTCTCTCTCTCTCTCTCTCTCTGTCTGTCTCTCTCTCTCTCTCTCTCTCTCTCTCTCCTCTCTCTCTCTCTCTCTCGTCTGTCTGTCTGTCTGTCTGTCTGTCTGTCTGTCTGTCTGTCTGTCTGTCTGTCTGTCTGTCTGTCTGTCTGTCTGTCTGTCTGTCTGTCTGTCTGTCTGTCTGTCTGTCTGTCTGTCTCTCTCTCTCTCTCTCTGTCTATTCCTCTCCTCCTCCCATTCTCCTTACCTCTCCCTCAGTCTCTCTCTCTCTCTTAGGGAGAGAGGGAGTGAGGGTGGAGGAGTGGCGAAGGAGACAGATGGAGTACTGTATGTGATCGTCCTACTTCACCTTGCCCCGGCCTCTACAATTAGACAGTTCTCCAGAAATAGAGAGATGGGAGGCAGATGAAGGTAACAGGCTCTCTCCTCCTCTTACCCTTTCCTCTCTCCTTTGGAGAGTTAGAGCTCAAGCTCTGAATACTCATTACCTGCTAGGCATCAGGATGGTCCGAGTGCAGGAGGACATTATCAGGATCTTCATATCCCAGGGCTGGGGACTACAGCTTCCACCCTGATCTGGTGCTCCCAGCCCATGGAGCTGGGTGGGGCTTCCTCA
>NC_138306.1:92202500-92325000 GCF_965601325.2 Salmo salar | reverse complement strand
CACTGACCTGTCATTATCTCAGATATCATTATCATTAGTCCTGTCACTGACCTGTCATTATCTCAGATATCATTATCATTAGTCCTGTCACTGACCTGTCATTGTCTCAGATATCATTATCATTAGTCCTGTCACTGACCTGTCATTGCCTCAGATATCATTATCATTAGTCCTGTCACTGACCTGTCATTGTCTCAGATATCATTATCATTAGTCCTGTCACTGACATGTCATTGTCTGAGATATCATTAGTCCTGTCATTATCTCAGATATCATTATCATTAGTCCTGTCACTGACCTGTCATTGTCTCAGATATCATTATCATTAGTCCTGTCACTGACATGTCATTGTCTCAGATATCATTAGTCCTGTCATTATCTCAGATATCATTATCATTAGTCCTGTCACTGACCTGTCTTTGTCTCAGATATCATTAGTCCTGTCACTGACCTGTCATTGTCTCAGATATCATTATAATTAGTCCTGTCACTGACCTGTCATTATCTCAGATATCATTATCATTAGTCCTGTCACTGACCTGTCATTGTCTCAGATATCATTATCATTAGTCCTGTCACTGACCTGTCATTATCTCAGATATCATTATCATTAGTCCTGTCACTGACCTGTCATTGTCTCAGATATCATTATCATTAGTCCTGTCACTGACCTGTCATTATCTCAGATATCATTATCATTAGTCCTGTCATTGACCTGTCATTATCTCAGATATCATTAGTCCTGTCACTGACCTGTCATTGTCTCAGATATCATTATCATTAGTCCTGTCACTGACCTGTCATTATCTCAGATATCATTAGTCCTGTCACTGACCTGTCATTGTCTCAGATATCATTATCATTAGTCCTGTCACAGTAGCTTCACAGAGCTGGTGTGGACACATATCTGTAATCTAGTTCCTGACCTCCATCTGTGCCCTGGAGCCCAAATAGAATCTCCACAATATTGACAACATTTGTGACCCATTTGGGTGGAAATCCAAAGTTATTTGCCACCTGGTGCCAAGCAGATCAAAGCACACTGACTGGGTTCTGAGGCCGCCTCCACGTCCACCGTCAGCTCAGGTGTCATAAAGGGGAACTTTTATACTTCAGGCTTTCATAGAGTGTAACGCCAAGGTGCGTCTCTGTGTGGTGCCGTCCGTCTGCACAGCTGAGATCAGGAAGACCGTCCATCAAAGATCTCCTCACTGGGGAAATCTGCTTCTACTTCCAAACAGGAAGTGTTCTATCACAGACCCGAATCAATGGTCTAACTGACGATCTTCAGCTACATTCATCTCACTACTAACTCAGACACTTCCTGTATGCCGTGGTTTGGTTTGACAGAAGGATTTAAACCTGCGTCCCGAATGGCTCCCTATTTCCTTTTATAGGGCGCTACTTTTGACCAGGGCGCATAGGGCTTTAGTCAAATGCTCTACGTAGGGAATAGTGTAGATTTACATTCAGCATCATTGTAATGTAACAACGTTTACAATGTAGGTTTGGAAATAGAGGTTGACTTGTTAATGAGAACTGCAGTAGGAGAGAGGAGAGAGAGGGGGGAGAGGAGAGGTGGAGGGGAGAGGAGAGGGAGGGGATAGAGAGGGAGAGGAGAGGTAGAGAGAGAGGAGAGAGAGGGAGAGGAGAGAGAGGGAGAGGAGAGAGAGAGGGAGGGGAGAGAGAGAGGGAGGGGAGAGGGAGGGGAGAGAGGGAGGGGAGAGGAGAGAGAGAGGAGAGGGAGGGGAGAGAGGGAGAGGAGAGAGCGAGAGAGAGAGGAGAGGGAGGGGAGAGAGGAGAGGGAGGGGAGAGGTAGAGGGGAGAGAGGAGAGGAGAGGAGAGGTAGAGGGGAGAGAGCGAGGGGGGAGAGGAGAGAGGCAGAGGAGAGAGAGCGAGCGGTGAGAGGTAGACAGAAAGAGGGAGAGAGACTGGTAGAGGATTGTAGTCTCATCCATCCATCATGTCTGTCTACTTCTATCCTGGAATCATTTATTTCTCCCTTATTGGAAAAGTATGAGTGAGTCTCTCTCTCTAGAATTCTCCTCAGTGTGTAGTACTCATTAGGTAGATTGTAATTTGTAATTCTGAAGTTGCTAGGAGCAAAGTGACAGTTGTTCAATCAGATTAGCTACAGCGATGTGGAGGAGACGCCAGGAGATAGCGAGGATGGCACCCTGTTCCCTACGTAGTGCACTACTATGGGCCCTGGTCAAAAGTAGTGCACTACTATGGGACCTGGTCAAAAGTAGTGCACTACTATGGGCCCTGGTCAAAAGTAGTGCACTACTATGGGCCTTGGTCAAAAGTAGTGCACTACTATGGGCCCTGGTCAAAAGTAGTGCACTACTATGGGCCCTGGTCAAAAGTAGTGCACTACTATCGGCCCTGGTCAAAAGTAGTGCACTACTATGGGCCCTGGTCAAAAGTAGTGCACTACTATGGGCCCTGGTCTAAAGTAGTGCACTACTATGGGCCCTGGTCAAAAGTAGTGCACTACTATGGGCCCTGGTCAAAAGTAGTGCACTACTATGGGCCCTGGTCAAAAGTAGTGCACTATGTAGGGAATAGGGTGCCATTTGAGAAGCACACTAACTCTCAGCTTCGTCGAGCATCACACACCCACAATCCTCATCGGGATTGTGTGTGTGGAGGAATGGATGCTCGCAAGCAGGAAGACGCTTCAGACAGATAGTGTGTGGGGTTTTTCCTTCCCTTCCTCTCCTCTTTATCCCCTTCCTGTCTTTCTCCTCCACCACTTCAGATGGATTGTTATTCAATCCCATGTTCCACCTCCAGTCTCCACACAAACCCTCATCCTGCTCTTCTGTCTCTGTGGGGGGGCTTTCCTCACTGCTGAATTTCATCACATCCTCAATGGTTTTCATTCCACCCCCCTCATTCTCTTTCTTTTCCGTTCTCTGGTTCGGAGGAAATTGCTGACCAGCACTGAGCCATGTCAATAAGTGTAGCTGTTGAGTAAATGAGTTTATAGTTGAATGAACCCTGGTCACTGAGCTTCCCAGACCTCCCACACATCAGGAAATGAGTTTATAGTTGAATGGACCCTGGTCACTGAGCTTCCCAGACCTCCCACACATCAGGAAATGAGTTTATAGTTGAATGGACCCTGGTCACTGAGCTTCCCAGACCTCCCACACATCAGGAGTTTATAGTTGAATGGACCCTGGTCACTGAGCTTCCCAGACCTCCCACACATCAGGAAATGAGTTTATAGTTGAATGGACCCTGGTCACTGAGCTTCCCAGACCTCCCACACATCAGGAGTTTATAGTTGAATGGACCCTGGTCACTGAGCTTCCCAGACCTCCCACACATCAGGAAATGAGTTTATAGTTGAATGAACCCTGGTCACTGAGCTTCCCAGACCTCCCACACATCAGGAAATGAGTTTATAGTTGAATGAACCCTGGTCACTGAGCTTCCCAGACCTCCCACACATCAGGAGTTTATAGTTGAATGGACCCTGGTCACACTCTCTCTCCCCCGTCCCCCACTCTCTCTCTCTCCCTACCATCTCTCTCTACCCTCCCTCTCTCTCTCTCCCTCTCTCTCTCTACCCTCCAATACACTCTTTCTCTCCCCCTCTCTCTACCCTCTCTCTCTCTCCCTCTCTCTCTCCTTTGACCCTCCCTCACCCTACCCTCTCTCTCTCTCTCCTTCCCTATCTCTCTTCACACTCTCTCTCTCTCCCCCTCTCTCTCTTTACCCCCCCTCTCTACCCTCTCTCTCTCTACCCTCCCTCTCTTTACCCACTCTCTCCTCTCTCTCTCTTCTATTCAGTGGGTATAATTGTACTGTGAATCAGTAGAACTCGGTCTCAGCATTTTGTCCAGTAATTCCCCCCTTCCCTCCCTCTGTTCAAGGCCTGCTCAGCTCTCTCCCCCTTCCTTCCCTCTGTTCAAGGCCTGCTCAGCTCTCTCCCCCCTTCCCTCCCTCTGTTCAAGGCCTGCTCAGCTCTCTCCCCCCTTCCCTCCCCCTGTTCAAGGCCTGCTCAGCTCTCTCCCCCTTCCTCCCCTGTTCAAGGCCTGCTCAGCTCTCTCCCCCTTCCCTCCCTCTGTTCAAGGCCTGCTCAGCTCTCTCCCCCCTTCCCTCCCCCTGTTCAAGGCCTGCTCAGCTCTCTCCCCCCTTCCCTCCCTCTGTTCAAGGCCTGCTCAGCTCTCTCCCCCCTTCCCTCCCTCTGTTCAAGGCCTGCTCAGCTCTCTCCCCTCCTTCCCTCCCCCTGTTCAAGGCCTGCTCAGCTCTCCCCCTTCCCTCCCCCTGTTCAAGGCCTGCTCAGCTCTCTCCCCCCTTTCCTCCCCCTGTTCAAGGCCTGCTCAGCTCTCTCCCCCCTTCCCTCCCCCTGTTCAAGGCCTGCTCAGCTCTCCCCCTTCCTTCCCTCTGTTCAAGGCCTGCTCAGCTCTCTCCCCCCTTCCCTCCCTCTGTTCAAGGCCTGCTCAGCTCTCTCCCCCTTCCCTCCCTCTGTTCAAGGCCTGCTCAGCTCTCTCCCCCTTCCCTCCCTCTGTTCAAGGCCTGCTCAGCTCTCTCCCCCCTTCCCTCCCCCTGTTCAAGGCCTGCTCAGCTCTCTCCCCCTTCCCTCCCTCTGTTCAAGGCCTGCTCAGCTCTCTCCCCCCTTCCCTCCCCCTGTTCAAGGCCTGCTCAGCTCTCTCCCCCTTCCCTCCCTCTGTTCAAGGCCTGCTCAGCTCTCTCCCCCCTTCCCTCCCCCTGTTCAAGGCCTGCTCAGCTCTCTCCCCCCTTCTCTCCCCCTGTTCAAGGCCTGCTCAGCTCTCTCCCCCCTTCCCTCCCTCTGTTCAAGGCCTGCTCAGCTCTCTCCCCCTTCCCTCCCTCTGTTCAAGGCCTGCTCAGCTCTCTCCCCCCTTCCCTCCCCCTGTTCAAGGCCTGCTCAGCTCTCTCCCCCCTTCTCTCCCCCTGTTCAAGGCCTGCTCAGCTCTCTCCCCCCTTCCCTCCCCCTGTTCAAGGCCTGCTCAGCTCTCCCCCTTTCCCTCCCCCTGTTCAAGGCCTGCTCAGCTCTCTCCCCCTTCCCTCCCTCTGTTCAAGGCCTGCTCAGCTCTCTCCCCCCTTCCCTCCCTCTGTTCAAGGCCTGCTCAGCTCTCTCCCCCCTTCCCTCCCCCTGTTCAAGGCCTGCTCAGCTCTCTCCCCCTTCCCTCCCCCTGTTCAAGGCCTGCTCAGCTCTCCCCCCTCCCTTGACTCTCTGCTCTTTATCATGTGACTTGTTAAGCATATTTTTACTCCTGAACTTTCAAGACCTTTTCAGCTTTTCATTTGTGTTCATCTCTAAAATATTCTAAAAACTAAATTCCACTTTGACATTATGGGGTATAGTGTGTAGGCCAGTGAGACAAAATCTCAATTTTAAATTCAGGCTGTAACACAACAACATGTGGAGACAGGGAAGTGATGTGAATACATTCTGAAGTCTCTGTATGTGTGTGTATATATATATATATATATATGTGTGTATGTATGTGTGTGTATATATATATATATATATGTGTGTATGTATGTGTGTGTATATATATATATGTGTGTATGTATGTGTGTGTATATATATATATGTGTGTATGTATGTGTTGTGGCAAACCTCTTCAAAGTTAGGAGCGTTTGTCACAAATTAAGTGGGAAACTGTCACCAAAGTCAGCCCAGAATGAAAGTTCTTTCGAACATGCCAGTACCTGTGTGTTTGTTTCGCTGTCCTGGTCCACCCAGGCCGCAGGTAAGGTCAAGGATAGCAGGGTTCGGTACACAAATCTGGTTCTCGGTAGGTCCAGGTCTAAACGCCAACAGGTAAGTCCAAAACAGTCCAGCTCGTACACGGTAAATCCAGCCAATGTAGATTGTCTCTTTCTCTATGGTTCATAGATCCTTCCCGCCCTCTCTTGCTCTTCTCTGAGCAGCTGGTTGGTGCGGTGCTGGACCTGTAACGTGTCCTGATACATTCGCATTGCATCCTGATGAGCTATTTGTTGAGCTCTAGTTGCCTCTTGTTGGGCGGCCGCCGCTTGTAACAGGGCCTGTATGGCTCCCTCCATACTCATTTTCCTGAAAAAACTGTCCTAACCAAACAAAGCCACAAAAAATAAAAACCTGCCTCCCCTTTGGAGTGCTAACTAAACTTTATTTTTCTTTCCTACCTAACCAGCGGTTAATCTACTGCCCACATTCTCCACCACGTGTGACAAACGCTCCTAACTTTGAAGAGGTTTGCCACAACATATATATATATGTATTCATGTTGTTGTTTGACATATGTAGAAGCAGGAAATGCATCTCCTTTCCCTATTGTGCTATAGGTTCAGATTCCTCCTTTACCAAATGAGTCAAAACACAAACATCAGCGTCATCAACCTTGACGTAATGGCTGTTGACATTGTTAGTACAGTGCATTCTGGGAAAGTATTCAACCCCTTTCACTTATTCCACATTTTGTTACGTTACAGCCTTATTCTAAAATAGATTACATTGAGAAGGGGTCTGAATACTTTCCGAATGTACTGCATCGGATTTCATTAATAGAAAAGACAACAAGTGGAGATCACTGCAACAAGGAGTTATTTTACTAATAACACTACATACAGTATTAACCAAGATAAACTATGGTCTTCTTCTCTACCCAGCTAAAACATGACGGTACATCTGATAGATTCACAATAGAAATAAAATCACCGTCATCCAGTTGAATGAATGAGCTGCTGAAGACTCACAGCAGGAGTCCACATTCCTTACTAAGTAGAACCCTACAGAACACACACATTATCTTTACACTGCCGTGTGTGTGTGTGTGTGTGTGTGTGTGTGTGTGTGTGTGTGTGTGTGTGTGTGTCACAGTATTGAATAGTGAGGCGATCATAGCAGCTGGATTAAATCATAGAGAACCTCCTCCTGTTCAGCCAGCTTCATAATGGAGTTTCCACTGACCCCACTGGGCCATAGCTTTAATACACTATTCAGCCAGCTTCATAATGGAGTTTCCACTGACCCCACTGGGCCATAGCTTTAATACACTATTCAGCCAGCTTCATAATGGAGTTTCCACTGACCCCACTGGGCCATAGCTTTAATACACTATTCAGCCAGCTTCATAATGGAGTTTCCCCTGACCCCACTGGGCCATAGCTTTAATACACTATTCAGCCAGCTTCATAATGGAGTTTCCACTGACCCCACTGGGCCATAGCTTTAATACACTATTCAGCCAGCTTCATAATGGAGTTTCCACTGACCCCACTGGGCCATAGCTTTAATACACTATTCAGCCAGCTTCATAATGGAGTTTCCCCTGACCCCACTGGGCCATAGCTGTAATACACTATTCAGCCAGCTTCATAATGGAGTTTCCACTGACCCCACTGGGCCATAGCTTTAATACACTATTCAGCCAGCTTCATAATGGAGTTTCCACTGACCCCACTGGGCCATAGCTTTAATACACTATTCAGCCAGCTTCATAATGGAGTTTCCACTGACCCCACTGGGCCATAGCTTTAATACACTATTCAGCCAGCTTCATAATGGAGTTCCACTGACCCCACTGGGCCATAGCTTTAATACACTATTCAGCCAGCTTCATAATGGAGTTTCCACTGACCCCACTGGGCCATAGCTTTAATACACTATTCAGCCAGCTTCATAATGGAGTTTCCACTGACCCCACTGGGCCATAGCTTTAATACACTATTCAGCCAGCTTCATAATGGAGTTTCCACTGACCCCACTGGGCCATAGCTTTAATACACTCACAGACACACACACACACACACACACACACACAGAGAGCATATGTTTTCCTATCCTTGTGGGGACCTAAAATTGATTTCCGTTCAAAATCCTAACCTTATTTTCCATAACCCCTAAACCTAACCCTTACCTTAACCCCTTAACCTAACCCTTACCTTAACCCCTAACCCTTACCTTAACCCCTAACCCTTACCTTAACCCCTAAACCTAACCCTTACCTTAACCCCTAACCCTTACCTTAACCCCTAAACCTAACCCTTACCTTAACCCCTAAACCTAACCCTTACCTTAACCTCTATGGGACCGGCGGGACGAATTCGTCCCACCTACGTAACAGCCACTGCCAGCCTGTGGCGCGATTTTCAAAATCTTCAAAATCCTATTACTTCAATTTCTCAAACATATGACTATTTTACAGCCATTTAAAGATAAGACTCTCGTTAATCTAACCACACTGTCCGATTTCAAAAAGGCTTTACAACGAAAGCAAAACATTAGATTATGTCAGCAGAGTACCAAGCCAGAAATAATCAGACACCCATTTTTCAAGCCAGCATATAATGTCACCAAAACCCAGAAGACAGCTAAATGCAGCACTCACCTTTGATGATCTTCATCAGATGACAACCCTAGGACATTATGTTATACAATACATGCATGTTTTGTTCAATCAAGTTCATATTTATATCAAAAACCAGCTTTTTACATTAGCATGTGACGTTCAGAACTAGCATACCCCCCGCAAACTTACGGGGAATTCGCTAACATTTTACTAAATTACTCACGATAAACGTTCACAAAAAGCATAACAATTATTTTAAGAATTATAGATACAGACCTCCTCTATGCACTCGATATGTCCGATTTTAAAATAGCTTTTTGGTGAAAGCACATTTTGCAATATTCTAAGTACATAGCCCAGGCATCACGGGCTCGCTATTTAGACACCCGGCAAGTTTAGCACTCACCATAATCATATTTACTATTATAAAAATGTCATTACCTTTTGTTGTCTTCGTCAGAATGCACACCCAGGACGTCTACTTCAATAACAAATGTTGGTTTGGTCCAAAATAATCCATCGTTATATCCGAATAGCGGCGTTTTGTTCGTGCGTTCCAGACACTATCCGAAATAGTAAAGAAGTGTCGCGCGCTTGGCGCAATTCCTGACAATAAAATTCAAAGTATTCCATTGCCGTACGTCGAAGCATGTCAACCGCTGTTTAAAATCAATTTTTACGTCATTTTTCTCGTAGAAAAGCGATAATATTCCGACAGGGAATCTCCTTTTCGGCAAACAGAGGAAAAAATCCCAAAGGCGGGGGCGGTCGGGGTCACGCGCATAAGCTAGTGTCTCTTGATGGGCCACTTGAGAAAGGCGATAATGTGTTTCAGCCTGGGGCTGGAATGACGACATTCTCTTTTTTCCCGGGCTCTGAGAGCCTATGGACGACGTGGGAAGTGTCACGTTAGAGCAGAGATCCTTAGTAAATGATAGAGATGGCAAAGAAGTTCCAGAAATGGTCAGACAGGCCACTTCCTGTAAAGGAATCTCTCAGGTTTTGACCTGCCATTTGAGTTCTGTTATACTCAGACACCATTCAAACAGTTTTAGAAAATTTAGGGTGTTTTCTATCCATATGTAATAAGTATATGCATATTCTAGTTACTGAGTAGGAGTGGTAACCAGATTAAATCGGGTATGTTTTTTATCCAGCCGTGTCAATGCTGCCCCCTAGCCCTAACAGGTTAACCCCTAACCCTTACCTTAACCCCTAACCCTTACCTTAACCCCTAAACCTAACCCTTACCTTAACCCCTAACCCTTACCATAACCCCTAAACCTAACCCTTACCTTAACCCCTAACCCTTACCTTAACCCCTAAACCTAACCCTTACCTTAACCCCTAACCCTTACCATAACCCCTAAACCTAACCCTTACCTTAACCCCTAACCCTTACCTTAACCCCTAAACCTAACCCTTACCTTAACCCCTAACCCTAAACCTTACCTTAACCCCTAACCCTTACCTTAACCCCTAAACCTAACCCTTACCTTAACCCCTAACCCTAACCCACCTAACCCCTAACCCTTAACCCCTAACCCCTTACCTTAACCCCTAACCCTTACCTTAACCCCTAACCCTAACCCTTACCTTAACCCCTAACCCTTACCTTAACCCCTAACCCTTACCTTAACCCCTAAACCTAACCCTTACCTTAACCCCTAACCCTTACCTTAACCCCTAAACCTAAACCTTACCTTAACCCCTAACCCTAACCCTTACCTTAACCCCTAACCCTTACCTTAACCCCTAAACCTAACCCTTACCTTAACCCCTAACCCTAACCCTTACCTTAACCCCTAAGCCTAACCCTTACCTTAAGCCCTAAGCCTAACCCTTACCTTAACCCCCCTACCACCCCTAACCCTTACCTTAACCCCTAACCCTTACCTTAACCCCTAAACCTAACCCTTACCTTAACCCCTAAACCTAACCCTTACCTTAACCCCTAACCCTTACCTTAACCCCTAACCCTTACCTTAACCCCTAAACCTAACCCTTACCTTAACCCCTAACCCTACCAACCCCTCCTACCTTACCACCCCTAACCCCCTACCACCCCTCCCTACCTTAACCCCTAACCCTTACCTTAACCCCTAAACCTAACCCTTACCTTAACCCCTAACCCTAAACCTTACCTTAACCCCTAAACCTAACCCTTACCTTAACCCCTAACCCTAAACCTAACCCTTACCTTAACCCCTAACCCTTACCTTAACCCCTTACCTTAACCCCTAACCCTTACCTTAACCCCTCCTACCTTAACCCCTAACCCCCTTACCTTAACCCCTAACCCTCCTACCTTAACCCCTAAACCTAACCCTTACCTTAACCCCTAACCCTACCACCCTCCTACCCTTACCACCCCTAACCCTAACCCTTACCTTAACCCCTAACCCTAACCCTTACCTTAACCCCTAACCCACCTAACCCTTACCTTAACCCCTAACCCACCTAACCCCTTACCTTAACCCCTAACCCCCTAACCCCTCCCTACCTTAACCCCTAAGCCTAACCCTTACCTTAACCCCTAACCCTAACCCTTACCTTAACCCCTAAGCCTAACCCTTACCTTAACCCCTAACCCACCCTACCACCCCTGCCTACCCTTACCACCCCTAACCCTAACCCTTACCTTAACCCCTAAGCCCCCTTACCTTAACCCCTAAACCTAACCCTTACCTTACCACCCCTAACCCTAAAATAGCCTTTGTCCTGGTGGGATAATGGGAAATGTGGGACTTTGGGGGATTTATTGTTTCCAACAGGATAGTAATACAAGCCCACGCATGCACACACACACACACACACACACACACACGCACACACACACACACACGCACACACACACGTCCACGGAGTAGCATCACACACACGCGTCAACAGACACACAGTAGCAGCAGCTGCAACCTGCACAGAACTGAACCTCAGCAGACAGGTGTTTCCCTCGGGCTGCTCCCCTGCTGCTGTCTGTCCTGATGGGACTTTACATTACAATGACAGCAGCCAGCAGGTGCAAGCTCTCTGTCTGACCCTCTGTCTCTCTGACTGACCCTCTGTCTCTCTCTGACTGACCCTCTGTCTCTCTGACTGACCCTCTGTCTCTCTCTGACTGACCCTCTCTGTCTCTCTGACTGACCCTCTGTCTCTCTCTGACTGACCCTCTGTCTCTCTGACTGACCCTCTGTCTCTCTGACTGACCCTCTGTCTCTCTCTGACTGACCCTCTGTCTCTCTCTGACTGACCCTCTCTGTCTCTCTGACTGACCCTCTGTCTCTCTCTGACTGACCCTCTGTCTCTCTCTGACTGACCCTCTCTGTCTCTCTGACTGACCCTCTGTCTCTCTGACTGACCCTCTGTCTCTCTGACTGACCCTCTGTCTCTCTCTGACTGACCCTCTGTCTCTCTCTGTCTGACCCTCTGTCTCTCTGACTGACCCTCTGTCTCTCTGACTGACCCTCTGTCTCTCTGACTGACCCTCTGTCTCTCTGACTGACCCTCTGTCTCTCTCACTGACCCTCTGTCTCTCTGACTGACCCTCTGTCTCTCTGACTGACCCTCTGTCTCTCTGACTGACCCTCTGTCTCTCTGACTGACCCTCTGTCTCTCTGACTGACCCTCTGTCTCTCTGACTGACCCTCTGTCTCTCTCTGACTGACCCTCTGTCTCTCTCTGACTGACCCTCTGTCTCTCTGACTGACCCTCTCTGTCTCTCTGACTAACCCTCTGTCTCTCTCTGACTGACCCTCTGTCTCTCTGACTGACCCTCTGTCTCTCTCTGACTGACCCTCTGTCTCTCTGACTGACCCTCTGTCTCTCTGACTGACCCTCTGTCTCTCTGACTGACCCTCTGTCTCTCTGACTGACCCTCTGTCTCTCTCTGACTGACCCTCTGTCTCTCTGACTGACCCTCTGTCTCTCTGACTGACCCTCTGTCTCTCTGACTGACCCTCTGTCTCTCTCTGACTGACCCTCTGTCTCTCTCTGACTGACCCTCTGTCTCTCTGACTGACCCTCTGTCTCTCTGACTGACCCTCTGTCTCTCTGACTGACCCTCTGTCTCTCTGACTGACCCTCTGTCTCTCTGACTGACCCTCTGTCTCTCTCTGACTGACCCTCTGTCTCTCTGACTGACCCTCTGTCTCTCTGACTGACCCTCTGTCTCTCTCTGACTGACCCTCTGTCTCTCTCTGACTGACCCTCTCTGTCTCTCTGACTGACCCTCTGTCTCTCTGACTGACCCTCTGTCTCTCTGACTGACCCTCTGTCTCTCTGACTGACCCTCTGTCTCTCTCTGACTGACCCTCTGTCTCTCTCTGTCTGACCCTCTGTCTCTCTGACTGACCCTCTGTCTCTCTGACTGACCCTCTGTCTCTCTGACTGACCCTCTGTCTCTCTGACTGACCCTCTGTCTCTCTGACTGACCCTCTGTCTCTCTCACTGACCCTCTGTCTCTCTGACTGACCCTCTGTCTCTCTGACTGACCCTCTGTCTCTCTGACTGACCCTCTGTCTCTCTGACTGACCCTCTGTCTCTCTGACTGACCCTCTGTCTCTCTCTGACTGACCCTCTGTCTCTCTCTGACTGACCCTCTGTCTCTCTGACTGACCCTCTCTGTCTCTCTGACTAACCCTCTGTCTCTCTCTGACTGACCCTCTGTCTCTCTGACTGACCCTCTGTCTCTCTCTGACTGACCCTCTGTCTCTCTGACTGACCCTCTGTCTCTCTGACTGACCCTCTGTCTCTCTGACTGACCCTCTGTCTCTCTGACTGACCCTCTGTCTCTCTGAC
This sequence comes from Salmo salar, assembly GCF_965601325.2. NCBI lineage: Eukaryota > Metazoa > Chordata > Actinopteri > Salmoniformes > Salmonidae > Salmo > Salmo salar. The sequence goes on along the minus strand of NC_138306.1, from coordinate 92,311,885 downwards.
TGACCCTCTGTCTCTCTCTGACTGACCCTCTGTCTCTCTGACTGACCCCCTGTCTCTCTGACTGACCCTCTGTCTCTCTGACTGACCCTCTGTCTCTCTCTGACTGACCCTCTGTCTCTCTCTGACTGACCCTCTGTCTCTCTGACTGACCCTCTGTCTCTCTGACTGACCCTCTGTCTCTCTGACTGACCCTCTGTCTCTCTGACTGACCCTCTGTCTCTCTGACTGACCCTCTGTCTCTCTGACTGACCCTCTGTCTCTCTGACTGACCCTCTGTCTCTCTGACTGACCCTCTGTCTCTCTCTGACTGACCCTCTGTCTCTCTCTGACTGACCCTCTGTCTCTCTCTGACTGACCCTCTGTCTCTCTGACTGACCCTCTGTCTCTCTGACTGACCCTCTGTCTCTCTGACTGACCCTCTGTCTCTCTGACTGACCCTCTGTCTCTCTGACTGACCCTCTGTCTCTCTGACTGACCCTCTGTCTCTCTCTGACTGACCCTCTGTCTCTCTGACTGACCCTCTGTCTCTCTGACTGACCCTCTGTCTCTCTCTGACTGACCCTCTGTCTCTCTGACTGACCCTCTGTCTCTCTCTGACTGACCCTCTGTCTCTCTGACTGACCCTCTGTCTCTCTCTCTAGTCAAACACACCTGTGAGTGTTTGTACCTGCCACAGTGAGGTAGACACAGCTAAATGTGACAGAGTTCTGCTGGACCACCTGTTGTCGTCTGGCTGGGTCTCTGTCAGGTGTCACTTAGAGCAGACCAGGGATAAAACGGAGAGGGACATCTGTATTATGTGTCTGAGTGACAGGCGGCAGGCTGCAGTGGGACACTGACAGTGAGACAGATGTTTCCTGTCATTCTGGTTCTCATCAGGTCACAGACATCTCACAGCGAACTCGTCTTCTCTGCTGCTTCTGCCATAAAGTATGATAGTCCACCTGATATGGACTTTACTGTGAGATATTATATTGTATTGCTTAAAGGAACGCTAAAAAATGTCTTTCCACAACAAGCGGTATTATGTGATTATTGTTTTCTTCCATTTTGTTTTTTAAAGTTTCTGAGATATTGACCCGGTATTACATAGAGACAGGTCCAGTATTATATAGAGACAGGTCCAGTATTACATAGAGACAGGTCCAGGTCCAGTATTACATAGAGACAGGTACAGGTCCAGTATTACATAGAGACAGGTCCAGGTACAGTATTACATAGAGACAGGTCCAGGTCCAGTATTACATAGAGACAGGTACAGTATTACATAGAGACAGGTCCAGTATTACATAGAGACAGGTCCAGTATTACATAGAAGACAGGTCCAGTATTACATAGAGACAGGTCCAGGTCCAGTATTACATAGAGACAGGTCCAGTATTACATAGAGACAGGTCCAGTATTACATAGAGACAGGTACAGTATTACATAGAGACAGGTCCAGTATTACATAGAGACAGGTCCAGTATTACATAGAGACAGGTCCAGTATTACATAGAGACAGGTCCAGTATTACATAGAGACAGGTCCAGGTCCAGTATTACATAGAGACAGGTACAGGTCCAGTATTACATAGAGACAGGTACAGGTCCAGTATTACATAGAGACAGGTACAGGTCCAGTATTACATAGAGACAGGTCCAGGTCCAGTATTACATAGAGACAGGTACAGGTCCAGTATTACATAGAGACAGGTCCAGGTCCAGTATTACATAGAGACAGGTCCAGGTCCAGTATTACATAGAGACAGGTACAGGTCCAGTATTACATAGAGACAGGTACAGGTCCAGTATTACATAGAGACAGGTACAGGTCCAGTATTACATAGAGACAGGTACAGGTCCAGTATTACATAGAGACAGGTACAGGTCCAGTATTACATAGAGACAGGTACAGGTCCAGTATTACATAGAGACAGGTCCAGGTCCAGTATTACATAGAGACAGGTCCAGGTCCAGTATTACATAGAGACAGGTACAGGTCCAGTATTACATAGAGACAGGTACAGGTCCAGTATTACATAGAGACAGGTACAGGTCCAGTATTACATAGAGACAGGTCCAGGTCCAGTATTACATAGAGACAGGTCCAGGTCCAGTATTACATAGAGACAGGTACAGGTCCAGTATTACATAGAGACAGGTACAGGTCCAGTATTACATAGAGACAGGTACAGGTCCAGTATTACATAGAGACAGGTCCAGGTCCAGTATTACATAGAGACAGGTCCAGGTCCAGTATTACATAGAGACAGGTACAGGTCCAGTATTACATAGAGACAGGTCCAGTATTACATAGAGACAGGTACAGGTCCAGTATTACATAGAGACAGGTCCAGGTCCAGTATTACATAGAGACAGGTCCAGGTCCAGTATTACATAGAGACAGGTACAGGTCCAGTATTACATAGAGACAGGTACAGGTCCAGTATTACATAGAGACAGGTCCAGGTCCAGTATTACATAGAGACAGGTCCAGGTCCAGTATTACATAGAGACAGGTACAGGTCCAGTATTACATAGAGACAGGTACAGGTCCAGTATTACATAGAGACAGGTACAGGTCCAGTATTACATAGAGACAGGTACAGGTCCAGTATTACATAGAGACAGGTCGGCCAGTATTACATAGAGACAGGTACAGGTCCAGTATTACATAGAGACAGGTACAGGTCCAGTATTACATAGAGACAGGTCCAGGTCCAGTATTACATAGAGACAGGTCCAGGTCCAGTATTACATAGAGACAGGTCCAGGTCCAGTATTACATAGAGACAGGTCCAGGTCCAGTATTACATAGAGACAGGTCCAGGTCCAGTATTACATAGAGACAGGTACAGGTCCAGTATTACATAGAGACAGGTCCAGGTCCAGTATTACATAGAGACAGGTACAGGTCCAGTATTACATAGAGACAGGTCCAGGTCCAGTATTACATAGAGACAGGTCCAGGTCCAGTATTACATAGAGACAGGTACAGGTCCAGTATTACATAGAGACAGGTACAGGTCCAGTATTACATAGAGACAGGTCCAGGTCCAGTTACATAGAGACAGGTACAGGTCCAGTATTACATAGAGACAGGTACAGGTCCAGTATTACATAGAGACCAGGTCCAGTATTACATAGAGACAGGTACAGGTCCAGTATTACATAGAGACAGGTACAGGTCCAGTATTACATAGAGACAGGTCAGGTCCAGTATTACATAGAGACAGGTACAGGTCCAGTATTACATAGAGACAGGTCCAGTATTACATAGAGACAGGTACAGGTCCAGTATTACATAGAGACAGGTACAGGTCCAGTATTACATAGAGACAGGTCCAGTATTACATAGAGACAGGTCCAGGTCCAGTATTACATAGAGACAGGTACAGGTCCAGTATTACATAGAGACAGGTCCAGTATTACATAGAGACAGGTACAGGTCCAGTATTACATAGAGACAGGTCCAGGTCCAGTATTACATAGAGACAGGTCCAGGTCCAGTATTACATAGAGACAGGTACAGGTCCAGTATTACATAGAGACAGGTCCAGGTCCAGTATTACATAGAGACAGGTACAGGTCCAGTATTACATAGAGACAGGTACAGGTCCAGTATTACATAGAGACAGGTCCAGGTCCAGTATTACATAGAGACAGGTCCAGGTCCAGTATTACATAGAGACAGGTGCAGGTCCAGTATTACATAGAGACAGGTCCAGTATTACATAGAGACAGGTCCAGGTCCAGTATTACATAGAGACAGGTCCAGGTCCAGTATTACATAGAGACAGGTACAGGTCCAGTATTACATAGAGACAGGTACAGGTCCAGTATTACATAGAGACAGGTACAGGTCCAGTATTACATAGAGACAGGTACAGGTCCAGTATTACATAGAGACAGGTCCAGTATTACATAGAGACAGGTACAGGTCCAGTATTAAATAGAGACAGGTCCAGTATTACATAGACACAGGTCCAGGTCCAGTATTACATAGAGACAGGTCCAGGTCCAGTATTACATAGAGACAGGTCCAGGTCCAGTATTACATAGAGACAGGTACAGGTCCAGTATTACATAGAGACAGGTACAGGTCCAGTATTACATAGAGACAGGTCCAGTATTACATAGAGACAGGTCCAGGTCCAGTATTACATAGAGACAGGTACAGGTCCAGTATTACATAGAGACAGGTCCAGGTCCAGTATTACATAGAGACAGGTCCAGTATTACATAGAGACAGGTCCAGGTCCAGTATTACATAGAGACAGGTACAGGTCCAGTATTACATAGAGACAGGTACAGGTCCAGTATTACATAGAGACAGGTCCAGGTCCAGTATTACATAGAGACAGGTCCAGGTCCAGTATTACATAGAGACAGGTCCAGGTCCAGTATTACATAGAGACAGGTACAGGTCCAGTATTACATAGAGACAGGTACAGGTCCAGTATTACATAGAGACAGGTCCAGGTCCAGTATTACATAGAGACAGGTACAGGTCCAGTATTACATAGAGACAGGTACAGGTCCAGTATTACATAGAGACAGGTCCAGGTCCAGTATTACATAGAGACAGGTACAGGTCCAGTATTACATAGAGACAGGTCCAGGTCCAGTATTACATAGAGACAGGTCCAGGTCCAGTATTACATAGAGACAGGTCCAGGTCCAGTATTACATAGAGACAGGTACAGGTCCAGTATTACATAGAGACAGGTACAGGTCCAGTATTACATAGAGACAGGTCCAGTATTACATAGAGACAGGTCCAGGTCCAGTATTACATAGAGACAGGTACAGGTCCAGTATTACATAGAGACAGGTACAGGTCCAGTATTACTTAGAGACAGGTACAGGTCCAGTATTACATAGAGACAGGTACAGGTCCAGTATTACATAGAGACAGGTCCAGTATTACATAGAGACAGGTCCAGGTCCAGTATTACATAGAGACAGGTCCAGGTCCAGTATTACATAGAGACAGGTCCAGTATTACATAGAGACAGGTCCAGGTCCAGTATTACATAGAGACAGGTCCAGGTCCAGTATTACATAGAGACAGGTACAGGTCCAGTATTACATAGAGACAGGTCCAGGTCCAGTATTACATAGAGACAGGTACAGGTCCAGTATTACATAGAGACAGGTACAGGTCCAGTATTACATAGAGACAGGTACAGGTCTAGTATTACATAGAGACAGGTACAGGTCCAGTATTACATAGAGACAGGTACAGGTCCAGTATTACATAGAGACAGGTCCAGGTCCAGTATTACATAGAGACAGGTCCAGGTCCAGTATTACATAGAGACAGGTACAGGTCCAGTATTACATAGAGACAGGTACAGGTCCAGTATTACATAGAGACAGGTCCAGTATTACATAGAGACAGGTCCAGTATTACATAGAGACAGGTACAGGTCCAGTATTACATAGAGACAGGTACAGGTCCAGTATTACATAGAGACAGGTACAGGTCCAGTATTACATAGAGACAGGTACAGGTCCAGTATTACATAGAGACAGGTACAGGTCCAGTATTACATAGAGACAGGTCCAGTATTACATAGAGACAGGTCCAGGTCCAGTATTACATAGAGACAGGTACAGGTCCAGTATTACATAGAGACAGGTACAGGTCCAGTATTACATAGAGACAGGTCCAGGTCCAGTATTACATAGAGACAGGTACAGGTCCAGTATTACATAGAGACAGGTCCAGTATTACATAGAGACAGGTACAGGTCCAGTATTACATAGAGACAGGTACAGGTCCAGTATTACATAGAGACAGGTACAGGTCCAGTATTACATAGAGACAGGTCCAGTATTACATAGAGACAGGTACAGGTCCAGTATTACATAGAGACAGGTCCAAGTCCAGTATTACATAGAGACAGGTCCAGGTCCAGTATTACATAGAGACAGGTCCAGTATTACATAGAGACAGGTACAGGTCCAGTATTACATAGAGACAGGTACAGGTCCAGTATTACATAGAGACAGGTCCAGGTCCAGTATTACATAGAGACAGGTCCAGGTCCAGTATTACATAGAGACAGGTACAGGTCCAGTATTAAATAGAGACAGGTCCAGTATTACATAGACACAGGTCCAGGTCCAGTATTACATAGAGACAGGTCCAGGTCCAGTATTACATAGAGACAGGTACAGGTCCAGTATTACATAGAGACAGGTACAGGTCCAGTATTACATAGAGACAGGTCCAGTATTACATAGAGACAGGTACAGGTCCAGTATTACATAGAGACAGGTCCAAGTCCAGTATTACATAGAGACAGGTCCAGGTCCAGTATTACATAGAGACAGGTCCAGTATTACATAGAGACAGGTACAGGTCCAGTATTACATAGAGACAGGTCCAGTATTACATAGAGACAGGTCCAGGTCCAGTATTACATAGAGACAGGTACAGGTCCAGTATTACATAGAGACAGGTCCAGTATTACATAGAGACAGGTACAGGTCCAGTATTACATAGAGACAGGTACAGGTCCAGTATTACATAGAGACAGGTCCAGGTCCAGTATTACATAGAGACAGGTCCAGGTCCAGTATTACATAGAGACAGGTACAGGTCCAGTATTACATAGAGACAGGTCCAGGTCCAGTATTACATAGAGACAGGTACAGGTCCAGTATTACATAGAGACAGGTCCAGGCCCAGTATTACATGGAGACAAGTACAGGTCCAGTATTACATAGAGACAGGTACAGGTCCAGTATTACATAGAGACAGGTACAGGTCCAGTATTACATAGAGACAGGTCCAGGTCCAGTATTACATAGAGACAGGTCCAGGTCCAGTATTACATAGAGACAGGTACAGGTCCAGTATTACATAGAGACAGGTCCATGTCCAGTATTACATAGAGACAGGTACAGGTCCAGTATTACATAGAGACAGGTCCATGTCCAGTATTACATAGAGACAGGTCCAGGTCCAGTATTACATAGAGACAGGTCCAGTATTACATAGAGACAGGTACAGGTCCAGTATTACATAGAGACAGGTACAGGTCCAGTATTACATAGAGACAGGTACAGGTCCAGTATTACATAGAGACAGGTCCAGGTCCAGTATTACATAGAGACAGGTCCAGGTCCAGTATTACATAGAGACAGGTACAGGTCCAGTATTACATAGAGACAGGTCCAGGTCCAGTATTACATAGAGACAGGTACAGGTCCAGTATTACATAGAGACAGGTACAGGTCCAGTATTACATAGAGACAGGTACAGGTCCAGTATTACATAGAGACAGGTCCAGGTCCAGTATTACATAGAGACAGGTCCAGGTCCAGTATTACATAGAGACAGGTACAGGTCCAGTATTACATAGAGACAGGTCCAGGTCCAGTATTACATAGACACAGGTCCAGGTCCAGTATTACATAGAGACAGGTCCAGGTCCAGTATTACATAGAGACAGGTACAGGTCCAGTATTACATAGAGACAGGTACAGGTCCAGTATTACATAGAGACAGGTACAGGTCCAGTATTACATAGAGACAGGTCCAGTATTACATAGAGACAGGTACAGGTCCAGTATTACATAGAGACAGGTCCAGGTCCAGTATTACATAGAGACAGGTCCAGTATTACATAGAGACAGGTCCAGGTCCAGTATTACATAGAGACAGGTACAGGTCCAGTATTACATAGAGACAGGTACAGGTCCAGTATTACATAGAGACAGGTCCAGGTCCAGTATTACATAGAGACAGGTACAGGTCCAGTATTACATAGAGACAGGTCCAGTATTACATAGAGACAGGTACAGGTCCAGTATTACATAGAGACAGGTACAGGTCCAGTATTACATAGAGACAGGTCCAGGTCCAGTATTACATAGATACAGGTCCAGGTCCAGTATTACATAGAGACAGGTCCAGTATTACATAGAGACAGGTCCAGGTCCAGTATTACATAGAGACAGGTACAGGTCCAGTATTACATAGAGACAGGTCCAGGTCCAGTATTACATAGAGACAGGTACAGGTCCAGTATTACATAGAGACAGGTACAGGTCCAGTATTACATAGAGACAGGTACAGGTCCAGTATTACATAGAGACAGGTACAGGTCCAGTATTACATAGAGACAGGTCCAGGTCCAGTATTACATAGAGACAGGTACAGGTCCAGTATTACATAGAGACAGGTACAGGTCCAGTATTACATAGAGACAGGTACAGGTCCAGTATTACATAGAGACAGGTCCAGGTCCAGTATTACATAGAGACAGGTACAGGTCCAGTATTACATAGAGACAGGTCCAGATCCAGTATTACATAGAGACAGGTCCAGGTCCAGTATTACATAGAGACAGGTCCAGGTCCAGTATTACATAGAGACAGGTCCAGGTCCAGTATTACATAGAGACAGGTCCAGTATTACATAGAGACAGGTACAGGTCCAGTATTACATAGAGACAGGTACAGGTCCAGTATTACATAGAGACAGGTCCAGGTCCAGTATTACATAGAGACAGGTCCAGGTCCAGTATTACATAGAGACAGGTCCAGTATTACATAGAGACAGGTACAGGTCCAGTATTACATAGAGACAGGTACAGGTCCAGTATTACATAGAGACAGGTCCAGTATTACATAGAGACAGGTCCAGGTCCAGTATTACATAGAGACAGGTCCAGGTCCAGTATTACATAGAGACAGGTCCAGGTCCAGTATTACATAGAGACAGGTACAGGTCCAGTATTACATAGAGACAGGTCCAGGTCCAGTATTACATAGAGACAGGTACAGGTCCAGTATTACATAGAGACAGGTCCAGGTCCAGTATTACATAGAGACAGGTACAGGTCCAGTATTACATAGAGACAGGTACAGGTCCAGTATTACATAGAGACAGGTCCAGGTCCAGTATTACATAGAGACAGGTCCAGGTCCAGTATTACATAGAGACAGGTCCAGGTCCAGTATTACATAGAGACAGGTCCAGGTCCAGTATTACATAGAGACAGGTCCAGGTCCAGTATTACATAGAGACAGGTCCAGGTCCAGTATTACATAGAGACAGGTCAGGTCCAGTATTACATAGAGACAGGTACAGGTCCAGTATTACATAGAGACAGGTACAGGTCCAGTATTACATAGAGACAGGTCCAGGTCCAGTATTACATAGAGACAGGTCCAGGTCCAGTATTACATAGAGACAGGTACAGGTCCAGTATTACATAGAGACAGGTCCAGGTCCAGTATTACATAGAGACAGGTCCAGGTCCAGTATTACATAGAGACAGGTCCAGGTCCAGTATTACATAGAGACAGGTACAGGTCCAGTATTACATAGAGACAGGTACAGGTCCAGTATTACATAGAGACAGGTACAGGTCCAGTATTACATAGAGACAGGTACAGGTCCAGTATTACATAGAGACAGGTACAGGTCCAGTATTACATAGAGACAGGTCCAGGTCCAGTATTACATAGAGACAGGTACAGGTCCAGTATTACATAGAGACAGGTCCAGGTCCAGTATTACATAGAGACAGGTACAGGTCCAGTATTACATAGAGACAGGTCCAGGTCCAGTATTACATAGAGACAGGTCCAGGTCCAGTATTACATAGAGACAGGTCCAGGTCCAGTATTACATAGAGACAGGTCCAGGTCCAGTATTACATAGAGACAGGTCCAGGTCCAGTATTACATAGAGACAGGTACAGGTCCAGTATTACATAGAGACAGGTCCAGGTCCAGTATTACATAGAGACAGGTACAGGTCCAGTATTACATAGAGACAGGTCCAGTATTACATAGAGACAGGTCCAGGTCCAGTATTACATAGAGACAGGTACAGGTCCAGTATTACATAGAGACAGGTCCAGTATTACATAGAGACAGGTACAGGTCCAGTATTACATAGAGACAGGTACAGGTCCAGTATTACATAGAGACAGGTCCAGGTCCAGTATTACATAGAGACAGGTACAGGTCCAGTATTACATAGAGACAGGTCCAGTATTACATAGAGACAGGTCCAGGTCCAGTATTACATAGAGACAGGTACAGGTCCAGTATTACATAGAGAATTGCTGCCTTTGTGATCAGAAGAGGTTTTTCAAGCTTGTTGATACTCTAGTTGCCTGAGTGTCTCTCCCTCTCCTTTTCTCTCTCTCCCTCTCTCCCTCTCCTAACCCCCTCTCCTCCCCTCTCCTCTTCCCTCTCTCCCTCTTATCTCCCCTTCCCTCTCTCCCTCTCCTAACCCCCTCTCCTCTCCTCCCATCTCCTCTTCCCTCTCTCCCTCTTATCTCCTCTTCCCTCTCTCCTAACCCCCTCTCCTCTTCCCTCTCTCCTCCCTCCCCCTCTCCTCTTCCCTCTCTCCTCCCTCCCCCTCTCCTCTTCCCTCTCTCCTCCCTCCCCCTCTCCTCTTCCCTCTCTTCGCCTCTCCCCCTCTCATCTTCCCTTTCCCCCTCTCCTCTTCCCTCTCTCCCTCTTATCTCCTCTTCCCTCTCTCCTAACCCCCTCTCTCCCCCTCTCCTCTTCCCTCTCTCCTCTTCCCTCTCCTCTCTCCCCCTCTCCTCTTCCTTCTCTCCTCTCCTCCTCTCTCCTCTTCCCCCTCTCCTCTTCCTTCTCTCCTCTCCTCCCCTCTCCTCTTCCCTCTCTCCCTCTTATCTCCTCTTCCCTCTCTCCTTATCTCCTAACCCCCTCTCTCCCCCTCTCCTCTTCCCCCTCTCCTCTCTCCCCCTCTCATCTTCCCTCTCTCCTCTTCCCCCTCTCCTCTTCCTTCTCTCCTCTCTCCCCCTCTCCTCTTCCCTCTCTTCACCTCTCGTTTCCCCCTCTCATCTTCCCTCTCTCCTCTTCCCCCTCTCCTCTTCCTTCTCTCCTCTCCTCTCCTCTCTCTTCTCCTGTCCTGTAATGGGATGATGTATTCCTAACAAGACTCACCAGATGTTAATGGTCTGAGATGGAAGAGAGGAGAGAAAATGCAACATACTCTACTCTCACCTCACATAGTGGGCATTCCAAATATACCCTATTCCCTACGTAGTGCACTACTTTTAACTACAGCCATATGGGTCCTGGTCAAAAGTTGTGCACTACATAGGGAATAGGGTTCTATTTGGGGTGCAGGCATTCTCTAGAACATCCTTAAGTGTCCGTAACAGACACAGAACACAGTAGAGAACACTGGATAATGAGGGCTCATCCTCCTCTCTCTCTCTCTCTCTCTCTCTCTCTCTCTCTCTCTCTCTCTCTCTCTCTCTCTCATTCTCCTCTCTCTCTCTCTCATCCTCCTCTCTCCCTCTCATCTCTCTCTCTCCCTCCCTCTCTCATCTCCTCTCTCCCTCTCTCTCTCTCTCTCTCTCTCTCATTCTCCTCTCTCTCTCTCCCTCTCTCTCTCATCCTCCTCTCTCCCTCTCTCTCTCTCTCTCTCTCTCTCTCATTCTCCTCTCTCTCCCTCTCTCTCTCCCTCTCTCCTAACCAGCCTCATTCTCTCCCCCTCTCTCCTAACCCAGCCTCATTCTCTCCCTCTCCTTCTCTCCCTCTCCCCTCTTCTCTCTCTCTCCCTCTCTCCTAACCAGCCTCATTCTCTATCCCTCCCTCTCTCCTAACCCAGCCTCTCTATCTCTCCTAACCCAGCCTCTCTCCCTCCCTCTCTCCTAACCCAGCCCCCCTCCCTCCCTCTCTCCTAACCCAGCCTCATTCTCTCCCCCTCCCTCTCTCCTAACCCAGCCTCTCTCTCTCTCTCCTAACCCAGCCTCTCTCTCTCTCTCTCTCTCTCCTAACCCAGCCTCCTTCCCTCTCTCCTAACCCAGCCTCATTCTCTCCCCCTCCCTCTCTCCTAACCCAGCCTCTCTCTCGCTCTCTCTCTCCTAACCCAGCCTCCCTCCCTCTCTCCTAACCCAGCCTCTCTCTCTCTCTCTCTCTCTCCCTCTCTCTCTCTCTCTCTCTCTCTCTCTCTCCTAACCCAGCCTCCCTCCCTCTCTCCTAACCCAGCCTCATTCTCTCCCCCTCCCTCTCTCCTAACCCAGCCTCCCTCCCTCCCTCTCTCCTAACCCAGCCTCCCTCCCTCCCTCTCTCCTAACCCAGCCTCATTCTCTCCCCCTCCCTCTCTCCTAACCCAGCCTCCCTCCCTCCCTCTCTCTTAACCCAGCCTCCCTCCCTCTCTCCTAACCCAGCCTCTCTCCCCCTCCCTCTCTCCTAACCCAGCCTCCCTCCCTCCCTCTCTCCTAACCCAGCCTCTCTCCCCCTCCCTCTCTCCTAACCCAGCCTCTCTCCCCCTCCCTCTCTCCTAACCCAGCCTCTCCCTCTCTCTGAGTCTGAAGCCTGTCTTAGTGAAGCCTGTCTTAGTGAAGCCTGTCTTAGTGAAGCCTGTCTTAGTGAAGCCTGTCTTAGTGAAGCCTGTCTTAGTGTGCTGTCTGAGGGAGTTGGAGAAGAAGCTGAACTGTGTAGTCTTCCTGTAATGGTGGCTGGTAAAGATGTCTAGGTTTGGCAGCTGCCTGAGATGGGCCACACATATCATTACTTTGTTCTCTCTTATCTCTCTCCTCTCTCTTTCTCTCTCTGAATTTCAATTTCATTTCAATTCAAGGGGCTTTATTGGCATGGGAAACATATGTTTACATTGCCAAAGCAAGTGAAATAGATAATATACAAATCTCTCTCTCTCTGCCTCTCTCTCCTTCTGCCTCTCTCTTTCTTCCCTCCCACAGCAAGCGCTGAAGGACAACATGAGGAGGAGAGAGGCGGAGGAGAAGCAGAGGAGAGCGTGGGTGGCCAAGGAGAAGGCGGAGAGAGAGAAGCAGGAGAGACAGCAGCAGAAGAAGAGGAGACTGCTGGAGGTCAACGCTGGTAACGATGAACCACTGATCTCCTCAACACTGATAACACAATGTATGGCTGATCTCCTCAACACTGATAACACAATGTATGGCTGATCTCCTCAACACTGATAACACAATGTATGGCTGATCTCCTCAACACTGATAACACAATGTATGGCTGATCTCCTCAACACTGATAACACAATGTATGGCTGATCTCCTCAACACTGATAACACAATGTATGGCTGATCTCCTCAACACTGATAACACAATGTATGGCTGATCTCCTCAACACTGATAACACAATGTATGGCTGATCACCTCAACACTGATAACACAATGTATGGCTGATCTCCCAACACTGATAACACAATGTATGGCTGATCTCCTCAACACTGATAACACAATGTATGGCTGATCTCCTCAACACTGATAACACAATGTATGGCTGATCTCCTCAACACTGATAACACAATGTATGGCTGATCTCCTCAACACTGATAACACAATGTATGGCTGATCACCTCAACACTGATAACACAATGTATGGCTGATCTCCTCAACACTGATAACACAATGTATGGCTGATCTCCTCAACACTGATAACACAATGTATGGCTGATCTCCTCAACACTGATAACACAATGTATGGCTGATCTCCTCAACACTGATAACACAATGTATGGCTGATCTCCTCAACACTGATAACACAATGTATGGCTGATCACCTCAACACTGATAACACAATGTATGGCTGATCTCCTCAACACTGATAACACAATGTATGGCTGATCTCCTCAACACTGATAACACAATGTATGGCTGATCTCCTCAACACTGATAACACAATGTATGGCTGATCACCTCAACACTGATAACACAATGTATGGCTGATCTCCTCAACACTGATAACACAATGTATGGCTGATCTCCTCAACACTGATAACACAATGTATGGCTGATCTCCTCAACACTGATAACACAATGTATGGCTGATCTCCTCAACACTGATAACACAATGTATGGCTGATCTCCTCAACACTGATAACACAATGTATGGCTGATCACCTCAACACTGATAACACAATGTATGGCTGATCTCCTCAACACTGATAACACAATGTATGGCTGATCTCCTCAACACTGATAACACAATGTATGGCTGATCTCCTCAACACTGATAACACAATGTATGGCTGATCTCCTCAACACTGATAACACAATGTATGGCTGATCTCCTCAACACTGATAACACAATGTATGGCTGATCACCTCAACACTGATAACACAATGTATGGCTGATCTCCTCAACACTGATAACACAATGTATGGCTGATCTCCTCAACACTGATAACACAATGTATGGCTGATCTCCTCAACACTGATAACACAATGTATGGCTGATCTCCTCAACACTGATAACACAATGTATGGCTGATCTCCTCAACACTGATAACACAATGTATGGCTGATCTCCTCAACGCTGATAACACAATGTATGGCTGATCTCCTCAACGCTGATAACACAATGTATGGCTGATCTCCTCAACGCTGATAACACAATGTATGGCTGATCTCCTCAACGCTGATAACACAATGTATGGCTGATCTCCTCAACGCGTATAACACAATGTATGGCTGATCTCCTCAACGCTGATAACACAATGTATGGCTGATCTCCTCAACGCTGATAACACAATGTATGGCTGATCTCCTCAACGCTGATAACACAATGTATGGCTGATCTCCTCAACGCTGATAACACAATGTATGGCTGATCTCCTCAACGCTGATAACACAATGTATGGCTGATCTCCTCAACGCTGATAACACAATGTATGGCTGATCTCCTCAACGCTGATAACACAATGTATGGCTGATCTCCTCAACACTGATAACACAATGTATGGCTGATCTCCTCAACACTGATAACACAATGTATGGCTGATCTCCTCAACACTGATAACACAATGTATGGCTGATCTCCTCAACACTGATAACACAATGTTTGGCTGGCTGATCTCAACACTGATAACACAATGTATGGCTGATCTCCTCAACACTGATAACACAATGTATGGCTGATCTCCTCAACACTGATAAAACAATGTATGGCTGATCTCCTCAACACTGATAACACAATGTATGGCTGATCTCCTCAACACTGATAACACAATGTATGGCTGGCTGATCTCAACACTGATAACACAATGTATGGCTGATCTCCTCAACACTGATAACACAATGTATGGCTGATCTCCTCAACACTGATAACACAATGTATGGCTGATCTCCTCAACACTGATAACACAATGTATGGCTGATCACCTCAACACTGATAACACAATGTATGGCTGATCTCCTCAACACTGATAACACAATGTATGGCTGATCTCCTCAACACTGATAACACAATGTATGGCTGATCTCCTCAACACTGATAACACAATGTATGGCTGATCTCCTCAACACTGATAACACAATGTATGGCTGATCTCCTCAACACTGATAACACAATATATGTATGGCTGATCTCCTCAACACTGATAACACAATGTATGGCTGGCTGATCTCCTCAACACTGATAACACAATGTATGGCTGATCTCAACACTGATAACACAATGTATGGCTCAGCTCCTCAAAAAATATCTACTGAATGTATGGCTGTGTTAGACAGATCGTTTTTAGTTATACATTTGGTTAAGACTTTCTATGATGTATATACCTATGAAGCATTATAATGTTCTTTAAAATGCCTTATAAGACACTTAAATGCTTTTCTGAAGACACCAGTCTTGGTCCGTTTGGAGTAATGAGTAACTCTTACCGTATAAAGCGTGGTTACTGATGACGGTGTGGTGTAGTGTAACTGTGTTATGTTGTCAGTACAGAAGAGCCAAGACCTCAGCACGACCCAGCACCTCTTTATCCAGTCATTTCACCACTGACCACAGTCCTATTTGTCTAGCAGTAGTTGGTAGTGCCAGCCCCTGGTCCTGCAGAAACACTGCATTACTGTGCCAATCATTACTGACCTTTAAAAAGGAGTCTGGTCTCTCTCTCTCTCTGTCTCTCTCTCTGTCTCTCCCACACTCACTCTCTGTCTCTCTCACACTCTCTCTCTGTCTCTCTCACACTCTCTCTCTCTCTCTCTCTCTCTCACACACTCACTCTCTCTCTCTCTCACACACTCTCTCACTCTCTCTCTGTCTCTCTCTCTCACACTCTCTCTCACACTCACTCTCTCTCTCTCTCTCTCACTCTCTCTGTCTCTCTCACACTCACTCTCTCTGTCTCTCACACTCTCTCTTTGTCTCTCTCACACTCACTCTCTCTCTCACACACTCACTCTCACTCTCTCTCTGTCTCTCTCACACTCACTCTCTCTCTCTCTCTCTCTCTCTCTCTCACACTCTCTCTCTCACACACACACTCTCTCTCTCACTCATTCTCTCACTCTCTCTCACACTCTCTCTCTCTGTGTTTTTCAAATCAAATGTATTTCTAAAGACTTTTTTTTACATCAGCAAGATGTCACAAAGTGCTCCTCCAGAAACTCTCACTAGAAGCCGGGACGATAAACCACTGAATTACCGACACAGACAATGCCTTCCTCTTACCGAAGCCTTTCTGCTTCCGTCTGTCATTTTCGCTTCGCAACGTTCCTGTAGATTGTTCTAAAACCGCAGTAATAGTCTAGTATGCATTATGGTTATTCCTGCTATGAAAGAATCAGCCTGTCCCTGTTTGGCTGTCGGCTGAGAGAAGCATGGAGGAGGGAGAAGCATGGGGGAGGGAGAGAAGCTGCTGACTCCCTCCCTCTCCACACTGTGACACGGAGGAGGGAGAGAAGCACGGGGGAGGGAGAGAAGCACGGGGGAGGGAGAGAAGCACGGGGGAGGGAGAGAAGCAGGGGGGAGGGAGAGAAGCACGGGGGAGGGAGAGAAGCACGGGGGAGGGAGAGAAGCACGGGGAAGGGAGAGAAGCACGGGAAAGGGAGAGAAGCACGGGGGAGGGAGAGAAGCATGATGGAGGGAGAGAAGCACGGAGGAGGGAGAGAAGCACGGGGGAGGGAGAGAAGCACGGAGGAGGGAGAGAAGCATTCTGAGAAGCACAAATGTGACCGTTGCTGGAAAAAAGACAACTACTGTTGTCCTAGTTACAGAGAGGAGAGTCACAGCTCTCTGTGAGGATATCTTATGTGTACAACCAGAGTAGACTGTAGTTAGTGTGGTTGGGATGCGCGCCCGCGGAGGCTATATTTACTGTACATATAGACTACAGGTCTGAAGAGACTAAAATACATCTGATCATTACACATCCTGTTTACAGGTTGCACATCAAAATATAAATCATAGCATTTCCTGGTTACATTAAATGAAATGTCTGACTTTTAATTATAGACTACCATCTCTGTTGTCTTACTGTTTTAATTATAGACTACCATCTCAGTTATCTGACTGTTTTAATTATAGACTACCATCTCAGTTATCTGACTGTTTTAATTATAGACTACCATCTCAGTTGTCTGACTGTTTTAATTATAGACTACCATCTCCAACATGTATCTATAGTCCTGCTGCTAATGTAAAGTACCTGTCCATTATAACATGTATCTATAGTCCTGCTGCTAATGTAAAGTACCTGTCCATTATAACATGTATCTATAGTCCTGCTGCTAATGTAAAGTACCTGTCCATTATAACATGTATCTATAGCTCTGCTGCTAATGTAAAGTACCTGTCCATTATAACATGTATCTATAGCCCTGCTGCTAATGTAAAGTACCTGTCCATTATAACATGTATCTATAGTCCTGCTGCTAATGTAAAGTACCTGTCCATTATAACATGTATCTATAGTCCTGCTGCTAATGTAAAGTACCTGTCCATTATAACATGTATCTATAGCTCTGCTGCTAATGTAAAGTACCTGTCCATTATAACATGTATCTATAGCCCTGCTGCTAATGTAAAGTACCTGTCCATTATAACATGTATCTATAGTCCTGCTGCTAATGTAAAGTACCTGTCCATTATAACATGTATCTATAGCCCTGCTGCTAATGTAAAGTACCTGTCCATTATAACATGTATCTATAGTCCTGCAGCTAATGTAAAGTACCTGTCCATTATAACATGTATCTATAGTCCTGCTGCTAATGTAAAGTACCTGTCCATTATAACATGTATCTATAGCTCTGCTGCTAATGTAAAGTACCTGTCCATTATAACATGTATCTATAGCCCTGCTGCTAATGTAAAGTACCTGTCCATTATAACATGTATCTATAGTCCTGCTGCTAATGTAAAGTACCTGTCCATTATAACATGTATCTATAGTCCTGCTGCTAATGTAAAGTACCTGTCCATTATAACATGTATCTATAGTCCTGCTGCTAATGTAAAGTACCTGTCCATTATAACATGTATCTATAGTCCTGCTGCTAATGTAAAGTACCTGTCCATTATAACATGTATCTATAGCTCTGCTGCTAATGTAAAGTACCTGTCCATTATAACATGTATCTATAGCCCTGCTGCTAATGTAAAGTACCTGTCCATTATAACATGTATCTATAGTCCTGCAGCTAATGTAAAGTACCTGTCCATTATAACATGTATCTATAGTCCTGCTGCTAATGTAAAGTACCTGTCCATTATAACATGTATCTATAGTCCTGCTGCTAATGTAAAGTACCTGTCCATTATAACATGTATCTATAGTCCTGCTGCTAATGTAAAGTACCTGTCCATTATAACGTGTATCTATAGTCCTGCTGCTAATGTAAAGTACCTGTCCATTATAACGTGTATCTATAGCTCTGCTGCTAATGTAAAGTACCTGTCCATTATAACATGTATCTATAGTCCTGCAGCTAATGTAAAGTACCTGTCCATTATAACATGTATCTATAGTCCTGCTGCTAATGTAAAGTACCTGTCCATTATAACATGTATCTATAGCTCTGCTGCTAATGTAAAGTACCTGTCCATTATAACATGTATCTATAGTCCTGCTGCTAATGTAAAGTACCTGTCCATTATAACATGTATCTATAGTCCTGCTGCTAATGTAAAGTACCTGTCCATTATAACATGTATCTATAGTCCTGCTGCTAATGTAAAGTACCTGTCCATTATAACATGTATCTATAGTCCTGCTGCTAATGTAAAGTAACTGTCCATTTAAAACAAAGACATGTATTGTTGATTTGTTGTTATTGAGCAAAATAGTTACATTTATCGCGATAATACTATTTGTCCATATCGCCCAGGTCTCTCTCTCTCACACACACACACACACACTGTGTCAGTGAACTCTGGAGTATATTTACTAGGAACCAAATCAGGGCCTGATTTAGCTCCGGGACACCAGTTGAGTGTAATTATAATCAGGTAGACGAGATAAGCAGCAGTACTGCGGACCTCCAGGCTCGATGTTTACAGTGAAATACCCCCTGGTGTAGTCCAGATTCTAGACCTGGGCTGTCCAACCCTCTTCCTACAGGAAGGTCGATCTCCAGGAAGAGGGTTGGACTGAAAACCTACAGGACGGTAGAGCTCCAGGAAGAGGGTTGGACTGAAAACCTACAGGACAGTAGATCTCCAGGAAGAGGGTTGGACTGAAAACCTACAGGACGGTAGATCTCCAGGAAGAGGGTTGGACTGAAAACCTACAGGACAGTAGATCTCCAGGAAGAGGGTTGGACTGAAAACCTACAGGACGGTAGATCTCCAGGAAGAGGGTTGGACTGAAAACCTACAGGACAGTAGATCTCCAGGAAGAGGGTTGGACTGAAAACCTACAGGACGGTAGATCTCCAGGAAGAGGGTTGGACTGAAAACCTACAGGACGGTAGATCTCCAGGAAGAGGGTTGGACTGAAAACCTACAGGACAGTAGATCTCCAGGAAGAGGGTTGGACTGAAAACCTACAGGACAGTAGATCTCCAGGAAGAGGGTTGGACTGAAAACCTACAGGACGGTAGATCTCCAGGAAGAGGGTTGGACTGAAAACCTACAGGACGGTAGATCTCCAGGAAGAGGGTTGGACTGAAAACCTACAGGACAGTAGATCTCCAGGAAGAGGGTTGGACTGAAAACCTACAGGACGGTAGATCTCCAGGAAGAGGGTTGGACTGAAAACCTACAGGACGGTAGATCTCCAGGAAGAGGGTTGGACTGAAAACCTACAGGACGGTAGATCTCCAGGAAGAGGGTTGGACTGAAAACCTACAGGAAGGTAGAGCTCCAGGAAGAGGGTTGGACTGAAAACCTACAGGACAGTAGATCTCCAGGAAGAGGGTTGGACTGAAAACCTACAGGACAGTAGATCTCCAGGAAGAGGGTTGGACTGCCCTGTTCTACAGACAAATATTAGTTTTCTATGCTACAGATTCCAGAACTCAAGAGATGATTTTAAACTTTTCAATTTAAGAGAACTAGCACAGAGAGAAAGATAAAACTTCAGCCAACATTTTGTCTCTGTGGCTTATTGAAAAATGTGAAGTGTGCTGAGAAGCCTGAAATATATTTAGATTCGCTGAAATTAAGACAACGCAAAACCAAAACGCTCTTGATATCCCTGAGGAATGGGATGACACACACCCACACTGAAACACTCTCTAACACACACAGACACACACACACACTCTGTCCCTCAAACAGAAACTAAAGGAACCAGTATCCCTTCTAACCTCTCTACTACCCTATACACACTTCACCAGTATCCCTTCTAACCTCTCTACTACTCTATACACACTTAACCAGTATCCCATCTAACCTCTCTACTACCCTATACACACTTAACCAGTATCCCTTCTAACCTCTCTACTACCCTCTCCACACTTAACCAGTATCCCTTCTAACCTCTCTACTACCCTATACACACTTCACCAGTATCCCTTCTAACCTCTCTACTACCCTATACACACTTCACCAGTATCCCTTCTAACCTCTTTACTACCCTATACACACTTCACCAGTATCCCTTCTAACCTCTCTACTACCCTATACACACTTCACCAGTATCCCATCTAACCTCTCTACTACCCTATACACACTTCACCAGTATCCCTTCTAACCTCTCTACTACCCTATACACACTTCACCAGTATCCCTTCTAACCTCTCTACTACCCTATACACACTTCACCAGTATCCCTTCTAACCTCTCTACTACCCTATACACACTTAACCAGTATCCCATCTAACCTCTCTACTACCCTATACACACTTAACCAGTATCCCTTCTAACCTCTCTACTACCCTCTCCACACTTAACCAGTATCCCTTCTAACCTCTCTACTACCCTCTACACACTTAACCTGGAGACTTTCTAACCTCTACTACCCTCTACACACTTAACCAGTATCCCTTCTAACCTCTCTACTACCCTATACACACTTAACCAGTATCCCTTCTAACCTCTCTACTACCCTCTCCACACTTAACCAGTATCCCTTCTAACCTCTCTACTACCCTCTACACACTTAACCAGTATCCCCTCTAAACACCTACTACCCTCTTAACTTTTTGGGGATAGGGGGCAGCATTCGGAATTTTGGATGAAAAGCGTGCCCAAAGTAAACTGCCTGCTACTCAGGCCCAGAAGCTAGGATATGCATATAATTGGTAGATTTGGATAGAAAACACTCTAAAACTGTTAAAATTATGTCTGTGAGTATAACAGAACTTATTTCGTAGGCGAAAACCCGAGGACAAACCATCCAGGATTTTTTGTTGTTGAGGTGACAGTGTTTTCAATGGGTTTTCTATGTGGATCTAGATTTCTAAGGCAGTTGCTTGCAGTTCCTATCGCTTCCACTGGATGTCAACAGTCTTTAGAAATTGGGTGATGTTTTGAGTAATGAAGAAGTATGGCTGTAAAGAACGAGGGTCGAGTCTAGTGTACTGTTTGTTAGAGGCGCACGACCTGAAAGCTTGCTCCACTTTGTTTTCGTCCAGTATTGAACACAGTTTATCCCGTCTTAAATTTGATTGATTATTTACGTTAATAAATATCTAAAGTTGTATTAGGAAAGTTGTTTGAAATGTTTGGATCAAGATTACAGGTAACTTATGTGATATTTTGTAGTCATGTTGCGCGAGTTGGAACCTGTGTTTTTCTGGATCAAACGCGCCAAATAAATGGACATTTTGGCAATATAACGACGGAATTTATCGAACAAAAGGACCATTTGTGATGTTTATGGGACATATTGGAGTGCCAACAGAAGAAGATCTTCAAAGGTAAGGCATGAATTATATCGTTATTTCTGAGTTTTGTGTCGCGCCTGGCGGGTTGAATTATGATTGTCATGTGTTTGTTTGATGGGGTGCTGTCCTCAGATAATAGCATGGTTTGCTTTCGCCGTAAAGCCTTTTTGAAATCTGACACGGTGGCTAGATTAACAAGAAGTTAAGCTTTAATTTGGTGTATTGCACTTATGAAAGTTAAATATTTGTAATTTAAAAAAAAATTAATTTCGCGTTTTGCCATTTCACCGGATGTTGTGGAAACGTTCCGCTAGCAGAACCCCCAGCCATAAATTAACCAGTATCCCCTCTAACCACCTACTACCCTCTTAACCAGTATCCCCTCTAACCACCTACTACCCTCTTAACCAGTATCCCCTCTAACCACCTACTACCCTCTTAACCAGTATCCCCTCTAACCACCTACTACCCTCTTAACCAGTATCCCCTCTAACCACCTACTACCCTCTTAACCAGTGTCCAATCTCACCTCTCTACTACCCTGTTAACCAGTATCCCCTCTAACCACCTACTACCCTCTTAACCAGTATCCCCTCTAACCACCTACTACCCTCTTAACCAGTATCCCCTCTAACCACCTACTACCCTGTTAACCAGTATCCCATCTAACCACCTAATACCCTCTTAACCAGTATCCCCTCCAACCACCTACTACCCTCTTAACCAGTGTCCAATCTCACCTCTCTACTACCCTGTTAACCAGTATCCCCTCTAACCACCTACTACCCTCTTAACCAGTATCCCCTCTAACCACCTACTACCCTCTTAACCAGTGTCCAATCTCACCTCTCTACTACCCTCTTAGCCAGTATCCCCTCTAACTACCTTCTACACCCCAGTATCTCTACTTGCACATCATCATCTGCTCATCTATCACTCCAGTGTTAATCTGCTAAATTGTAATTACTTGCTACTATGGCCTATTTATTGCCTTACCACCTCACACCATTTGCACACACTGTATATAGACTTTCTTTTTTTTCTATTGTGTTATTGACTGTATGTTTTGTTTATTCCATGTGTAACTCTGTGTTGTTGTTTGTGTCACACTGCTTTGCTTTATCTTGGCCAGGTCACAGTTGTAAATGAGAACTTGTTCTCAACTAGCCTACCTGGTTAAATAAAGGTGAAATAAATAAAATATATATTTTTTACCTTAACCAGTATCCCTTCTAAGCTCTACTACCCTCTCCACACTCAATCAGTATCCCATCTAACCACCTACTACCCTGTACACACTTAACCAGTATCCCTTCTAACCTCTCTCCTACCCTCTTAACCAGTATCCCTTCTAAACTCCCTACACACTTAACCAGTATCCCTTCTAACCTCTCTACCAGCCTGTACACACTTAACCTGTATCCCTTCTAACCTCAATACCACCCTGTACACACTTAACCTGTATCCCTTCTAACCTCTCTACCACCCTGTACACACTTAACCTGTATCCCTTCTAACCTCTCTACCACCCTGTACACACTTAACCTGTATCCCTTCTAACCTCTCTACCACCCTGTACACACTTAACCTGTATCCCTTCTAACCTCTCTACCACCCTGTACACACTTAACCTGTATCCCTTCTAACCTCTCTACCACCCTGTACACACTTAACCTGTATCCCTTCTAACCTCTCTACCACCCTGTACACACTTAATCTGTATCCCCTCTAACCTCTCTCCCACTCTCCACTCCACTGGCAGAGTCTGCCTGAGTCCCAAATGGCAGCCTATTCCCTGGCCTATATAGTGCACTACTTTAGACTGGAGCCCTGTGGGCATTGAGCCCTGGTCTAAAGTAGTGCACTATATAGGGAATAGGGTGCCATTTGGGACTTAGTGCCCGTCTAGACATTAGCCATTACTTACTGCTGGAGCGGCCATATTAAAACCACCTCTGCCAGCGAATGCTGTGTTAACAGTAATGTTAGAGAGGAGTGGGAAAGAAATCAACCAGAGAGAGAGATGTCTGTCTGGATCAAGCCAGACTCACAGGCTATCTGCACTCAAAACACTAAAAGGCTTCATCTTTTTCACTGGCTGCCTGTGTCAGAACAAAAGGCAGTGTGTCCCAAACAGTACCCTATTCCCTGTGTAGGCCGCCATTGTAAATAAGAATTTGTTGTTAACTGACTTGCCTAGTTAAATAAAGGTTAAATAAAATGGTTCTGAGGCTGTTCTGTCAGCAGGCTGTGTGTTGAGTGTTCTGGTCCAGTAGAGATGGTGTGGTGAGGACAGGGATGCATGCTGGGTGGAGACACAGGAAGCAGGGTTATGACTGAATCAGGGCCCCGCCACAACCAGAGACCCCTCGTTTAACATTCATATATTCCCCTGTTTTACTCACTCCCCACTGAGGAACTGAGGCTAACTGAGGCTAACGCTGTCAGACTGTTCAGCATCAATATACAGTGGAGACCAGGACACTGCTGGATAGTTGGAGCCCATACTAGCTGTAGACAGGACACTACAGGACACTGCTGGGTAGTTAGAGCCCCTGCTAGCTGTGGACAGGACACTACAGGACACTGCTGGGTAGTTAGAGTCCCTGCTAGCTGTGGACAGGACACTACAGGACACTGCTGGGTAGTTAGAGTCCCTGCTAGCTGTGGACAGGACACTGCTGGGTAGTTGGAGTCCCTGCTAGCTGTGGACAGGACACTGCAGGACACTGCTGGGTAGTTGGAGTCCCTGCTAGCTGTGGACAGGACACTACAGGACACTGCTGGGTAGTTAGAGTCCCTGCTAGCTGTGGACAGGACACTGCTGGGTAGTTGGAGTCCCTGCTAGCTGTGGACAGGACACTACAGGACACTGCTGGGTAGTTAGAGTCCCTGCTAGCTGTGGACAGGACACTGCTGGGTAGTTAGAGCCCCTACTGGCTGTGGACAGGACACTGCTGGGTAGTTAGAGTCCCTGCTAGCTGTGGACAGGACACTACAGGACACTGCTGGGTAGTTGGAGTCCCTGCTAGCTAAGACATGGACTTCATGGAGTCACACGGAGTCCTTTATGAAGAGATGGTATTTGTTTGTCAAAGAGGACCAGAGCTCGGTCATTACGTAATGGAGAGAGGTTTCCTCTGGAAGCATTTGATTATCCCTCAGATCAGTCAAGAGCCTCCATCCATCTCTGACCAGAGCAGGGCAGACTCACTGTTATAATGGACCATCTCTCTGTACAGAGCAGAGCAGAGCAGGCTCACTGTTATAATGGACCATCTCTCTGACCAGAGCAGGGCAGACTCACTGTTATAATGGACCATCTCTCTGTACAGAGCAGAGCAGACTCACTGTTATAATGGACCATCTCTCTGTACAGAGCAGGGCAGACTCACTGTTATAATGGACCATCTCTCTGACCAGAGCAGGGCAGACTCACTGTTATAATGGACCATCTCTCTGTACAGAGCAGAGGAGGCTCACTGTTATAATGGACCATCTCTCTGTACAGAGCAGAGCAGAGCAGGCTCACTGTTATAATGGACCATCTCTCTGTACAGAGCAGAGCAGGCTCACTGTTATAATGGACCATCTCTCTGTACAGAGCAGAGTAGGCTCACTGTTATAATGGACCATCTCTCTGTACAGAGCAGAGTAGGCTCACTGTTATAATGGACCATCTCTCTGTACAGAGCAGAGCAGACTCACTGTTATAATGGACCATCTCTCTGTACAGAGCAGAGCAGGCTCACTGTTATAATGGACCATCTCTCTGTACAGAGCAGAGCAGACTCACTGTTATAATGGACCATCTCTCTGTACAGAGCAGAGCAGGCTCACTGTTATAATGGACCATCTCTCTGTACAGAGCAGAGCAGGCTCACTGTTATAATGGACCATCTCTCTGTACAGAGCAGAGCAGGCTCACTGTTATAATGGACCATCTCTCTGTACAGAGCAGGGCAGACTCACTGTTATAATGGACCATCTCTCTGTACAGAGCAGAGCAGGCTCACTGTTATAATGGACCATCTCTCTGTACAGAGCAGAGCAGGCTCACTGTTATAATGGACCATCTCTCTGTACAGAGCAGAGCAGGCTCACTGTTATAATGGACCATCTCTCTGTACAGAGCAGAGGAGGCTCACTGTTATAATGGACCATCTCTCTGTACAGAGCAGAGCAGAGCAGGCTCACTGTTATAATGGACCATCTCTCTGTACAGAGCAGAGCAGGCTCACTGTTATAATGGACCATCTCTCTGTACAGAGCAGAGCAGAGCAGGCTCACTGTTATAATGGACCATCTCTCTGTACAGAGCAGAGCAGAGCAGGCTCACTGTTATAATGGACCATCTCTCTGTACAGAGCAGAGCAGGCTCACTGTTATAATGGACCATCTCTCTGTACAGAGCAGAGCAGAGCAGGCTCACTGTTATAATGGACCATCTCTCTGTACAGAGCAGAGCAGAGCAGACTCACTGTTATAATGGACCATCTCTCTGTACAGAGCAGAGCAGGCTCACTGTTATAATGGACCATCTCTCTGTACAGAGCAGAGCAGCTCACTGTTATAATGGACCATCTCTCTGTACAGAGCAGAGCAGGCTCACTGTTATAATGGACCATCTCTCTGTACAGAGCAGAGCAGGCTCACTGTTATAATGGACCATCTCTCTGTACAGAGCAGAGCAGAGTAGGCTCACTGTTATAATGGACCATCTCTCTGTACAGAGCAGAGCAGACTCACTGTTATAATGGACCATCTCTCTGTACAGAGCAGAGCAGAGCAGGCTCACTGTTATAATGGACCATCTCTCTGTACAGAGCAGAGCAGAGCAGGCTCACTGTTATAATGGACCATCTCTCTGTACAGAGCAGAGCAGACTCACTGTTATAATGGACCATCTCTCTGTACAGAGCAGAGCAGGCTCACTGTTATAATGGACCATCTCTCTGTACAGAGCAGGGCAGACTCACTGTTATAATGGACCATCTCTCTGTACAGAGCAGAGCAGGCTCACTGTTATAATGCACCATCTCTCTGTACAGAGCAGAGCAGCTCACTGTTATAATGGACCATCTCTCTGTACAGAGCAGAGCAGGCTCACTGTTATAATGGACCATCTCTCTGTACAGAGCAGAGTAGGCTCACTGTTATAATGGACCATCTCTCTGTACAGAGCAGAGCAGGCTCACTGTTATAATGGACCATCTCTCTGTACAGAGCAGAGGAGGCTCACTGTTATAATGGACCATCTCTCTGTACAGAGCAGAGCAGGCTCACTGTTATAATGGACCATCTCTCTGTACAGAGCAGAGTAGGCTCACTGTTATAATGGACCATCTCTCTGTACAGAGCAGAGCAGAGGAGGCTCACTGTTATAATGGACCATCTCTCTGTACAGAGCAGAGCAGGCTCACTGTTATAATGGACCATCTCTCTGTACAGAGCAGAGCAGGCTCACTGTTATAATGGACCATCTCTCTGTACAGAGCAGAGCAGGCTCACTGTTATAATGGACCATCTCTCTGTACAGAGCAGAGCAGAGCAGACTCACTGTTATAATGGACCATCTCTCTGTACAGAGCAGAGCAGAGCAGACTCACTGTTATAATGGACCATCTCTCTGTACAGAGCAGAGCAGAGCAGACTCACTGTTATAATGGACCATCTCTCTGTACAGAGCAGAGCAGAGCAGACTCACTGTTATAATGGACCATCTCTCTGTACAGAGCAGAGCAGGCTCACTGTTATAATGGACCATCTCTCTGTACAGAGCAGAGTAGGCTCACTGTTATAATGGACCATCTCTCTGTACAGAGCAGAGCAGGCTCACTGTTATAATGGACCATCTCTCTGTACAGAGCAGAGCAGCTCACTGTTATAATGGACCATCTCTCTGTACAGAGCAGAGCAGGCTCACTGTTATAATGGACCATCTCTCTGTACAGAGCAGAGCAGGCTCACTGTTATAATGGACCATCTCTCTGTACAGAGCAGAGCAGACTCACTGTTATAATGGACCATCTCTCTGTACAGAGCAGAGCAGACTCACTGTTATAATGGACCATCTCTCTGTACAGAGCAGAGTAGGCTCACTGTTATAATGGACCATCTCTCTGTACAGAGCAGAGCAGGCTCACTGTTATAATGGACCATCTCTCTGTACAGAGCAGAGCAGGCTCACTGTTATAATGGACCATCTCTCTGTACAGAGCAGAGCAGAGCAGGCTTACTGTTATAATGGAGTGGCTGCTGCCACTTTTACCAGACTTTTACCAGACCTTTTCTGTACAGAGAGATGGTCCTAATTTATACAGTCTCTACTGATAGAGAACAGTCTCTTTATACAGTCTCTACTGATAGAGAACAGTCTCTACTGATAGAGAACAGTCTCTTTATACGGTCTCTACTGATAGAGAACAGTGTCTTTATACAGTCTCTACTGATAGAGAACAGTCTCTTTACACAGTCTCTACTGATAGAGTACAGTCTCTTTATACAGTCTCTACTGATAGAGTACAGTCTCTTTATACAGTCTCTACTGATAGAGAACAGTCTCTTTATACAGTCTCTACTCTATTCATAGAGAACAGTTTCTTTATACAGTCTCTACTGATAGAGAACAGTCTCTTTACACAGTCTCCACGATAGAGAACAGTCTCTTTATACAGTCTCTACTCTATTCATAGAGAACAGTCTCTTTTATACAGTTTCTACTGATAGAGAACAGTCTCTTTATACGGTCTCTACTGATAGAGAACAGTCTCTTTATACAGTCTACTGATAGAGAACAGTCTCTTTATACAGTCTCTACTGATAGAGAACAGTCTCTTTACACAGTCTCTACTCTATTCATAGAGAACAGTCTCTTTATACAGTCTCTACTCTATTCATAGAGAACAGTCTCTTCATACAGTCTCTACTGATAGAGAACAGTCTCTTTATAGTCTCTACTCTATTCATAGAAAACAGTCTCTTTATACAGTCTCTACTGATAGAGAACAGTCTCTTTATACAGTCTCCACGATAGAGAACAGTCTCTTTATACAGTCTCTACTCTATTCATAGAGAACAGTCTCTTTTATACAGTTTCTACTGATAGAGAACAGTCTCTTTATACGGTCTCTACTGATAGAGAACAGTCTCTTTATACAGTCTACTGATAGAGAACAGTCTCTTTATACAGTCTCTACTGATAGAGAACAGTCTCTTTATACAGTCTCTACTGATAGAGAACAGTCTCTTTATACAGTCTCTACTGATAGAGAACAGTCTCTACTGATAGAGAACAGTCTCTTTATACAGTCTCTACTGATAGAGAACAGTCTCTTTATACAGTCTCTACTCTATTCATAGAGAACAGTCTCTTTATACGGTCTCTACTGATAGAGAACAGTCTCTTTATACAGTCTCTACTGATAGAGAACAGTCTCTTTATACAGTCTCTACTGATAGAGAACAGTCTCTTTACACAGTCTCTACTGATAGAGTACAGTCTCTTTATACAGTCTCTACTGATAGAGAACAGTCTCTTTATACAGTCTCTACTGATAGAGAACAGTCTCTTTATACATTCTCTACTGATAGAGAACAGTCTCTTTATACAGTCTCTACTGATAGAGAACAGTCTCTTTATACAGTCTCTACTCTATTCATAGATAACAGTCTCTTTATACAGTCTCTACTCTATTCATAGAGAACAGTCTCTTTATACAGTCTCTACTGATAGAGAACAGTCTCTTTATAGTCTCTACTCTATTCATAGAAAACAGTCTCTTTATACAGTCTCTACTGATAGAGAACAGTCTCTTTGTACAGTCTCTACTGATAGAGAACAGTCTCTTCATACAGTCTACTGATTCAGATCAGTCTCTTTATACAGTCTCTACTGATAGAGAATAGTCTCTTTACACAGTCTCTACTGATAGAGAACAGTCTCTTTACACAGTCTCTACTGATAGAGAACAGTCTCTTTACACAGTCTCTACTGATAGAGAACAGTCTCTTTATACAGTCTCTACTGATAGAGAACAGTCTCTTTACACAGTCTCTACTGATAGAGAACAGTCTCTTTATACAGTCTCTACTGATAGAGAACAGTCTCTTTATACAGTCTCTACTGATAGAGAACAGTCTCTTTATACAGTCTCTACTCTATTCATAGAGAACAGTCTCTTTACACAGTCTCTACTGATTCAGATCAGTCTCTTTATACAGTCTCTACTGGTAGAGAACAGTCTCTTTATACAGTCTCTACTGATAGAGAACAGTCTCTTTACACAGTCTCTACTGATAGAGAACAGTCTCTTTATACAGTCTCTACTGATAGAGAACAGTCTCATTATACAGTCTCTACTCTATTCATAGAGAACAGTCTCTTTACACAGTCTCTACTGATAGAGAACAGTCTCTTTACACAGTCTCTACTGATAGAGAACAGTCTCTTTATACAGTCTCTACTGATAGAGAACAGTCTCTTTATACAGTCTCTACTGATAGAGAACAGTCTCTTTATACAGTCTCTACTGATAGAGAACAGTCTCTTTATACAGTCTCTACTGATAGAGAACAGTCTCTTTATACAGTCTCTACTCTATTCATAGAGAACAGTCTCTTTACACAGTCTCTACTGATTCAGATCAGTCTCATTATACAGTCTCTACTGGTAGAGAACAGTCTCTTTATACAGTCTCTACTGATAGAGAACAGTCTCTACTGATAGAGAACAGTCTCTTTATACAGTCTCTACTGATAGAGAACAGTCTCTTTACACAGTCTCTACTGATAGAGAACAGTCTCTTTATACAGTCTCTACTGATAGAGAACAGTCTCTTTATACAGTCTCTACTGATAGAGAACAGTCTCTTTATACAGTCTCTACTGATAGAGAACAGTCTCTTTATACAGTCTCTACTGATAGAGAACAGTCTCTTTATACAGTCTCTACTGATAGAGAACAGTCTCTTTACACAGTCTCTACTGATAGAGTACAGTCTCTTTATACAGTCTCTACTGATAGAGAACAGTCTCTTTATACAGTCTCTACTCTATTCATAGAGAACAGTCTCTTTACACAGTCTCTACTGATTCAGATCAGTCTCATTATACAGTCTCTACTGGTAGAGAACAGTCTCTTTATACAGTCTCTACTGATAGAGAACAGTCTCTACTGATAGAGAACAGTCTCTTTATACAGTCTCTACTGATAGAGAACAGTCTCTTTACACAGTCTCTAC
This sequence comes from Salmo salar, assembly GCF_965601325.2. Classification (NCBI taxonomy): domain Eukaryota; kingdom Metazoa; phylum Chordata; class Actinopteri; order Salmoniformes; family Salmonidae; genus Salmo; species Salmo salar. Next base: position 92,280,612 of record NC_138306.1, on the reverse strand, counting down.
TGATAGAGAACAGTCTCTTTATACAGTCTCTACTGATAGAGAACAGTCTCATTATACAGTCTCTACTCTATTCATAGAGAACAGTCTCTTTACACAGTCTCTTCTGATAGAGAACAGTTTCTTTATACAGTCTCTACTGATAGAGAACAGTCTCTTTATACAGTCTCTACTGATAGAGAACAGTCTCTTTATACAGTCTCTGCTCTATTCATAGAGAACAGTCTCTTTATACAGTCTCTACTGATAGAGAACAGTCTCTTTATACAGTCTCTACTCTATTCATAGAGAACAGTCTCTTTATACAGTCTCTACTGATAGAGAACAGTCTCTTTATACAGTCTCTACTGATAGAGAACAGTCTCTTTATACGGTCTCTACTGATAGAGAACAGTCTCTTTACACAGTCTCTACTGATAGAGAACAGTCTCTTTATACAGTCTCTACTGATAGAGAACAGTCTCTTTACACCGTCTCTACTCTATTCATAGAGAACAGTCTCTTTATACAGTCTCTACTGATAGAGTACAGTCTCTTTACACAGTCTCTACTGATAGAGTACGGTCTCTTTATACAGTCTCTACTGATAGAGTACGGTCTCTACTGATAGAGAACAGTCTCTTTATACAGTCTCTATTGATAGAGAACAGTCTCTTTATACAGTCTCTACTGATAGAGAACAGTCTCTTTATACAGTCTCTACTGATAGAGAACAGTCTCTTTATACAGTCTCTACTGATAGAGAACAGTCTCTTTATACAGTCTCTACTGATAGAGAACAGTCTCTTTATACAGTCTCTACTGATAGAGAACAGTCTCTTTATACAGTCTCTACTGATAGAGAACAGTCTCTTTATACAGTCTCTACTGATAGAGAACAGTCTCTTTACACAGTCTCTACTGATAGAGTACAGTCTCTTTATACAGTCTCTACTGATAGAGAACAGTCTCTTTATACAGTCTCTACTGATAGAGAACAGTCTCTTTATACATTCTCTACTGATAGAGAACAGTCTCTTTATACAGTCTCTACTGATAGAGAACAGTCTCTTTATACAGTCTCTACTGATAGAGAACAGTCTCTTTATACAGTCTCTACTGATAGAGAACAGTCTCTTTATACAGTCTCTACTGATAGAGAACAGTCTCTTTATACAGTCTCTACTGATAGAGAACAGTCTCTTTATACAGTCTCTACTGATAGAGAACAGTCTCTTTATACAGTCTCTACTGATAGAGAACAGTCTCTTTATACAGTCTCTACTGATAGAGAACAGTCTCTTTACACAGTCTCTACTGATAGAGTACAGTCTCTTTATACAGTCTCTACTGATAGAGAACAGTCTCTTTATACAGTCTCTACTGATAGAGAACAGTCTCTTTATACATTCTCTACTGATAGAGAACAGTCTCTTTATACAGTCTCTACTGATAGAGAACAGTCTCTTTATACAGTCTCTACTCTATTCATAGATAACAGTCTCTTTATACAGTCTCTACTCTATTCATAGAGAACAGTCTCTTCATACAGTCTCTACTGATAGAGAACAGTCTCTTTATAGTCTCTACTCTATTCATAGAAAACAGTCTCTTTATACAGTCTCTACTGATAGAGAACAGTCTCTTTATACAGTCTCCACGATAGAGAACAGTCTCTTTATACAGTCTCTACTCTATTCATAGAGAACAGTCTCTTTTATACAGTTTCTACTGATAGAGAACAGTCTCTTTATACGGTCTCTACTGATAGAGAACAGTCTCTTTATACAGTCTACTGATAGAGAACAGTCTCTTTATACAGTCTCTACTGATAGAGAACAGTCTCTTTATACAGTCTCTACTGATAGAGAACAGTCTCTTTATACAGTCTCTACTGATAGAGAACAGTCTCTACTGATAGAGAACAGTCTCTTTATACAGTCTCTACTGATAGAGAACAGTCTCTTTATACAGTCTCTACTCTATTCATAGAGAACAGTCTCTTTATACGGTCTCTACTGATAGAGAACAGTCTCTTTATACAGTCTCTACTGATAGAGAACAGTCTCTTTATACAGTCTCTACTGATAGAGAACAGTCTCTTTACACAGTCTCTACTGATAGAGTACAGTCTCTTTATACAGTCTCTACTGATAGAGAACAGTCTCTTTATACAGTCTCTACTGATAGAGAACAGTCTCTTTATACATTCTCTACTGATAGAGAACAGTCTCTTTATACAGTCTCTACTGATAGAGAACAGTCTCTTTATACAGTCTCTACTCTATTCATAGATAACAGTCTCTTTATACAGTCTCTACTCTATTCATAGAGAACAGTCTCTTTATACAGTCTCTACTGATAGAGAACAGTCTCTTTATAGTCTCTACTCTATTCATAGAAAACAGTCTCTTTATACAGTCTCTACTGATAGAGAACAGTCTCTTTGTACAGTCTCTACTGATAGAGAACAGTCTCTTCATACAGTCTACTGATTCAGATCAGTCTCTTTATACAGTCTCTACTGATAGAGAATAGTCTCTTTACACAGTCTCTACTGATAGAGAACAGTCTCTTTACACAGTCTCTACTGATAGAGAACAGTCTCTTTACACAGTCTCTACTGATAGAGAACAGTCTCTTTATACAGTCTCTACTGATAGAGAACAGTCTCTTTACACAGTCTCTACTGATAGAGAACAGTCTCTTTATACAGTCTCTACTGATAGAGAACAGTCTCTTTATACAGTCTCTACTGATAGAGAACAGTCTCTTTATACAGTCTCTACTCTATTCATAGAGAACAGTCTCTTTACACAGTCTCTACTGATTCAGATCAGTCTCTTTATACAGTCTCTACTGGTAGAGAACAGTCTCTTTATACAGTCTCTACTGATAGAGAACAGTCTCTTTACACAGTCTCTACTGATAGAGAACAGTCTCTTTATACAGTCTCTACTGATAGAGAACAGTCTCATTATACAGTCTCTACTCTATTCATAGAGAACAGTCTCTTTACACAGTCTCTACTGATAGAGAACAGTCTCTTTACACAGTCTCTACTGATAGAGAACAGTCTCTTTATACAGTCTCTACTGATAGAGAACAGTCTCTTTATACAGTCTCTACTGATAGAGAACAGTCTCTTTATACAGTCTCTACTGATAGAGAACAGTCTCTTTATACAGTCTCTACTGATAGAGAACAGTCTCTTTATACAGTCTCTACTCTATTCATAGAGAACAGTCTCTTTACACAGTCTCTACTGATTCAGATCAGTCTCATTATACAGTCTCTACTGGTAGAGAACAGTCTCTTTATACAGTCTCTACTGATAGAGAACAGTCTCTACTGATAGAGAACAGTCTCTTTATACAGTCTCTACTGATAGAGAACAGTCTCTTTACACAGTCTCTACTGATAGAGAACAGTCTCTTTATACAGTCTCTACTGATAGAGAACAGTCTCTTTATACAGTCTCTACTGATAGAGAACAGTCTCTTTATACAGTCTCTACTGATAGAGAACAGTCTCTTTATACAGTCTCTACTGATAGAGAACAGTCTCTTTATACAGTCTCTACTGATAGAGAACAGTCTCTTTACACAGTCTCTACTGATAGAGTACAGTCTCTTTATACAGTCTCTACTGATAGAGAACAGTCTCTTTATACAGTCTCTACTCTATTCATAGAGAACAGTCTCTTTACACAGTCTCTACTGATTCAGATCAGTCTCATTATACAGTCTCTACTGGTAGAGAACAGTCTCTTTATACAGTCTCTACTGATAGAGAACAGTCTCTACTGATAGAGAACAGTCTCTTTATACAGTCTCTACTGATAGAGAACAGTCTCTTTACACAGTCTCTACTGATAGAGAACAGTCTCTTTATACAGTCTCTACTGATAGAGAACAGTCTCTTTATACAGTCTCTACTCTATTCATAGAGAACAGTCTCTTTACACAGTCTCTCTGATAGAGAACAGTTCTTTATACAGTCTCTACTGATAGAGAACAGTCTCTTTATACAGTCTCTACTGATAGAGAACAGTCTCTTTATACAGTCTACTGCCATCAGAGAACAGTCTCTTTATACAGTCTCTACTGATAGAGAACAGTCTCTTTACACAGTCTCTACTCTATTCATAGAGAACAGTCTCTTTATACAGTCTCTACTGATAGAGAACAGTCTCTTTATACAGTCTCTACTGATAGAGAACAGTCTCTTTATACGGTCTCTACTGATAGAGAACAGTCTCTTTACACAGTCTCTACTGATAGAGAACAGTCTCTTTATACAGTCTCTACTGATAGAGAACAGTCTCTTTACACGTCTCTACTCTATTCATAGAGAACAGTCTCTTTATACAGTCTCTACTGATAGAGTACAGTCTCTTTACACAGTCTCTACTGATAGAGTACGGTCTCTTTATACAGTCTCTACTGATAGAGTACGGTCTCTACTGATAGAGAACAGTCTCTTTATACAGTCTCTATTGATAGAGAACAGTCTCTTTATACAGTCTCTACTGATAGAGAACAGTCTCTTTATACAGTCTCTACTGATAGAGAACAGTCTCTTTATACAGTCTCTACTGATAGAGAACAGTCTCTTTATACAGTCTCTACTGATAGAGAACAGTCTCTTTATACAGTCTCTACTGATAGAGAACAGTCTCTTTATACAGTCTCTACTGATAGAGAACAGTCTCTTTATACAGTCTCTACTGATAGAGAACAGTCTCTTTACACAGTCTCTACTGATAGAGTACAGTCTCTTTATACAGTCTCTACTGATAGAGAACAGTCTCTTTATACAGTCTCTACTGATAGAGAACAGTCTCTTTATACATTCTCTACTGATAGAGAACAGTCTCTTTATACAGTCTCTACTGATAGAGAACAGTCTCTTTATACAGTCTCTACTGATAGAGAACAGTCTCTTTATACAGTCTCTACTGATAGAGAACAGTCTCTTTATACAGTCTCTACTGATAGAGAACAGTCTCTTTATACAGTCTCTACTGATAGAGAACAGTCTCTTTATACAGTCTCTACTGATAGAGAACAGTCTCTTTATACAGTCTCTACTCTATTCATAGAGAACAGTCTCTTTATACAGTCTCTACTGATAGAGAACAGTCTCTTTACACAGTCTCTACTGATAGAGTACAGTCTCTTTATACAGTCTCTACTGATAGAGAACAGTCTCTTTATACAGTCTCTACTGATAGAGAACAGTCTCTTTATACAGTCTCTACTGATAGAGAACAGTCTCTTTATACAGTCTCTACTGATAGAGAACAGTCTCTTTATACAGTCTCTACTCTATGCATAGAGAACAGTCTCTTTATACAGTCTCTACTCTATTCATAGAGAACAGTCTCTTTATACAGTCTCTACTGATAGAGAACAGTCTCTTTATACAGTCTCTACTCGATTCAGAGAAAACAGTCTCTTTATACAGTCTCTACTGATAGAGAACAGTCTCTTTGTACAGTCTCTACTGATAGAGAACAGTCTCTTCATACAGTCTACTGATTCAGATCAGTCTCTTTATACAGTCTCTACTGATAGAGAACAGTCTCTTTACACAGTCTCTACTGATAGAGAACAGTCTCTTTACACAGTCTCTACTGATAGAGAACAGTCTCTTTACACAGTCTCTACTCGATTCATAGAGAACAGTCTCTTTATACAGTCTCTACTGATAGAGTACAGTCTCTTTACACAGTCTCTACTGATAGAGTACGGTCTCTTTATACAGTCTCTACTGATAGAGAACAGTCTCTTTATACAGTCTCTACTGATAGAGAACAGTCTCTTTATACAGTCTCTACTCTATTCATAGAGAACAGTCTCTTTACACAGTCTCTACTGATTCAGAACAGTCTCTTTACACAGTCTCTACTGATTGAGATCAGTCTCTTTATACAGTCTCTACTGGTAGAGAACAGTCTCTTTATACAGTCTCTACTGCTAGAGAACAGTCTCTACTGATAGAGAACAGTCTCTTTTACACAGTCTCTACTGATAGAGAACAGTCTCTTTATACGGTCTCTACTGATAGAGAACAGTCTCTTTATACAGTCTACTGATAGAGAACAGTCTCTTTATACAGTCTCTACTGATAGAGAACAGTCTCTTTACACAGTCTCTACTCTATTCATAGAGAACAGTCTCTTTATACAGTCTCTACTCTATTCATAGAGAACAGTCTCTTCATACAGTCTCTACTGATAGAGAACAGTCTCTTTATAGTCTCTACTCTATTCATAGAAAACAGTCTCTTTATACAGTCTCTACTGATAGAGAACAGTCTCTTTATACAGTCTCTACTGATAGAGAACAGTCTCTTTATACAGTCTCTACTGATAGAGAACAGTCTCTACTGATAGAGAACAGTCTCTTTATACAGTCTCTACTGATAGAGAACAGTCTCTTTATACAGTCTCTACTCTATTCATAGAGAACAGTCTCTTTATACAGTCTCTACTGATAGAGAACAGTCTCTTTATACAGTCTCTACTGATAGAGAACAGTCTCTTTATACAGTCTCTACTCTATTCATAGAGAACAGTCTCTTTACACAGTCTCTACTGATAGAGAACAGTTTCTTTACACGGTCTCTACTGATAGAGAACAGTCTCTTTACACAGTCTCTACTGATAGAGAACAGTCTCTTTATAAAGTCTCTACTGATAGAGAACAGTCTCTTTACACAGTCTCTACTCTATTCATAGAGAACAGTCTCTTTATACAGTCTCTACTGATAGAGTACAGTCTCTTTACACAGTCTCTACTGATAGAGTACGGTCTCTTTATACAGTCTCTACTGATAGAGTACGGTCTCTACTGATAGAGAACAGTCTCTTTATACAGTCTCTATTGATAGAGAACAGTCTCTTTATACAGTCTCTACTGATAGAGAACAGTCTCTTTATACAGTCTCTACTGATAGAAAACAGTCTCTTTATACAGTCTCTACTGATAGAGAACAGTCTCTTTATACAGTCTCTACTGATAGAGAACAGTCTCTTTATACAGTCTCTACTGATAGAGAACAGTCTCTTTATACAGTCTCTACTGATAGAGAACAGTCTCTTTATACAGTCTCTACTGATAGAGAACAGTCTCTTTACACAGTCTCTACTGATAGAGAACAGTCTCTTTATACAGTCTCTACTCTATTCATAGAGAACAGTCTCTTTACAGTCTCTACTGATAGAGAACAGTCTCTTTATACAGTCTCTACTGATAGAGAACAGTCTCTTTATACAGTCTCTACTGATAGAGAACAGTCTCTTTATACAGTCTCTACTGATAGAGAACAGTCTCTTTATACAGTCTCTACTGATAGAGAACAGTCTCTTTATACAGTCTCTACTGATAGAGAACAGTCTCTTTTTACAGTCTCTACTGATAGAGAACAGTCTCTACTGATAGAGAACAGTCTCTTTTTACAGTCTCTACTGATAGAGAACAGTCTTCTGTGGAGAATGGTTTTGGTTTAATGAAGTTAGATCAAAGCTGAATCAACATAGAATAAACACATGGGCAGAAGCTGCGGGGCGCTTTAGTCCTGAAAAACAAAGTTCAGAGAAAAGTCTGACCGTTATCCATATTGTTGTCATTACCGTGCTGAAGGACACAGACATTAGAGATCTGTGTGTGTTTGTGTCATGGAAACTGTGAGGCTACACTTGATTCCTGGGCCATTCTGTTTAACTTTAGTGCAATTTAACTTATTTTATGGACACCTTTAGTAAAAAACTGTTATTGACTTTAATGATAAAACCTGTTTTCTGGGTCGCCCTTCCCTCCCTCCCTCCACCACCCAGCCACACACACACACTCTCTCTCTCTCACACACACACACACCCACACACACACCCAGCCCTGCATGTAGGAGTAATGATTAGAGGGCTTGTTGCTCTGAAACACGAGGAGATGAGAGACGAACAGCGTGCAGCGTTAACATAGAGCCCAGCCCCATCCTATGGACATGTACATTCACATTCAATAGGTAGTGGTTTTTCCTTCTGTCTCCCGGCTGCTGCTGCATGCTGGGCGATTGTAGCGGCTCTATGACAAATCTGGTGCGTTAACTCCCAGGGTAGGAGCGGGGAGCGGACAAATGTTTGTGGGGCGACAAATTAAACATCACAGCTTTATGTAACATTCCCTACATGGCTACAAAGGATGAACTATTAAGATGTCAGACAGAGGAGCCAGCCAGGCGCCCTGCGCCACACAGACACAGAGAGAGAGATGGAGACAGAGGAGACAGCCTAGAGAGAGAGAGATGGAGACAGAGGAGCCAGCCTAGAGAGAGAGAGATGGAGAAAGAGGAGACAGCCAGGCGCCCTGCGCCACACAGACACAGAGAGAGAGATGGAGACAGAGGAGACAGCCTAGAGAGAGAGAGATGGAGACAGAGGAGACAGCCAGGCGCCCTGCGCCACACAGACACAGAGAGAGAGATGGAGACAGAGGAGACAGCCTAGAGAGAGAGAGATGGAGACAGAGGAGACAGCCAGGCGCCCTGCGCCACACAGACACAGAGAGAGAGATGGAGACAGAGGAGACAGCCTAGAGAGAGAGAGATGGAGACAGAGGAGACAGCCAGGCGCCCTGCGCCACACAGACACAGAGAGAGAGATGGAGACAGAGGAGACAGCCAGGCGCCCTGCGCCACACAGACACAGAGAGAGAGATGGAGACAGAGGAGACAGCCAGGCGCCCTGCGCCACACAGACACAGAGAGAGAGATGGAGACAGAGGAGACAGCCAGGCGCCCTGCGCCACACAGACACAGAGAGAGAGATGGAGACAGAGGAGACAGCCTAGAGAGAGAGAGATGGAGACAGAGGAGCCAGCCTAGAGAGAAGTTGAAGACAATGGAAAATGCCACTCTTAGCCGAGACTGTCTGTCTGGGATTGGATATATTTTGATTGAACAAGGAGAGGAGAGCCTAAATCACACTCCAAATTCCCACCTAGCCTGATCGCTGGACTGGTCTCTCTTCCTCAGAGTTTGGTTTCCCTCTGTGTTCTGAGCTGTGGAGAGCAGAACAGACAGTCTGTGGTTTCCCTCTGTGTTCTGAGCTGTGGAGAGCAGAACAGACAGTCTGTGGTTTCCCTCTGTGTTCTGAGCTGTGGAGAGCAGAACAGACAGTCTGTGGTTTCCCTCTGTGTTCTGAGCTGTGGAGAGCAGAACAGACAGTCTGTGGTTTCCCTCTGTGTTCTGAGCTGTGGAGAGCAGAACAGACAGTCTGTGGTTTCCCTCTGTGTTCTGAGCTGTGGAGAGCAGAACAGACAGTCTGTGGTTTCCCTCTGTGTTCTGAGCTGTGGAGAGCAGAACAGACAGTCTGTGGTTTCCCTCTGTGTTCTGAGCTGTGGAGAGCAGAACAGACAGTCTGTGGTGTAGCTTCCTTTTCCAGACCTGTTTTTCCTCAGAGGTGTAAAGTACTTAAGTAAAAAAAATATATACTTTAAAGTACTACTTAAGTAGTGTCTGTACTTTACTTTACTATTTCTATTTTTGACAAATTTTACTTCACTACATTCCTCAAGAAAATAATGTACTTTTACCTCCGTACATTTTATCTGACACCCAAAAGTTGTCGTTAGATTTTGAATGTTTAGCAGGACAGGAACGATGTCAAATTCATGTGCTCACTAAACAGAGAACATCCCTGGTCATCCCTACTGCCTCTGATCTGACAGACTCACTAAACAGAGAACATCCCTGGTCATCCCTACTGCCTCTGATCTGACAGACTCACTAAACAGAGAACATCCCTGGTCATCCCTACTGCCTCTGATCTGACAGACTCACTAAACAGAGAACATCCCTGGTCATCCCTACTGCCTCTGATCTGGAGGACTCACTAAACAGAGAACATCCCTGGTCATCCCTACTGCCTCTGTTCTGACAGACTCACTAAACAGAGAACATCCCTGGTCATCCCTACTGCCTCTGATCTGGAGGACTCACTAAACAGAGAACATCCCTGGTCATCCCTACTGCCTCTGATCTGACAGACTCACTAAACAGAGAACATCCCTGGTCATCCCTACTGCCTCTGATCTGACAGACTCACTAAACAGAGAACATCCCTGGTCATCCCTACTGCCTCTGATCTGACAGACTAAACAGATGTTTTGTGATGTCTGAATGTTGGAATGTGCCCCTGGCTTTCTGTACATTTTTAAAACAAGAAAATGTAGCCATCTGATTTGCTTAATATGAGGAATTTGAAATTATTTATACTTTTGATTCTTAAGTATATTTTAGCAATTCCCGAGTGGCGCAGCGGTCTAAGGCACTGCATCTCAGTCTTAGAGGTGTCACTACAGACCCTGGTTCAAATCCAGGCTGCATCACATTAGGCCTTGATTGGGAGTCCCATATGGCGGCGCACAATTGGCCCAGCGTCGTCCGGGTTTGACCCGGTCGTCATTGTAAATAAGAATTTGTTTTTAACTGACATGCCTCAAAAAAATATCACAAAAAAATCTATTTACTTAAGTATATTTTAAACAAAATACTTTTATACTTTTACTCAAGTAGTATTTTACTGGGTTACATTGACTTTTACTTGAGTCATTTTCTATTAAAGTATCTTTTAGTTTTACTCAAGTATGACAACTGGGTACTTTTTCCACCGATGACTTAACTGTAAGGTTCCACCTGATACAAACCGATCTCAGACGCTGCTCCCAGATCAGTGATGCCAGATGCTGCTCCCAGATCAGTGATGCCAGACGCTGCTCCCAGGTCAGTGATGCCAGACGCTGCTCCCAGATCAGTGATGTCAGACGCTGCTCCCAGATCAGTGATGTCAGACGCTGCTCCCAGATCAGTGATGTCAGACGCTGCTCCCAGATCAGTGATGTCAGACGCTGCTCCCCAGATCAGTGATGTCAGATGCTGCTCCCCAGATCATTGATGTTAGACGCTGCTCCCAGATCAGTGATGTCAGACGCTGCTCCCAGATCAGTGATGTCAGAGGCTGCTCCCAGATCAGTGATGTCAGAGGCTGCTCCCATATCAGTGATGTCAGACGCTGCTCCCAGATCAGTGATGTCAGACGCTGCTCCCAGCAGATCAGTGATGTCAGACGCTGCTCCCAGCAGATCAGTGATGTCAGACGCTGCTCCCAGCAGATCAGTAATGCCAGACGCTGCTCCCAGATCAGTGATGTCAGACGCTGCTCCCAGATCAGTGATGTCAGACGCTGCTCCCAGATCAGTGATGTCAGACGCTGCTCCCAGATCAGTGATGTCAGAGGCTGCTCCCAGATCAGTGATGTCAGAGGCTGCTCCCATATCAGTGATGTCAGACGCTGCTCCCAGATCAGTGATGTCAGACGCTGCTCCCAGCAGATCAGTGATGTCAGACGCTGCTCCCAGCAGATCAGTGATGTCAGACGCTGCTCCCAGCAGATCAGTGATGTCAGACGGTGCTCCCCAGATCAGTAATGCCAGACGCTGCTCCCAGATCAGTGATGTCAGACGCTGCTCCCAGATCAGTGATGTCAGACGCTGCTCCCAGATCAGTGATGTCAGACGCTGCTCCCAGATCAGATCTAGTTCTACTGTACCTTCTACACGCCGGCTCACATCATGTGTATATAAATATATTAATGTCTTCATTTTGAAGACAAAAGGAGAAGCAAAAGGCTTTTGTACACACCTCTTTAGCGATAAGTCTCCTGTCACAGGTGCGTTCTGGGTAAATAGAGAGAGAGAGAGAAGCAGGCAGAAATGGGGCAGACATCAAAGCCTTGTTGAGCTGTGATACCTTCAAAGACTTAGATTAGAGCTCTTCTCCTCTCATCTTCTCTCCTCTCTCCCCCTCTCATCTCCCCTCCTCTCATCTCCCTCCCTCTCCTCTCTCCCCCTCTCCTCTCCTCTTCTGAAGTCCTGCTATATCTCTCCAGCTAATCTACTCCATCTACCTCTGCTCACAGCAATTAGTTTGAATCATATTCCTCATTTCAGCCGTGTTTTGTACCCCAACTAGCCTGCCAAGAAGGCTGGCTGACATGCCTGTGATCTCCTGCGTGTATTTATATATCAATACATATTTGATGGTTTCTACTCTCTCTCTCATTATGTCATTCATTCTCTGTCTCTCTGTCTTTTTGTCTCTCTCTCTCTCCCCTATTCTCATTCTCTCAATTGATTTATTTCTATAAAGCAGTCCTCTCTCTCTCTCTCTGTCGTTCTCTATAAAGCGATCCTCTATCTGTCTCTCTCCTCTCTGGTGCGCCAGTCTCTGAGTGGTGTGTAAAATTGGATGCTTTGTACTCACAAATAATCCTGAGATATAGATATGTTTGTTTCTCCCTCCCTCCCTCCCTCCCTCCCTCCGAGGGCTGAGAGTTGTTGGTTTTTAAAAGCTAATGTTGTTTAGTGTTCTCAGCAGAAGTGTAAAAACGAACAGGCAAGACACTCTGTTATTTAGGTTACTGTTGTTTGCTGCTGTTCTCCGTAGTTGGTGGGAGTGATGGAATACAGTAGTGTGGTGGTAGGAGGGAGTGATGGAATACAGTAGTGTGGTGGTAGGAGGGAGTGATGGAATACAGTAGTGTGGTGGTAGGAGGGAGTGATGGAATACAGTAGTGTGGTGGTAGGAGGGAGTGATAGAATACAGTAATGTGGTGGTAGGAGGGAGTGATGGAATACAGTAGTGTGGTGGTAGGAGGGAGTGATGGAATACAGTAGTGTGTGGTGGTAGGAGGGAGTGATGGAATACAGTAGTGTGGTGGTAGGTGGGAGTGATGGAATACAGTAGTGTGTGGTGGTAGGTGTGAGTGATGGAATACAGTAGTGTGTGGTGGTAGGAGGGAGTGATGGAATACAGTAGTGTGTGGTGGTAGGTGTGAGTGATGGAATACAGTAGAGTGTGGTGGTAGGAGGGAGTGATGGAATACAGTAGTGTGTGGTGGTAGGAGGGAGTGATGGAATACAGTAGAGTGTGGTGGTAGGAGGGAGTGATAGAATACAGTAGTGTGGGAGTGATGGAATACAGTAGTGTGTGGTGGTAGGAGGGAGTGATGGAATACAGTAGTGTGGTGGTAGGAGGGAGTGATGGAATACAGTAGTGTGGTGGTAGGAGGGAGTGATGGAATACAGTAGTGTGGTGGTAGGAGGGAGTGATAGAATACAGTAATGTGGTGGTAGGAGGGAGTGATGGAATACAGTAGTGTGGTGGTAGGAGGGAGTGATGGAATACAGTAGTGTGGTGGTAGGTGGGAGTGATGGAATACAGTAGTGTGTGGTGGTAGGTGTGAGTGATGGAATACAGTAGTGTGTGGTGGTAGGAGGGAGTGATGGAATACAGTAGTGTGTGGTGGTAGGTGTGAGTGATGGAATACAGTAGAGTGTGGTGGTAGGAGGGAGTGATGGAATACAGTAGTGTGTGGTGGTAGGAGGGAGTGATGGAATACAGTAGTGTGGTGGTAGGTGGGAGTGATGGAATACAGTAGAGTGTGGTGGTAGGAGGGAGTGATAGAATACAGTAGTGTGGGAGTGATGGAATACAGTAGTGTGTGGTGGTAGGAGGGAGTGATGGAATACAGTAGTGTGTGTTGGTAGGTGGGAGTGATGGAATACAGTAGTGTGGTGGTAGGTGGGAGTGATGGAATACAGTAGTGTGTGGTGGTAGGTGGGAGTGATGGAATACAGTAGTGTGTGGTGGTAGGTGTGAGTGATGGAATACAGTAGTGTGTGGTGGTATGTGTGAGTGATGGAATACAGTAGTGTGTGGTGGTAGGTGTGAGTGACGGAATACAGTAGTGTGTGGTGGTAGGTGTGAGTGATGGAATACAGTAGTGTGTGGTGGTAGGTGTGAGTGATGGAATACAGTAGTGTGGTGGTAGGTGTGAGTGATGGAATACAGTAGTGTGTGGTGGTAGGTGTGAGTGATGGAATACAGTAGTGTGTGGTGGTAGGTGTGAGTGATGGAATACAGTAGTGTGTGGTGGTAGGAGGGAGTGATGGAATACAGTAGTGTGTGGTGGTAGGTGTGAGTGACGGAATACAGTAGTGTGTGGTGGTAGGAGGGAGTGATGGAATACAGTAGTGTGTGGTGGTAGGTGTGAGTGATGGAATACAGTAGTGTGTGGTGGTAGGTGTGAGTGACGGAATACAGTAGTGTGTGGTGGTAGGAGGGAGTGATGGAATACAGTAGTGTGTGGTGGTAGGTGTGAGTGATGGAATACAGTAGTGTGTGGTGGTAGGTGTGAGTGATGGAATACAGTAGTGTGTGGTGGTAGGAGGGAGTGATGGAATACAGTAGTGTGTGGTGGTAGGTGTGAGTGACGGAATACAGTAGTGTGTGGTGGTAGGTGTGAGTGACGGAATACAGTAGTGTGTGGTGGTAGGTGTGAGTGATGGAATACAGTAGTGTGTGGTGGTAGGTGTGAGTGATGGAATACAGTAGTGTGTGGTGGTAGGTGTGAGTGACGGAATACAGTAGTGTGTGGTGGTAGGTGTGAGTGACGGAATACAGTAGTGTGTGGTGGTAGGTGTGAGTGACGGAATACAGTAGTGTGTGGTGGTTGGAGGGAGTGTCTGGAAGATCTAGAGAGGTGAGAATTGCAGTGTTGTCGCCAATTAACACATACTATAAAACACTTTTTGTAGGTGGGGGAACCAAAAATTAAGAAAACCGATTATAAATAAATGTTTTTGAGAAATATAATTAGAAAAATAAAATGTTATTGTGTATTTATTGGTTATATTAATTTTTTATATATATAAAATATGAAAATGTAATGAATATAGAGTTATTTGTTGATGTGAAAATCTAAATTGACACATTTTAAAGGTTGTCTCTGTTGAAACAAATGAGGTTTGAATAAGGAGTGGACAAGAAGAGGTGGAAGAACAATGGTTGGATAACAGGCTTGGTTCAGACCTCACCCACAGCAGCAGGAGAACAGAGCAGGCCGAGCCAGAGAGGGAAGCAGGCCAGGCCAGCTGTAGGGGTTGTGGCTGGTACAGGGATAGATGGAGGAATGAAAGGCCCAGAATGCTTTGGGTCTACTGTGCACTGGACACGATCTCTAGGGACGCTAGGTTCCTACATGGAGCTATGGAGACCAGCGGCAGGCAAAGGGAGGGATGGATGGAACGAGGGATGGATGGAACGAGGGAGGTGGGATAGATGGATGGATGGTAACCCCCTAGGGGCGATGGAGAGAGGAATGGATGGATGGTAACCCCCCCTAGGGGCGATGGAGAGAGGAATGGATGGATGGTAACCCCCCCTAGGGGCGATGGATAGAGGAATGGATGGATGGTAACCCCCCTAGGGGTGATGGAGAGAGGAATGGATGGATGGTAACCCCCCTAGGGGTGATGGAGAGAGGAATGGATGGATGGTAACCCCCCTAGGGATGATGGAGAGAGGAATGGATGGATGGTAACCCCCCCTAGGGGTGATGGAGAGAGGAATGGATGGATGGTGTTCCCCCACAGCTAGTTGATTCAGTCTGTACAGCTGTACCTCCCGTCAATGTTAACTACATCAGATGGTTATATCAGTGAGTCTCAGAATATATGATAAAGAAGAATCTGTCTGAATATAGAACGTGAATATAGAATGTGAATATAGAATGTGTGTGTAAGTGTACAGACAGACAAACACATGCATATCCTACTGACTTGTAGCTTCCCAATATTACCCTGGAATAGAAGAGAATCTCTGATGCTGCTACTGATTTCATCCCAGATTGACCTTTGACATTTTACCAAACCGATACGGGGCACAATGAAATTCAGAAGGACTTCCTGTATCTGTTCAGACATAAAGGAGAAAGAAGGGAATGACTTCCTGTATCTGTTCAGACTGACATACAGGAGAAAGAATGGAGTGACTTCCTGTATCTGTTCAGACAGACATACAGGAGAAAGAATGGAATGACTTCGTGTATCTGTTCAGACAGACATACAGGAGAAAGAATGGAATGACTTCCTGTATCTGTTCAGACAGACATACAGGAGAAAGAATGGAGTGACTTCCTGTATCTGTTCAGACTGACATACAGGGGAAAGAAGGGAATGACTTCCTGTATCTGTTCAGACAGACATACAGGAGAAAGAATGGAGTGACTTCCTGTATCTGTTCAGACAGACATACAGGAGAAAGAAGGGAATGACTTCCTGTATCTGTTCAGACAGACATACAGGAGAAAGAAGGGAATGACTTCCTGTATCTGTTCAGACAGACATACACAAGAAAGAAGGGAATGACTTCCTGTATCTGTTCAGACAGACATACAGGAGAAAGAAGGGAATGACTTCCTGTATCTGTTCAGACAGACATACAGGAGAAAGAATGGAATGACTTCCTGTATCTGTTCAGATAGACATACAGGAAAAAGAAGGGAATGACTTCCTGTATCTGTTCAGACAGACATACAGGAGAAAGAATGGAATGACTTCCTGTATCTGTTCAGACTGACATACAGGAGAAAGAATGGAGTGACTTCCTGTATCTGTTCAGACAGACATACAGGAGAAAGAAGGGAATGACTTCCTGTATCTGTTCAGACAGACATACAGGAGAAAGAATGGAATGACTTCCTGTATCTGTTGAGACAGACATACATGAGAAAGAAGATGAAGGTCACTTGTGAACATAATTAGTCTCTCTCTCTCACTCTGTCTCTCTTTCCCCCTCGCTCTCTCTCTTGCGCTCTCTCTCTCTCTCCTTTCTCCATCCTCTCTCTCTGTCTCTCTTTGCTTCTCTCTCTCTCTTTGGCCGTCACTCGTCAGGACAGAGACATCCCGTCTTTCCAGTCCTTGACCGCTCCAGATATGTCACAAACATTTCTCCTTACATAGTGTTTTGTTCTGTGGTGACAGCTCCCATGTGTTTTTCTACGCCGGCACAAGGTAGCATGACATATGGCTGGTGAATGCTCTGTGATGTTACTGGAGATGGTAAACACTGTGTTGTTGTTATCGGTCATTCTTCTCTGGTTCATTCATATATTCATGTGTTTATTTCTGTCCTTTAAGCTCAGTTTATCACACCGTAACAACCCACAACAGCCTCACCTCCATCTGGTACTTACTGTCTCCTTCCAACCTCAGACGGGGTTTAACTGTGTTGACACTATGACTGGAGAGGAGAGACAGGAGGGAGAGACAGGAGGGAGAGACGGGGGAGAGACAGGAGGGAGAGACAGGGGGGAGAGACAGGGGGGGGTAGGCTCCTACATGGACCTATGGAGACCAGCAGCAGGCTGGGTGTTGTCAACTTGCCATCACTTTGAAAGAAGGAAGAGGAAGACAAGGATAGATGGAAAGAGCGGGAGCAGAGGAGGAGAGAGAGAGGAGGAGAAGAGGAGAGAGAGGAGGAGAAGAGGAGAGAGAGAGGAGGAGAAGAGGAGAGAGAGAGGAGGAGAAGAGGAGAGAGAGGAGGAGAAGAGGAGAGAGAGAGGAGGAGAAGAGGAGGAGAGGAGAGAGAGAGGAGGAGAGAAGAGGAGGAGAGAGAGAAAAGGAGAGAGAGAAGGGGAAGGATAAAGAGGGCAGGAGAAGAGCAGAGAGAAGAGGAGAGAGAGAGAGAGAGATAGGAGGAGGAGGAGGAGAAGGATAAAGAGGGCAGGAGAAGAGCAGAGAGAGAGAGAGAGAGGGGAAGGATAAAGAGGGCAGGAGAAGAGCAGAGAGAAGCGGAGAGAGAGAAGGAGGAGAAGAGGAATGTAGAACAGCCTCCTCTACTTTAATCAGAGTAAATGTCCTCCGTCTGCCACTAAATCAACCCAGTGGCTCTGCAGTCACACACACACAGTCACACACACACACTCCCCATCACATCAGTCACCTCAGACCTGCAGTCCCATCAGTTAGAGTCTCAGCTCCAGCCTGCAGTATATAAAGGCTCTGAGCTGATCTCCCTCATCAGCCCCATCACACCTCACTGTAGGGCTCTGATCCCTCCGCAGTGCAGTCACTCTCCCCATCACACCTCACTGTAGGGCTCTGATCCCTCCGCAGTGCAGTCACTCTCCCCATCACACCTCACTGTAGGGCTCTGATCCCTCCGCAGTGCAGTCACTCTCCCCATCACACCTCACTGTAGGGCTCTGATCCCTCCGCAGTGCAGTCACTCTCCCCATCACACCTCACTGTAGGGCTCTGATCCCTCCGCAGTGCAGTCACTCTCCCCATCACACCTCACTGTAGGGCTCTGATCCCTCCGCAGTGCAGTCACTCTCCCCATCACACCTCACTGTAGGGCTCTGATCCCTCCGCAGTGCAGTCACTCTCCCCATCACACCTCACTGTAGGGCTCTGATCCCTCCGCAGTGCAGTCACTCTCCCCATCACACCTCACTGTAGGGCTCTGATCCCTCCGCAGTGCAGTCACTCTCCCCATCACACCTCACTGTAGGGCTCTGATCCCTCCGCAGTGCAGTCACTCTCCCCATCACACCTCACTGTAGGGCTCTGATCCCTCCGCAGTGCAGTCACTCTCCCCATCACACCTCACTGTAGGGCTCTGATCCCTCCGCAGTGCAGTCACTCTCCCCATCACACCTCACTGTAGGGCTCTGATCCCTCCGCAGTGCAGTCACTCTCCCCATAACACCTCACTGTAGGGCTCTGATCCCTCCGCAGTGCAGTCACTCTCCCCATCACACCTCACTGTAGGGCTCTGATCCCTCCGCAGTGCAGTCACTCTCCCCATCACACCTCACTGTAGGGCTCTGATCCCTCCGCAGTGCAGTCACTCTCCCCTTCACACCTCACTGTAGGGCTCTGATCCCTCCGCAGTGCAGTCACTCTCTCCATCACACCTCACTGTAGGGCTCTGATCCCTCCGCAGTGCAGTCACTCTCCCCATCACACCTCACTGTAGGGCTCTGATCCCTCCGCAGTGCAGTCACTCTCCCCATCACACCTCACTGTAGGGCTCTGATCCCTCCGCAGTGCAGTCACTCTCCCCATCACACCTCACTGTAGGGCTCTGATCCCTCCGCAGTGCAGTCACTCTCCCCTTCACACCTCACTGTAGGGCTCTGATCCCTCCGCAGTGCAGTCACTCTCCCCATCACACCTCACTGTAGGGCTCTGATCCCTCCGCAGTGCAGTCACTCTCCCCATCACACCTCACTGTAGGGCTCTGATCCCTCCGCAGTGCAGTCACTCTCCCCATCACACCTCACTGTAGGGCTCTGATCCCTCCGCAGTGCAGTCACTCTCCCCATCACACCTCACTGTAGGGCTCTGATCCCTCCGCAGTGCAGTCACTCTCCCCATCACACCTCACTGTAGGGCTCTGATCCCTCCGCAGTGCAGTCACTCTCCCCATCACACCTCACTGTAGGGCTCTGATCCCTCCGCAGTGCAGTCACTCTCCCCATCACACCTCAATGTAGGGCTCTGATCCCTCCGCAGTGCAGTCACTCTCCCATCACACCTCACTGTAGGGCTCTGATGCCTCCGCAGTGCAGTCACTCTCCCCATCACACCTCACTGTAGGGTTCTGATCCCTCCGCAGTGCAGTCACTCTCCCCATCACACCTCACTGTAGGGCTCTGATACCTCCGCAGTGCAGTCACTCTCTCCATCACACCTCACTGTAGAGCTCTGATCCCTCCGCAGTGCAGTCACTCTCCCCATCACACCTCACTGTAGGGCTCTGATCCCTCCGCAGTGCAGTCACTCTCCCCATCACACCTCACTGTAGGGCTCTGATACCTCCGCAGTGCAGTCACTCTCCCCATCACACCTCACTGTAGGGTTCTGATCCCTCCGCAGTGCAGTCACTCTCCCCATCACACCTCACTGTAGGGCTCTGATACCTCCGCAGTGCAGTCACTCTCTCCATCACACCTCACTGTAGAGCTCTGATCCCTCCGCAGTGCAGTCACTCTCCCCATCACACCTCACTGTAGGGCTCTGATCCCTCCGCAGTGCAGTCACTCTCCCCATCACACCTCACTGTAGGGCTCTGATCCCTCCGCAGTGCAGTCACTCTCCCCATCACACCTCACTGTAGGGCTCTGATGCCTCCGCAGTGCAGTCACTCTCCCCATCACACCTCACTGTAGGGCTCTGATCCCTCCGCAGTGCAGTCACTCTCCCCATCACACCTCACTGTAGGGCTCTGATCCCTCCGCAGTGCAGTCACTCTCCCCATCACACCTCACTGTAGGGCTCTGATGCCTCCGCAGTGCAGTCACTCTCCCCATCACACCTCACTGTAGGGCTCTGATCCCTCCGCAGTGCAGTCACTCTCCCCATCACACCTCACTGTAGGGCTCTGATGCCTCCGCAGTGCAGTCACTCTCCCCATCACACCTCACTGTAGGGCTCTGATCCCTCAGCAGTGCAGTCACTCTCCCCTTCACACCTCACTGTAGGGCTCTGATCCCTCCGCAGTGCAGTCACTCTCCCCATCACACCTCACTGTAGGGCTCTGATCCCTCCGCAGTGCAGTCACTCTCCCCTTCACACCTCACTGTAGGGCTCTGATCCCTCCGCAGTGCAGTCACTCTCCCCATCACACCTCACTGTAGGGCTCTGATCCCTCCGCAGTGCAGTCACTCTCCCCATCACACCTCACTGTAGGGCTCTGGTCACCAAACGATCCATCTCCAAGGCATTCCTAGTCAATCGCCAAACATTTCTCTCAACAACAAAAAATAAACAAGGATAAAGCTTTACATTCCTAGTTTATTCTGTCCCTGGTGCTGCTGGGAGTAGGTGCACTTGTTTCAGCTGCTCTGAGCACCGGGTTGGTCAAGTCTTCCACTGTTTCAGCCATTTCATGTGTCGTACTGATGGTACAAACTCTCCCTACTCGGTGTTCCCCGAGAGCAAATCAGGTGCACCTATAGACCTACCGCTAGCCAATCAGATTACTCAGATCACTGTGCAGCTTCCTGGAACACACAGCCAAGTCAGTTTTTAATACTAATGGTGTTTCAAAACGTCTAAAACCATGACAACAGAGACTGTCCAACCAATGAGTGAGTTGCCGTTATAATTCAGCGCTGTCAACACTTTTTCTAAGACATGAAATGTTCTTCTCCACTCAACACTGAAACAGCCCTGCAGCTTCTTTAAATAAGTAGACAAGTGTAGTGTTTGTGTTGTTAGAGGCTGTGTGTTTTTAACCCTCTAAGGTCAATGTCCTCGCCCTGCGGAAACCAAATTAGCATCTTCAAACATTACCCATTAAAACAAATCTGTCAGTTTAATATTAATATACACTGCTCAAAAAAATAACACTAAAATAACACATCCTACATCTGAATGAATGAAATAATCGTATTAAATACTTCTATCTTTACATAGTTGAATGTGCTGACAACAAAATCACACAAAAATAATCAATGGAAATCCAATTTATCAACCCATGGCGGTCTGGATTTGGAGTCACACTCAAAATTAAAGTGGAAAACCACAATACAGGCTGATCCAACTTTGATGTAATGTCCTTAAAACAAGTCAAAATGAGGCTCAGTAGTGTGTGTGGCCTCCACGTGCCTGTATGACCTCCCTACAACGCCTGGGCATGCTACTGATGAGGTGGATGGTCTCCTGAGGGATCTCCTCCCAGATCTGGACTAAAGCATCCGCCAAGTCCTGGACAGTCTGTGGTGCAACGTGGCGTTGGTGGATGGAGCGAGACATGATGTCCCAGATGTGCTCAATTGGATTCAGGTCTGGGGAACGGGCGTGCCAGTCCATAGCATCAATGCCTTCCTCTTGCAGGAACTGCTGACACACTCCAGCCACATGAGGTCTAGCATTGTCTTGCATTAGGAGGAACCCAGGGCCAACCGCACCAGCATATGGTCTCACAAGGGGTCTGAGGATCTCATCTCGGTACCTAATGGCAGTCAGGCTACCTCTGGCGAGCACATGGAGGGCTGTGCGGCCCCCCCAAAAAATGCCACCCCACACCATGACTGACCCACCGCCAAACCGGTCATGCTGGAGGATGTTGCAGGCAGCAGAACGTTCTCCACAGCGTCTCCAGACTGTCACGTCTGTCACATGTGCTCAGTGTGAACCTGCTTTCATCTGTGAAGAGCACAGGGCGCCAGTGGCGAATTTGCCAATCTTGGTGTTCTCTGACAAATGCCAAACGTCCTGCACGGTGTTGGGCTGTAAGCACAACCCCCACCTGTGGACGTCGGGCCCTCATACCACCCTCATGGAGTCTGTTTCTGACCGTTTGAGCAGACACATGCACATTGTGGCCTGCTGGAGGTCATTTTGCAGGGCTCTGGCAGTGCTCCTCCTGCTCCTCCTTGCACAAAGGTGGAGGTAGCGGTCCTGCTGCTGGGTTGTTGCCCTCCTACGGCCTCCTCCACGTCTCCTGATGTACTGGCCTGTCTCCTGGTAGCGCCTCCATGCTCTGGACACTACGCTGACAGACACATTGTGTTGTTTAAGTGTTCCCTTTATTTTTTTGGAGCAGTGTATATTTGACTTTCTGGTCGTTGGAGGAACAACATGAATTAGTACATGAGGCAGATATAATGAAGATATAATGAAGATATAATGAAGATATAATGAAGATATAATGAAGATATAATGAAGATATAATGAAGATATAATGCAGATATAATGCAGATATAATGAAGATATAATGAAGATATAATGAAGATATAATGAAGATATAATGAAGATATAATGAAGATATAATGAAGATATAGTGAAGATATAATGAAGATATAATGAAGATATAATGAAGATATAATGCAGATATAATGAAGATATAATGAAGATATAATGAAGATATAATGAAGATATAATGAAGATATAATGAAGAAGATATAATGAAGATATAATGAAGATATAATGAAGATATAATGAAGATATAATGAAGATATAATGAAGATATAATGAAGATATAATGAAGATATAATGAAGATATAATGAAGATATAATGAAGATATAATGAAGATATAATGAAGATATAATGAAGATATAATGAAGATATAATGAAGATATAATGAAGATATAATGCAGATATAATGAAGATATAATGAAGATATAATGAAGATATAATGAAGATATAATGAAGATATAATGAAGATATAATGAAGATATAATGAAGATATAGTGAAGATATAGTGAAGATATAATGAAGATATAATGAAGATATAATGAAGATATAATGCAGATATAATGCAGATATAATGAAGATATAATGAAGATATAATGAAGATATAGTGAAGATATAGTGAAGATATAGTGAAGATATAATGAAGATATAATGCAGATATAATGCAGATATAATGAAGATATAATGAAGATATAATGAAGATATAATGAAGATATAATGAAGATATAATGAAGATATAATGAAGATATAATGCAGATATAATGCAGATATAATGAAGATATAATGAAGATATAATGAAGATATAATGAAGATATAATGAAGATATAATGCAGATATAATGCAGATATAATGAAGATATAATGAAGATATAATGAAGATATAATGAAGATATAATGCAGATATAATGCAGATATAATGCAGATATAATGAAGATATAATGAAGATATAATGAAGATATAATGAAGATATAATGAAGATATAATGCAGATATAATGCAGATATAATGAAGATATAATGAAGATATAATGAAGATATAATGCAGATATAATGCAGATATAATGAAGATATAATGAAGATATAATGCAGATATAATGAAGATATAATGAAGATATAATGAAGATATAATGAAGATATAATGCAGATATAATGCAGATATAATGCAGATATAATGCAGATATAATGAAGATATAATGAAGATATAATGAAGATATAATGCAGATATAATGCAGATATAATGCAGATATAATGCAGATATAATGAAGATATAATGAAGATATAATGAAGATATAATGCAGATATAATGAAGATATAATGAAGATATAATGAAGATATAATGCAGATATAATGCAGATATAATGCAGATATAATGAAGATATAATGCAGATATAATGCAGATATAATGAAGATATAATGAAGATATAATGAAGATATAATGAAGATATAATGCAGATATAATGAAGATATAATGAAGATATAATGAAGATATAATGCAGATATAATGCAGATATAATGAAGATATAATGAAGATATAATGAAGATATAATGAAGATATAATGCAGATATAATGAAGATATAATGCAGATATAATGCAGATATAATGAAGATATAATGCAGATATAATGCAGATATAATGAAGATATAATGCAGATATAATGCAGATATAATGAAGATATAATGAAGATATAATGCAGATATAATGCAGATATAATGCAGATATAATGCAGATATAATGAAGATATAATGAAGATATAATGCAGATATAATGCAGATATAATGAAGATATAATGAAGATATAATGCAGATATAATGAAGATATAATGCAGATATAATGCAGATATAATGCAGATATAATGCAGATATAATGAAGATATAATGAAGATATAATGAAGATATAATGCAGATATAATGCAGATATAATGCAGATATAATGAAGATATAATGCAGATATAATGCAGATATAATGAAGATATAATGAAGATATAATGAAGATATAATGAAGATATAGTGCAGGGTGACTTGAGCTTCACCATCAGCTGGAGGACGGTGTCCACATTTAGTTCTGTCTTAGTGGAGGGGGAGACCTGAGGGACAGTCAGACTGTGTTCTGTCTTAGTGGAGGGGGGAGACCTGAGGGACAGTCAGACTGTGTTCTGTCTTAGTGGAGGGGGGAGACCTGAGGGACAGTCAGACTGTGTTCTGTCTTAGTGGAGGGGGGAGACCTGAGGGACAGTCAGACTGTGTTCTGTCTTAGTGGAGGGGGGAGACCTGAGGGACAGTTAGACTGTGTTCTGTCTTAGTGGAGGGGGGAGACCTGAGGGACAGTCAGACTGTGTTCTGTCTTAGTGGAGGGGGGAGACCTGAGGGACAGTCAGACTGTGTTCTGTCTTAGTGGAGGGGGAGACCTGAGGGACAGTCAGACTGTGTTCTGTCTTAGTGGAGGGGGGAGACCTGAGGGACAGTCAGACTGTGTTCTGTCTTAGTGGAGGGGGAGACCTGAGGGACAGTCAGACTGTGTTCTGTCTTAGTGGAGGGGGGAGACCTGAGGGACAGTCAGACTGTGTTCTGTCTTAGTGGAGGGGGGAGACCTGAGGGACAGTCAGACTGTGTTCTGTCTTAGTGGAGGGGGAGACCTGAGGGACAGTCAGACTGTGTTCTGTCTTAGTGGAGGGGGGAGACCTGAGGGACAGTCAGACTGTGTTCTGTCTTAGTGGAGGGGGGAGACCTGAGGGACAGTCAGACTGTGTTCTGTCTTAGTGGAGGGGGAGACCTGAGGGACAGTCAGACTGTGTTCTGTCTTAGTGGAGGGGGGAGACCTGAGGGACAGTCAGACTGTGTTCTGTCTTAGTGGAGGGGGAGACCTGAGGGACAGTCAGACTGTGTTCTGTCTTAGTGGAGGGGGGAGACCTGAGGGACAGTCAGACTGTGTTCTGTCTTAGTGGAGGGGGGAGACCTGAGGGACAGTCAGACTGTGTTCTGTCTTAGTGGAGGGGGAGACCTGAGGGACAGTCAGACTGTGTTCTGTCTTAGTGGAGGGGGAGACCTGAGGGACAGTCAGACTGTGTTCTGTCTTAGTGGAGGGGGGAGACCTGAGGGACAGTCAGACTGTGTTCTGTCTTAGTGGAGGGGGGAGACCTGAGGGACAGTCAGACTGTGTTCTGTCTTAGTGGAGGGGGAGACCTGAGGGACAGTCAGACGGTGTTCTGTCTTAGTGGAGGGGGGAGACCTGAGGGACAGTCAGACTGTGTTCTGTCTTAGTGGAGGGGGGAGACCTGAGGGACAGTCAGACTGTGTTCTGTCTTAGTGGAGGGGGAGACCTGAGGGACAGTCAGACTGTGTTCTGTCTTAGTGGAGGGGGGAGACCTGAGGGACAGTCAGACTGTGTTCTGTCTTAGTGGAGGGGGAGACCTGAGGGACAGTCAGACTGTGTTCTGTCTTAGTGGAGGGGGGAGACCTGAGGGACAGTCAGACTGTGTTCTGTCTTAGTGGAGGGGGAGACCTGAGGGACAGTCAGACTGTGTTCTGTCTTAGTGGAGGGGGAGACCTGAGGGACAGTCAGACTGTGTTCTGTCTTAGTGGAGGGGGGAGACCTGAGGGACAGTCAGACTGTGTTCTGTCTTAGTGGAGGGGGGAGACCTGAGGGACAGTCAGACTGTGTTCTGTCTTAGTGGAGGGGGAGACCTGAGGGACAGTCAGACGGTGTTCTGTCTTAGTGGAGGGGGGAGACCTGAGGGACAGTCAGACTGTGTTCTGTCTTAGTGGAGGGGGGAGACCTGAGGGACAGTCAGACTGTGTTCTGTCTTAGTGGAGGGGGGAGACCTGAGGGACAGTCAGACTGTGTTCTGTCTTAGTGGAGGGGGGAGACCTGAGGGACAGTCAGACGGTGTTCTGTCTTAGTGGAGGGGGGAGACCTGAGGGACAGTCAGACTGTGTTCTGTCTTAGTGGAGGGGGGAGACCTGAGGGACAGTCAGACTGTGTTCTGTCTTAGTGGAGGGGGAGACCTGAGGGACAGTCAGACTGTGTTCTGTCTTAGTGGAGGGGGGAGACCTGAGGGACAGTCAGACTGTGTTCTGTCTTAGTGGAGGGGGAGACCTGAGGGACAGTCAGACTGTGTTCTGTCTTAGTGGAGGGGGGAGACCTGAGGGACAGTCAGACTGTGTTCTGTCTTAGTGGAGGGGGGAGACCTGAGGGACAGTCAGACTGTGTTCTGTCTTAGTGGAGGGGGAGACCTGAGGGACAGTCAGACTGTGTTCTGTCTTAGTGGAGGGGGGAGACCTGAGGGACAGTCAGACTGTGTTCTGTCTTAGTGGAGGGGGGAGACCTGAGGGACAGTCAGACTGTGTTCTGTCTTAGTGGAGGGGGAGACCTGAGGGACAGTCAGACTGTGTTCTGTCTTAGTGGAGGGGGGAGACCTGAGGGACAGTCAGACTGTGTTCTGTCTTAGTGGAGGGGGAGACCTGAGGGACAGTCAGACTGTGTTCTGTCTTAGTGGAGGGGGGAGACCTGAGGGACAGTCAGACTGTGTTCTGTCTTAGTGGAGGGGGGAGACCTGAGGGACAGTCAGACTGTGTTCTGTCTTAGTGGAGGGGGAGACCTGAGGGACAGTCAGACTGTGTTCTGTCTTAGTGGAGGGGGAGACCTGAGGGACAGTCAGACTGTGTTCTGTCTTAGTGGAGGGGGGAGACCTGAGGGACAGTCAGACTGTGTTCTGTCTTAGTGGAGGGGGGAGACCTGAGGGACAGTCAGACTGTGTTCTGTCTTAGTGGAGGGGGAGACCTGAGGGACAGTCAGACGGTGTTCTGTCTTAGTGGAGGGGGGAGACCTGAGGGACAGTCAGACTGTGTTCTGTCTTAGTGGAGGGGGGAGACCTGAGGGACAGTCAGACTGTGTTCTGTCTTAGTGGAGGGGGAGACCTGAGGGACAGTCAGACTGTGTTCTGTCTTAGTGGAGGGGGGAGACCTGAGGGACAGTCAGACTGTGTTCTGTCTTAGTGGAGGGGGAGACCTGAGGGACAGTCAGACTGTGTTCTGTCTTAGTGGAGGGGGGAGACCTGAGGGACAGTCAGACTGTGTTCTGTCTTAGTGGAGGGGGAGACCTGAGGGACAGTCAGACTGTGTTCTGTCTTAGTGGAGGGGGAGACCTGAGGGACAGTCAGACTGTGTTCTGTCTTAGTGGAGGGGGGAGACCTGAGGGACAGTCAGACTGTGTTCTGTCTTAGTGGAGGGGGGAGACCTGAGGGACAGTCAGACTGTGTTCTGTCTTAGTGGAGGGGGAGACCTGAGGGACAGTCAGACGGTGTTCTGTCTTAGTGGAGGGGGGAGACCTGAGGGACAGTCAGACTGTGTTCTGTCTTAGTGGAGGGGGGAGACCTGAGGGACAGTCAGACTGTGTTCTGTCTTAGTGGAGGGGGGAGACCTGAGGGACAGTCAGACTGTGTTCTGTCTTAGTGGAGGGGGAGACCTGAGGGACAGTCAGACGGTGTTCTGTCTTAGTGGAGGGGGGAGACCTGAGGGACAGTCAGACTGTGTTCTGTCTTAGTGGAGGGGGGAGACCTGAGGGACAGTCAGACTGTGTTCTGTCTTAGTGGAGGGGGGAGACCTGAGGGACAGTCAGACTGTGTTCTGTCTTAGTGGAGGGGGAGACCTGAGGGACAGTCAGACTGTGTTCTGTCTTAGTGGAGGGGGAGACCTGAGGGACAGTCAGACGGTGTTCTGTCTTAGTGGAGGGGGAGACCTGAGGGACAGTCAGACTGTGTTCTGTCTTAGTGGAGGGGGAGACCTGAGGGACAGTCAGACTGTGTTCTGTCTTAGTGGAGGGGGGAGACCTGAGGGACAGTCAGACTGTGTTCTGTCTTAGTGGAGGGGGAGACCTGAGGGACAGTCAGACTGTGTTCTGTCTTAGTGGAGGGGGGAGACCTGAAGGACAGTCAGACTGTGTTCTGTCTTAGTGGAGGGGGGAGACCTGAAGGACAGTCAGACTGTGTTCTGTCTTAGTGGAGGGGGGAGACCTGAGGGACAGTCAGACTGTGTTCTGTCTTAGTGGAGGGGGGAGACCTGAGGGACAGTCAGACTGTGTTCTGTCTTAGTGGAGGGGGAGACCTGAGGGACAGTCAGACTGTGTTCTGTCTTAGTGGAGGGGGAGACCTGAGGGACAGTCAGACTGTGTTCTGTCTTAGTGGAGGGGGGAGACCTGAGGGACAGTCAGACTGTGTTCTGTCTTAGTGGAGGGGGAGACCTGAGGGACAGTCAGACTGTGTTCTGTCTTAGTGGAGGGGGAGACCTGAGGGACAGTCAGACTGTGTTCTGTCTTAGTGGAGGGGGAGACCTGAGGGACAGTCAGACTGTGTTCTGTCTTAGTGGAGGGGGGAGACCTGAGGGACAGTCAGACTGTGTTCTGTCTTAGTGGAGGGGGAGACCTGAGGGACAGTCAGACGGTGAGAGGTGGACCCTCTGGTTCTCTGGCCCCATAAGTCCAGTTAAATAAAGAAAGCTAATCATTTCAATTCATTCTCACTCAGCTGTGCCACAAATGAGAGAGACAGAGACAGAGCGAGAGACCGGCCGACTATTCATCTTCCCCGACGCTGATTACCCTTGTACCTCCTCTCCTCTCTCACCCCCCCTCCTCTCCTCTCACCCCCCTTCTCTCCCTGTTTTTCTCCCTGTACGTCACTCTCTCTCTCCCTCTCTCACCCCCCCTCCTCTCCTCTCACCCTCCCTTCTCTCCCTGTTTTTCTCCCTGTACGTCACTCTCTCTCTCCCTCTCTCACCCCCCCTCCTCTCCTCTCACTCTCCCTGTTTTTCTCCCTGTACGTCACTCTCTCCCTCTCTCTCTCCCTCTCTCTCTCTCTCTCTCCCTCCATCCCCTCTGCAATAGTGTGTTTCAGTAAGTCAGGTGTTAACTGGGCAGCATGTCTGTCCACAGCTGTTTCTCTCCACCCATCAGACCTGTCAGCCTGAACACTGTCCACCTCCACCGTACTAAGACCTGAACTATCTGGTCTGTCAACACCTCTGGTCTGTCAACACCTCTCTTCCATGTTGAATGACCTGAACTATCTGGTCTGTCAACACCTCTGGTCTGTCAACACCTCTCTTCCATGTTGAATGACCTAAACTATCTGGTCTGTCAACACCTCTGGTCTGTCAACACCTCTCTTCCATGTTGAATAACCTGAACTATCTGGTCTGTCAACACCTCTCTTCCATGTTGAATAACCTAAACTATCTGGTCTGTCAACACCTCTCTTCCATGTTGAATGACCTAAACTATCTGGTCTGTCAACACCTCTCTTCCATGTTGAATGACCTGAACTATCTGGTCTGTCAACACCTCTGGTCTGTCAACACCTCTCTTCCATGTTGAATGACCTAAACTATCTGGTCTGTCAACACCTCTCTTCCATGTTGAATGACCTAAACTATCTGGTCTGTCAACACCTCTCTTCCATGTTGAATGACCTAAACTATCTGGTCTGTCAACACCTCTCTTCCATGTTGAATAACCTAAACTATCTGGTCTGTCAACACCTCTCTTCCATGTTGAATGACCTGGACTATCTGGTCTGTCAACACCTCTCTTCCATGTTGAATAACCTAAACTATCTGGTCTGTCAACACCTCTCTTCCATGTTGAATGACCTGAACTATCTGGTCTGTCAACACCTCTCTTCCATGTTGAATGACCTAAACTATCTGGTCTGTCAACACCTCTCTTCCATGTTGAATGACCTGAACTATCTGGTCTGTCAACACCTCTCTTCCATGTTGAATGACCTAAACTATCTGGTCTGTCAACACCTCTCTTCCATGTTGAATGACCTAAACTATCTGGTCTGTCAACACCTCTCTTCCATGTTGAATGACCTGGACTATCTGGTCTGTCAACACCTCTCTTCCATGTTGAATAACCTAAACTATCTGGTCTGTCAACACCTCTCTTCCATGTTGAATAACCTAAACTATCTGGTCTGTCAACACCTCTCTTCCATGTTGAATAACCTAAACTATCTGGTCTGTCAACACCTCTCTTCCATGTTGAATAACCTGAACTATCTGGTCTGTCAACACCTCTCTTCCATGTTGAATGACCTGGACTATCTGGTCTGTCAACACCTCTCTTCCATGTTGAATGACCTAAACTATCTGGTCTGTCAACACCTCTCTTCCATGTTGAATAACCTAAACTATCTGGTCTGTCAACACCTCTCTTCCATGTTGAATAACCTAAACTATCTGGTCTGTCAACACCTCTCTTCCATGTTGAATGACCTGGACTATCTGGTCTGTCAACACCTCTCTTCCATGTTGAATAACCTAAACTATCTGGTCTGTCAACACCTCTCTTCCATGTTGAATAACCTGAACTATCTGGTCTGTCAACACCTCTCTTCCATGTTGAATAACCTAAACTATCTGGTCTGTCAACACCTCTCTTCCATGTTGAATGACCTGAACTATCTGGTCTGTCAACACCTCTCTTCCATGTTGAATGACCTAAACTATCTGGTCTGTCAACACCTCTCTTCCATGTTGAATGACCTGAACTATCTGGTCTGTCAACACCTCTCTTCCATGTTGAATGACCTAAACTATCTGGTCTGTCAACACCTCTCTTCCATGTTGAATGACCTAAACTATCTGGTCTGTCAACACCTCTCTTCCATGTTGAATGACCTGGACTATCTGGTCTGTCAACACCTCTCTTCCATGTTGAATAACCTAAACTATCTGGTCTGTCAACACCTCTCTTCCATGTTGAATAACCTAAACTATCTGGTCTGTCAACACCTCTCTTCCATGTTGAATAACCTGAACTATCTGGTCTGTCAACACCTCTCTTCCATGTTGAATGACCTGGACTATCTGGTCTGTCAACACCTCTCTTCCATGTTGAATGACCTAAACTATCTGGTCTGTCAACACCTCTCTTCCATGTTGAATAACCTAAACTATCTGGTCTGTCAACACCTCTCTTCCATGTTGAATAACCTAAACTATCTGGTCTGTCAACACCTCTCTTCCATGTTGAATGACCTGGACTATCTGGTCTGTCAACACCTCTCTTCCATGTTGAATAACCTAAACTATCTGGTCTGTCAACACCTCTCTTCCATGTTGAATAACCTGAACTATCTGGTCTGTCAACACCTCTCTTCCATGTTGAATAACCTAAACTATCTGGTCTGTCAACACCTCTCTTCCATGTTGAATGACCTGGACTATCTGGTCTGTCAACACCTCTCTTCCATGTTGAATGACCTGAACTATCTGGTCTGTCAACACCTCTCTTCCATGTTGAATGACCTAAACTATCTGGTCTGTCAACACCTCTCTTCCATGTTGAATGACCTGAACTATCTGGTCTGTCAACACCTCTCTTCCATGTTGAATGACCTAAACTATCTGGTCTGTCAACACCTCTCTTCCATGTTGAATAACCTGAACTATCTGGTCTGTCAACACCTCTCTTCCATGTTGAATAACCTGAACTATCTGGTCTGTCAACACCTCTCTTCCATGTTGAATAACCTGAACTATCTGGTCTGTCAACACCTCTCTTCCATGTTGAATAACCTAAACTATCTGGTCTGTCAACACCTCTCTTCCATGTTGAATGACCTGGACTATCTGGTCTGTCAACACCTCTCTTCCATGTTGAATAACCTAAACTATCTGGTCTGTCAACACCTCTCTTCCATGTTGAATAACCTAAACTATCTGGTCTGTCAACACCTCTCTTCCATGTTGAATGACCTGAACTATCTGGTCTGTCAACACCTCTCTTCCATGTTGAATAACCTAAACTATCTGGTCTGTCAACACCTCTCTTCCATGTTGAATGACCTAAACTATCTGGTCTGTCAACACCTCTCTTCCATGTTGAATAACCTAAACTATCTGGTCTGTCAACACCTCTCTTCCATGTTGAATAACCTGAACTATCTGGTCTGTCAACACCTCTCTTCCATGTTGAATGACCTGGACTATCTGGTCTGTCAACACCTCTCTTCCATGTTGAATAACCTAAACTATCTGGTCTGTCAACACCTCTCTTCCATGTTGAATAACCTAAACTATCTGGTCTGTCAACACCTCTCTTCCATGTTGAATGACCTGAACTATCTGGTCTGTCAACACCTCTCTTCCATGTTGAATAACCTGAACTATCTGGTCTGTCAACACCTCTCTTCCATGTTGCAATATAGTGATTGACATTCTGGCCTCATTTTTGAAAGTTTTAAACAGCCTACATAGTCCTGTCTTCCATAGTAACCTAAAGAACATTCTATATCATTCTAGAACCATAGTCCTTACTGTCTTCCACAGTAACCTAAAGAACATTCTATATCATTCTAGAACCATAGTCCTTACTGTCTTCCACAGTAACCTAAAGAACATTCTCTATCATTCTAGAACCATAGTCCTTACTGTCTTCCACAGTAACCTAAAGAACATTCTATATCATTCTAGATCCATTCTCCTTTTTCTGAACGGACACTGTAACTGTAGAGAGATGACCTCACAGCCATGAGGTCAGAAGATTTCTCCCCCCTGAAGTCATTCATGACTCAGTCTGTTTCATGAGACGCTCATCTCACTACAGTTCATTCTCAAACGAACCACTACAGTTCACTACTGTTCATTCTCAAACGAACCACTACAGTTCACTACTGTTCACTACTGTTCATTCTCAAACGAACCACTACAGTTCACTACTGTTCACTACTGTTCTACAATTCACAACTGTTCACTACAGTTCACTATTGTTCCCTACTGTTCACTACTGTTCACAACTGTTTACTACAGTTCACTACTGTTCATTCTCAAACGAACCACTACAGTTCACTACTGTTCACTACTGTTCATTCTCAAACGAACCACTACAGTTCACTACTGTTCACTACAGTTCACTACTGTTCATTCTCAAACGAACCACTGCTGTTCACTACAGTTCACTACTGTTCACTGCAGTTCACCACTGTTCACTACGGTTCACTGCCGTTCACTACTGTTCACTACAGTTCACAACTGTTCACTACAGTTAACTGTTGTTCACTACTGTTCACTACTGTTCACTACAGTTCACTGCAGTTCACTGCTGTTCACTACAGTTCACTGCAGTTCACTACTGTTCACTGCAGTTCACTACTGTTCACTGCAGTTCACTACAGTTCATTACAGTTCACTGCTGTTCACTACAGTTCACTACAGTTCACTGCAGTTCACTACTGTTCACTACAGTTCACTACAGTTCACTACTGTTCACTGCAGTTCACTACAGTTCACTGCAGTTCACTACTGTTCACTACAGTTGACTACTGTTCACTACTGTTCACTACAGTTCAGTAAAGAACTATTTCCACAGATAGAGACAGAGAGAAATCTTCCCTGGGTGGAATGGGCAGGTTTTTGAGAGGTGACTGGTTGTTTGAATGGGTTGTGTTTTACAACATGTCCACACTCCTCTGTTCTCCCTCCCTTCCATCCTTCCTAAGTCCCTAATGGCATCTCGTTCCCTTTTTATAGTGCACTACATTTGACCAAGGCCCTGTGCCATCTAGGACTCTGTGTGTTCAGTGTGTTCAGTACACATCAATGGCAGGTTAATATATCTGCCTGGGGAGGCAGGGGTCTGGTAGCTTGGTCATAGGATGGGAGAGAAGCCTGACTTCACACACATCATCATCATCATCACACAACACACACACACACACACACACACACACACACACACACACACACACAGTCTCAGCCCTGAAGCGGCCGACTGACTGAGAGCCTTGTGTTGTTCTGGGTCTTTATTTTTCCACTTCCTTCTGTCTTCTGCCTCTTTACAAAAGATTGGCTGGATTTGCTGTGTCAAGAAAATGTACTGTCAGATATGACTGATTATCTCGACAAGGAGATGGAAGGGGAGGGAGGGAGAGGATGAGGGAGAGGGGGAGGAGGAGCAGGAGGGAGGGAGAGGAGGCGGGGGAGGAGGAGGGGGAGGGCGAGGAGGGGGGGAGGAGGAGCAGGAGGGAGGGAGGGAGGGAGGGGAGGGAGAGGAGAGGGAGGGAGGGAGGGTGGAGGAGGAGGAAGGAAGGAGGGAGAGGAGGAGAGGGAGGGTAAAGGGGGTAGAATATGCTGGTGGTGGTGACTCTAGGGAAGTGTCCCAAATGGCACCCTATTCCCTATTAAGTGACCTATGGGCCCTGGTCAAAAGTAGTGCACTAGATAGGGAATAGTGTTCCATTGGGGATGTCTCCCTGTGTTGGGATGTCTCCACTACTCCTACCCTAACCCTCCCCAGCCAGACCCCCCCGTTCCCTCAACAGTTTCCCATAGAAAAGGCAATGACCTGAGGTTAATAGCTTGAACTTTCTCTCTGGCTTTATAGTCCAGCCACAGAGTCTCACACACACACACACACACACAGACTGGACTGTGGCTGGCTGGTGGTGGTGTGGCATCCAGGTGATATAAGAACCAGTTAAAGGCTGTCTGCTTCTCTAATGGCACGGTTTAACTGGTGGTAGACTGTCTCTGTTGCATGGCCATCATCTCTGGCATTACTATGGCAACCCTCAAGACCTGATAGCAATACTGCCCTCATCTCATTTAGTCTCTCTCCCCCCTCTCTTTTTCTCTCTCCCCCCTCTCTTTTTCTCTCTCCCCCCTCTCTTTTTCTCTCCCCCCTCTCTTTTCTCTCTCCCCCTCTCTTTTTCTCTCTCCCCCCTCTCTTTTTCTCTCTCCCCCCTCTCTTTTTCTCTCTCCCCCCTCTCTTTTTCTCTCTCCCCCCTCTCTTTTTCTCTCTCCCCCTCTCTTTTTCTCTCTCCCCCCTCTCTTTTTCTCTCTCCCCCCTCTCTTTTTCTCTCTCCCCCTCTCTTTTTCTCTCTCCCCCTCTCTTTTTCTCTCTCCCCCCTCTCTTTTTCTCTCTCCCCCCTCTCTTTTTCTCTCTCCCCCCTCTCTTTTTCTCTCTCCCCCCTCTCTTTTTCTCTCTCCCCCCCTCTCTTTTTCTCTCTCCCCCTCTCTTTTTCTCTCTCCCCCCCTCTCTTTTTCTCTCTCCCCCCTCTCTTTTTCTCTCTCCCCCTCTCTTTTTCTCTCTCCCCCCTCTCTTTTTCTCTCTCCCCCCTCTCTTTTTCTCTCTCCCCCCTCTCTTTTTCTCTCTCCCCCCTCTCTTTTTCTCTCTCCCCCCCTCTCTTTTTCTCTCTCCCCCCTCTCTTTTTCTCTCCCCCCCCCTCTTTTTCTCTCTCCCCCCTCTCTTTTTCTCTCTCCCCCCTCTCTTTTTCTCTCTCCCCGCTCTCTTTTTCTCTCCCCCCTCTTTTTCTCTCTCCCCCCTCTCTCGTTCTCTCCCCCCTCTCTCTTTTTCTCTCTCTCACTCTTTTTCCTCCCTCCCCCTCTGTCTCTCTCTCTCCCTCTCTCTCTCCCTCTTTCTCTCTCGCTCTCTTTCTCCCTCCCCTTCTCTCTCTCTCTTTCTCCCCCTCTGTCTCTCCTCCTGTATCTGTCTCTCTCCTTCCCTCTCCTCCACCAGAGAACAGCGATGAGACAGGAGTGATGGATAGTTTGCTGGAGGCTTTACAGTCTGGAGCAGCGTTCAGAGACCGACGGAAGAGAGCACCACGTCCCCGAGGTGAGACCTTTACAATAACTCCTATACCCCCTTACAATAACTCCTATACCCCCTACCTAACTCAATACCCCCTTACAATAACTCCTATACCCCCTACCTAACTCAATACCCCCCTACCTAACTCAATACCCCTTACAATAACTCCTATACCCCCTACCTAACTCAATACCCCCTTACAATAACTCCTATACCCCCTACCTAACTCAATACCCCCTACCTAACTCAATACCCCTTACAATAACTCCTATACCCCCTACCTAACTCAATACCCCTTACAATAACTCCTATACCCCCTTACAATAACTCCTATACCCCCTACCTAACTCAATACCCCTTACAATAACTCCTATACCCCCTACCTAACTCAATACTCCCTTACAATAACTCAGTACCCCCCTTACAATAACTCAATACCCCCTTACAGTCACTCAATACCCCCTTACAATAACTCATATACCCCCCTACCTAACTCAATATCCCTTATAACTCAATACCCCTTACAATAACTCCTATACCCCCTACCTAACTCAATACCCCTTACAATAACTCAATACCCCCTTACAATACATCCTATACCCCTACCTAACTCAATACCCCCTTACAATAACTCAATACCCCTTACAATAACTCCTATACCCCCTACCTAACTCAATACCCCTTACAATAACTCAATACCCCCTACCTAACTCAATACCCCTTACAATAACTCCTATACCCCCTAACTAACTCAATACCCCCTTACAATAACTCAATACCCCCTACCTAACTCAATACCCCTTACAATAACTCCTATACCCCCTAACTAACTCAATACCCCCTTACAATAACTCAATACCCCTTACAATAACTCCTATACCCCCTAACTAACTCAATACCCCTTACAGTCACTCAATGCCCCCTTACAATAACTCAATACCCCCTACCTAACTCAATACCCCTTACAATAACTCCTATACCCCCTAACTAACTCAATACCCCTTACAATAACTCAATACCCCTTACAATAACTCCTATACCCCCTACCTAACTCAATACCCCTTACAATATTATTTTATTATAGTTATCAATGGTTCATTATTATAGTTATTACAGGTTCATTATTATTATATTATAGTTATTACTGGTTTATTATATTATTATAGTTATTACTGGTTTATTATATTATTATAGTTATTACTGGTTCATACCTAACTCAATACTCCCTTACAATAACTCCTATACCCCCTACCTAACTCAATACCCCCTTACAATAACTCCTACCTAACTCAATACCCCCTTACAATAACTCCTATACCCCCTACCTAACTCAATACCCCCTTACAATAACTCCTATACCCCCTACCTAACTCAATACCCCTTACAATAACTCCTATACCCCCTACCTAACTCAATACCCCTTACAATAACTCAATACCCCCTTACAATAACTCCTATACCCCCTACCTAACTCAATACCCCTTACAATAACTCCTATACCCCCTAACTAACTCAATACCCCCTTACAATAACTCTTATACCCCCTTACAATAACTCCTATACCCCCTACCTAACTCAATACCCCTTACAATAACTCTTATACCCCCTTACAATAACTCCTATACCCCCTACCTAACTCAATACCCCTTACAATAACTCCTATACCCCCTACCTAACTCAATACCCCCTTACAATATTATTTTATTATAGTTATCAATGGTTCATTATTATAGTTATTACTGGTTCATTATTATATTATATTGTAGTTATTACTGGTTTATTATATTATTATAGTTATTACTGGTTCATTATTATATTATTATATTATAGTTATTACTGGTTCATTATTATATTATTATAGTTATTACTGGTTCATTATTATAGTTATTACTGGTTCATTATTATATTATTATATTATAGTTATTACTGGTTCATTATTATATTATTATAGTTATTACTGGTTCATTATTATATTATTATAGTTATTACTGGTTCATTATTATTATATTATAGTTATTACTGGTTCATTATTATATTATATTGTAGTTATTACTGGTTCATTATTATATTATTATATTATAGTTATTACTGGTTCATTATTATATTATAGTTATTACTGGTTCATTATTATATTATTATATTATAGTTATTACTGGTTCATTATTATATTATAGTTATTACTGGTTCATTATTATATTATAGTTATTACTGGTTCATTATTATATTATAGTTATTACTGGTTCATTATTATATTATTATATTATAGTTATTACTGGTTCATTATTATATTATATTATTATAGTTATTACTGGTTCATTATTATATTATTATATTATAGTTATTACTGGTTCATTATTATATTGTAGTTATTACTGGCTCATTATTATTATATTGTAGTTATTACTGGTTCATTATTATATTATTATAGTTATTACTGGTTCATTATTATATTATTATATTATAGTTATTACTGGCTCATTATTATGTTATTATAGTTATTACTGGTTCATTATTATATTATATTATAGTTATTACTGGTTCATTATTATATTATTGTAGTTATTACTGGTTCATTATTATAGTATTATAGTTATTACTGGTTCATTATTATATTATATTATAGTTATTACTGGTTCATTATTATATTATTGTAGTTATTACTGGTTCATTATTATATTATATTATTATAGTTATTACTGGTTCATTATTATATTATAGTTATTACTGGTTCATTATTATATTATTGTATTATAGTTATTACTGGTTCATTATTATATTATTATATTATAGTTATTACTGGTTCATTATTATATTATTATAGTTATTACTGGTTCATTATTATATTATTATAGTTATTACTGGTTCATTAATAGTTATTACTATATTATATATTATAGTTATTACTGGTTCTATATTATATATTATAGTTATTACTGGTTCATTATTATAGTTATTACTGGTTCATTATTATATTATTATAGTTATTACTGGTTCTATATTATATATTACAGATATTACTGGTTCTATATTATTATATTATAGTTATTACTGGTTCATTATTATATTATAGTTATTACTGGTTCATTATTATAGTTATTACTGGTTCATTATTATATTATAGTTATTACTGGTTCATTATTATATTATAGTTATTACTGGTTCATTATTATATTATATTGTAGTTATTACTGGTTCATTATTATATTATTATAGTTATTACTGGTTCATTATTATATTATTATAGTTATTACTGGTTCATTATTATAGTATTATAGTTATTACTGGTTCATTATTATATTATTATAGTTATTACTGGTTCATTATTATATTATAGTTATTTCTGGCGTATTATTATAGTTATTACTGGTTCATTACTATATTATATTATTATAGTTATTACTGGTTCATTATTATATTATATTATTATAGTTATTACTGGTTCATTACTATATTATATTATTATAGTTATTACTGGTTCATTATTATATTATATTATTATAGTTATTACTGGTTCATTATTATATTATATTATTATAGTTATTACTGGTTCATTACTATATTATATTATTATAGTTATTACTGGTTCATTACTATATTATATTATTATAGTTATTACTGGTTCATTATTATATTATATTATTATAGTTATTACTGGTTTATTATTATATTATTATGGTTATTACTGGTTCATTATTATATTATTATGGTTATTACTGGTTCATTATTATATTATTATAGTTATTACTGGTTCATTATTATATTATAGTTATTACTGGTTCATTATTATATTATAGTTATTACTGGTTCATTATTATATTATAGTTATTACTGGTTCATTATTATTATATTATTATAGTTATTACTGGTTCATTACTATATTATATTATTATAGTTATTACTGGTTCATTATTATATTATATTATTATAGTTATTACTGGTTCATTATTATATTATTATGGTTATTACTGGTTCATTATTATATTATATTGTTATAGTTATTACTGGTTCATTATTATATTATATTGTTATAGTTATTACTGGCTCATTATATAATAGTTATTACTGGCTCATTAGTATATTAAAGTTATTACTGTCTCATTATTGTATTATTATACTTATTACTGGTTCATTATTATATTATATTGTTATAGTTATTACTTGTTCATTATTATATTATATTGTTATATTTATTACTGGTTCATTATTATATTATTATAGTTATTACTGGTTCATTATTATATATTATAGTTATTATTTATTATAGTTATTACTGGTTCATTATTATATTATTATGGTTATTACTGGTTCATTATTATATTATATTATTATAGTTATTACTGGTTCATTATTATATTAGTTATAGTTATTACTGGTTCATTATTATATTATTATATTATAGTTATTACTGGTTCATTATTATATTATATTGTTATAGTTATTACTTGTTCATTATTATATTATTATATTATAGTTATTACTGGTTCATTATTATATTAAAGTTTCCACTGGTTCATTATTGTATTAAAGTTTCCACTGGTTCCAACAGATGATCAGATGAGCCTCAGTCCCAGTTCTTACCTCCAGGTTCTGAAGCCTTGTAACCATGGTAAAGACAACCTCCGTCTCAGAGCATGTTCTGTCTGTCTGTCTGTCTGTCTGTCTGTCTGTCTGTCTGTCTGTCTGTCTGTCTGTCTGCTGATAGCCGTAACCAGAGCCATGTATTTAAAATAGAGCTAATGAAATGTATAGAAACAGATTGGTTCTTTCCATAACCCTGGCTGTCTTCTCTACTCTGAGCTCATGACCGTCCTCTCGTCGTGTGTTGCCCTGTACGGCTCTTCTCTGCATGTTGTTTGTGGTTCTGTGTGTTTCCTATATAGTGAACTACCTCTACGTTTGACCGGGGCCCTCTGCTGTAGGGAATAGGGGGCCCTCTGCTCTAGGGAATAGGGGGGGCTCTGCTGTAGGGAATAGGGGGGGCTCTGCTGTATGGAATAGGGGGCCCTCTGCTGTAGGGAATAGGGGGGCCCTCTGCTGTAGGGAATAGGGGGGGCCTCTGCTGTAGGAAATAGGGGGCCCTCTGCTGTAGGGAATAGGGGGGCTTCTGCTGTAGGGAATAGGGGGGCCCTCTGCTGTAGGGAATAGGGGGGCCCTCTGCTGTAGGAAATAGGGGGGCCCTCTGCTGTAGGGAATGGGGGGGCCCTCTGCTGTAGGGAATAGGGGGGCCTCTGCTGTAGGAAATAGGGGGCCCTCTGCTGTAGGGAATAGGGGGGCCCTCTGCTGTAGGGAATAGGGGGGGGGGCTCTGCTGTAGGGAATAGGGGGGGGCTCTGCTGTAGGGAATAGGGGCCCTCTGTTGTAGGGAATAGGGGCCCTCTGCTGTAGGGAATAGGGGCCCTCTGCTGTAGGGAATAGGGGGGCCCTCTGCTCTAGGGAATAGGGGGGGGCTCTGCTGTATGGAATAGGGGGCCCTCTGCTGTAGGGAATAGGGGCCCTCTGTTGTAGGGAATAGGGGCCCTCTGCTGTAGGAAATAGGGGGGCCCTCTGCTGTAGGGAATAGGGGGGCCCTCTGCTGTAGGGAATAGGGGGGGCCCTCTGCTGTAGGGAATAGGGGGGGCCCTCTGCTGTAGGGAATAGGGGGCCCTCTGCTGTAGGGAATAGGGGGGCCCTCTGCTGTAGGGAATAGGGGGGCCCTCTGCTGTAGGGAATAGGGGGCCATTTGAGATGCATGTGCTGTGCTTGTGTCTGTCTCTATAAAAGACTTCAGTGTCTGTCTGTAGAAAAGTGGACAAAGCTTCCTCTTTCTACATAACAGCTGGTCTGGTCTGTCTTCATTGCTTTGATCTGGACGTCTGGCTGTTGGTTTCTGAGTTCAGCCTTGGGACTTCCTCTGGTACCTGGGTTTGGTGTGTGTGTGTGTGTGTGTGTGTGTGTGTGTGTGTGTGTGTGTGTGTGTGTGTGTGTGTGTGTGTGTGTGTGTGTGTGTGTGTGTGTGTGTGTGTGTGTGTGTGTGTGTGTGTGTGTGTGTGTGTGTGTGTGTGTGTGTGTGTGTGTGTGTCTAGCCTGTTTCTACGTCTGTGTAGTTATGGGCAGCTGTACACAGTGTTGCCTTCTGTGTTACTGCAGTACTGCTCTCAACACATACAGTACTGCTCTCAACACACACACACACACAGTACTGCTCTCAACACACACAGTACTGCTCAGTACAGACACACACAGTACTGCTCTCAACACACACAGTTCTGCTCTCAACACACACAGTTCTGCTCTCAACACACACAGTACTGCTTTCAACACACACAGTTCTGCTCTCAACACACACAGTACTGCTCAGTACACACACACACACACACACACACAGTACTGCTCAGTACAGACACACACAGTACTGCACTCAACACACACAGTACTGCTCAGTACAGACACACACACAGTACTGCTCAGTACAGACACACACAGTACTGCACTCAACACACACAGTACTGCTCTCAACACACACAGTTCTGCTCAGTACAGACACACACAGTACTGCTCAGTACACACACAGTACTGCTCAGTACACACACACACACAGTACTGCTCAGTACAGACACACACAGTACTGCTCAGTACAGACACACAGTACTGCTGTCATCCCAGCTCTACCATCCGGTGGAGGGAGAAGAGGTATCACATGCTGCACGTTGTGTGGAAACCAGTTTAGAGAGAAGTGTTACACAACAAGCAACATGGACTGACTAATGATATGGAGGGTTAGACCGTATGGGTCCTGGTTTAAAGTAGTCCACTATACAGGTTAAAGGGTGCCATTTGGAACACAGGAAGGACTATGCTGCTATGGTTAGATGTGTCTGTTTGCTGCAAGATAAACAAGGCCTCTTGGTCGGCCTCCTGTCAAGGGTTTTCCTCCCTCGTTATGGAGACAATTAAATCATTAAGCCTTGGTCCTGTTACCTCCTATTGCCTTTAATGGGGATCCCTGCCAGCTGTGTACGGGCATGCATGAATAATAATACCCTATCTATCTCTCTCTCCTTCTCTATCTCTCTCTCCTTCTCTATCTCTCTCTCCATCTCTATCTCTCTCTCCATCTCTATCTCTCTCCATCTCTATCTCTCTCCATCTATCTCTCTCTCCTT
The DNA here is from genome assembly GCF_965601325.2 of Salmo salar. Taxonomy (NCBI): domain Eukaryota; kingdom Metazoa; phylum Chordata; class Actinopteri; order Salmoniformes; family Salmonidae; genus Salmo; species Salmo salar. The sequence continues at coordinate 92,237,296 of NC_138306.1, read as the reverse complement.
CTCTATCTCTCTCTCCATCTCTATCTCTCTCCATCTATCCTCTCTCCATCTCTCTATCTCTCTCCTCTCTATCTCTCTCCATCTCTATCTCTCTCCTCTCTATCTCTCTCCATCTCTATCTCTCTCTCCATCTCTATCTCTCTCTCCTTCTCTATCTCTCTCTCCATCTCTCTATCTCTCTCTCCTTCTCTATCTCTCTCTCCATCTCTATCTCTCTCCATCTCTAGCTCTCTCCTTCTCTAGCTCTCTCTCATCTCTATCTCTCTCCTTCTCTATCTCTCTCTCCATCTCTATCTATCTCTCTCCATCTCTCTCTCTCTCTCTCTATCTCTCTCCATCTCTATCTCTCTCTCCATCTCTAGCTCTCTCTCCTTCTCTATCTCTCTCTCCATCTCTCTATCTCTCTCTCCTTCTCTATCTCTCTCTCCATCTCTATCTCTCTCCATCTCTATCTCTCTCCTTCTCTATCTCTCTCTCCATCTCTATCTCTCTCCTTCTCTATCTCTCTCTCCATCTCTATCTCTCTCTCCATCTCTATCTCTCTCCATCTCTATCTCTCTCTCCATCTCTATCTCTCTCCTTCTCTATCTCTCTCTCCATCTCTATCTCTCTCTCCATCTCTATCTCTCTCTCCATCTCTCTATCTCTCTCTCCATCTCTCTATCTCTCTCCTTCTCTATCTCTCTCTCCATCTCTATCTCTCTCCTTCTCTATCTCTCTCTCCATCTCTCTATCTCTCTCTCCTTCTCTATCTCTCTCTCATCTCTCTATCTCTCTCCTTCTCTATCTCTCTCTCCATCTCTCTATCTCTCTCCATCTCTATCTCTCTCCTTCTCTATCTCTCTCTCCATCTCTCTATCTCTCTCTCCATCTCTATCTCTCTCCTTCTCTATCTCTCTCTCCATCTCTATCTCTCTCCTTCTCTATCTCTCTCTCCATCTCTCTATCTCTCTCCATCTCTATCTCTCTCTCCATCTCTCTATCTCTCTCTCCATCTCTATCTCTCTCCTTCTCTATCTCTCTCTCCATCTCTCTATCTCTCTCTCCTTCTCTATCTCTCTCTCCATCTCTATCTCTCTCCTTCTCTATCTCTCTCTCCATCTCTCTATCTCTCTCCATCTCTATCTCTCTCCATCTCTCTATCTCTCTCTCCATCTCTCTATCTCTCTCTCCATCTCTATCTCTCTCCTTCTCTATCTCTCTCTCCATCTCTCTATCTCTCTCTCCATCTCTATCTCTCTCTCCATCTCTCTATCTCTCTCTCCTTCTCTATCTCTCTCTCCATCTCTATCTCTCTCCTTCTCTATCTCTCTCTCCATCTCTCATCTCTCTCCATCTCTATCTCTCTCCATCTCTCTATCTCTCTCTCCATCTCTCTATCTCTCTCTCCATCTCTATCTCTCTCCTTCTCTATCTCTCTCTCCATCTCTCTATCTCTCTCTCCATCTCTATCTCTCTCTCCATCTCTATCTCTCTCCTTCTCTATCTCTCTCTCCATCTCTCTATCTCTCTCTCCATCTCTATCTCTCTCCTTCTCTATCTCTCTCTCCATCTCTCTATCTCTCTCTCCATCTCTATCTCTCTCCATCTCTATCTCTCTCTCCATCTCTATCTCTCTCTCCATCTCTATCTCTCTCCTTCTCTATCTCTCTCTCCATCTCTCTATCTCTCTCTCCATCTCTCTATCTCTCTCCATCTCTCTATCTCTCTCCATCTCTATCTCTCTCCTTCTCTATCTCTCTCTCCATCTCTATCTCTCTCCTTCTCTATCTCTCTCTCCATCTCTCTATCTCTCTCTCCATCTCTATCTCTCTCCTTCTCTATCTCTCTCTCCATCTCTATCTCTCTCCTTCTCTATCTCTCTCTCCATCTCTCTATCTCTCTCCATCTCTATCTCTCTCCTTCTCTATCTCTCTCTCCATCTCTCTATCTCTCTCCATCTCTATCTCTCTCCTTCTCTATCTCTCTCTCCATCTCTCTATCTCTCTCCATCTCTCTATCTCTCTCTCCATCTCTCTATCTCTCTCTCCATCTCTCTATCTCTCTCCTTCTCTATCTCTCTCTCCATCTCTCTATCTCTCTCCATCTCTATCTCTCTCTCCATCTCTCTATCTCTCTCTCCATCTCTATCTCTCTCCTTCTCTATCTCTCTCTCCATCTCTCTATCTCTCTCTCCTTCTCTATCTCTCTCTCCATCTCTCTATCTCTCTCCTTCTCTATCTCTCTCTCCATCTCTCTATCTCTCTCCATCTCTATCTCTCTCCTTCTCTATCTCTCTCTCCATCTCTCTATCTCTCTCTCCATCTCTATCTCTCTCCTTCTCTATCTCTCTCTCCATCTCTATCTCTCTCCTTCTCTATCTCTCTCTCCATCTCTCTATCTCTCTCCATCTCTATCTCTCTCTCCATCTCTCTATCTCTCTCTCCATCTCTATCTCTCTCCTTCTCTATCTCTCTCTCCATCTCTCTATCTCTCTCTCCTTCTCTATCTCTCTCTCCATCTCTATCTCTCTCCTTCTCTATCTCTCTCTCCATCTCTCTATCTCTCTCCATCTCTATCTCTCTCATCTCTCTATCTCTCTCTCCATCTCTCTATCTCTCTCTCCATCTCTATCTCTCTCCTTCTCTATCTCTCTCTCCATCTCTCTATCTCTCTCTCCATCTCTATCTCTCTCTCCATCTCTCTATCTCTCTCTCCTTCTCTATCTCTCTCTCCATCTCTATCTCTCTCCTTCTCTATCTCTCTCTCCATCTCTCTATCTCTCTCCATCTCTATCTCTCTCCATCTCTCTATCTCTCTCTCCATCTCTCTATCTCTCTCTCCATCTCTATCTCTCTCCTTCTCTATCTCTCTCTCCATCTCTCTATCTCTCTCTCCATCTCTATCTCTCTCTCCATCTCTATCTCTCTCCTTCTCTATCTCTCTCTCCATCTCTCTATCTCTCTCTCCATCTCTATCTCTCTCCTTCTCTATCTCTCTCTCCATCTCTCTATCTCTCTCTCCATCTCTATCTCTCTCCATCTCTATCTCTCTCTCCATCTCTATCTCTCTCTCCATCTCTATCTCTCTCCTTCTCTATCTCTCTCTCCATCTCTCTATCTCTCTCTCCATCTCTCTATCTCTCTCCATCTCTCTATCTCTCTCCATCTCTATCTCTCTCCTTCTCTATCTCTCTCTCCATCTCTATCTCTCTCCTTCTCTATCTCTCTCTCCATCTCTCTATCTCTCTCTCCATCTCTATCTCTCTCCTTCTCTATCTCTCTCTCCATCTCTATCTCTCTCCTTCTCTATCTCTCTCTCCATCTCTCTATCTCTCTCCATCTCTATCTCTCTCTCCATCTCTATCTCTCTCTCCATCTCTATCTCTCTCCTTCTCTATCTCTCTCCTTCTCTATCTCTCTCTCCATCTCTCTATCTCTCTCCATCTCTATCTCTCTCCTTCTCTATCTCTCTCTCCATCTCTCTACTCTCTCTCCATCTCTATCTCTCTCCTTCTCTATCTCTCTCTCCATCTCTCTATCTCTCTCCATCTCTATCTCTCTCTCCATCTCTATCTCTCTCTCCATCTCTATCTCTCTCCTTCTCTATCTCTCTCCTTCTCTATCTCTCTCTCCATCTCTATCTCTCTCTCCATCTCTATCTCTCTCTCCATCTCTATCTCTCTCTCCATCTCTATCTCTCTCCATCTCTATCTCTCTCCTTCTCTATCTCTCTCTCCATCTCTCTATCTCTCTCTCCATCTCTATCTCTCTCCTTCTCTATCTCTCTCTCCATCTCTCTATCTCTCTCCTTCTCTATCTCTCTCTCCATCTCTATCTCTCTCCTTCTCTATCTCTCTCTCCATCTCTCTATCTCTCTCTCCATCTCTATCTCTCTCTCCATCTCTATCTCTCTCTCCATCTCTCTATCTCTCTCCATCTCTCTCGCTCCCTCTATCACTCTCTCTCACTCTCCTTCTCTATCTATCTCTCTCTCCATCTCTCTCGCTCCCTCTATCACTCTCTCTCACTCTCCTTCTCTATCTATCTCTCTCTCCATCTCTATCTCTCTCACTCTCCTTCTCTATCTTTCTCTCTCTCATCGATCTCTCTCGATCTATCTCTACCTCTATCTCTCTCCATCTCTTTCCCTCTATTTCACTCTCCCTCTCTCTATCCACCTCTCTATCACTCTCCCTCTATCTCTCTCCATCTATATATATATATATATATATACACACACACATCTTTATATATATACACACACACCTTTCTTTCTTTTGATGTTGTTCTGGTCTGACTTATCTGAAATTATATTGGATAAGGGATGGTGGAAGGGAGAGAGAGAGAGGGGAAGAGAGAGTCAGGGTGGAAGGGAGAGAGAGAGAGGGGGAGAGAGAGCCAGGGTGGAAGGGAGAGAGAGAGAGGGGGAGAGAGAGCCAGGGTGGAAGGGAGAGAGAGAGGGGGGAAGAGAGAGCCAGGGTGGAAGGGAGAGAGAGAGAGGGGGAGAGAGAGCCAGGGTGGAAGGGAGAGAGAGAGGGGGGAGGGTGGAAGGGAGAGAGAGAGGGGGGGAAGAGAGAGCCAGGGTGGAAGGGAGAGAGAGAGAGGGGGAGAGAGAGCCAGGGTGGAAGGGAGAGAGAGAGGGGGGAAGAGAGAGCCAGGGTGGAAGGGAGAGAGAGAGAGGGGGAGAGAGAGCCAGGGTGGAAGGGAGAGAGAGGGGAAGAGAGAGCCAGGGTGGAAGGGAGAGAGAGGGGGGAAGAGAGAGCCAGGGTGGAAGGGAGAGAGAGAGGGGGAGAGAGAGCCAGGGTGGAAGGGAGAGAGAGGGGAAGAGAGAGCCAGGGTGGAAGGGAGAGAGAGGGGGGAAGAGAGAGCCAGGGTGGAAGGGAGAGAGAGGGGAAGAGAGAGCCAGGGTGGAAGGGAGAGAGAGAGGGGGGAAGAGAGAGCCAGGGTGGAAGGGAGAGAGAGAGGGGGGGAAGAGAGAGCCAGGGTGGAAGGGAGAGAGAGAGGGGAAGAGAGAGCCAGGGTGGAAGGGAGAGAGAGAGGGGGAGAGAGAGCCAGGGTGGAAGGGAGAGAGAGAGGGGAAGAGAGAGCCAGGGTGGAAGGGAGAGAGAGAGGGGGAGAGAGAGCCAGGGTGGAAGGGAGAGAGAGGGGGGAAGAGAGAGCCAGGGTGGAAGGGAGAGAGAGGGGGGAAGAGAGAGCCAGGGTGGAAGGGAGAGAGAGGGGGGAAGAGAGAGCCAGGGTGGAAGGGAGAGAGAGAGGGGGAGAGAGAGCCAGGGTGGAAGGGAGAGAGAGGGGGGAAGAGAGAGCCAGGGTGGAAGGGAGAGAGAGAGGGGGAGAGAGAGCCAGGGTGGAAGGGAGAGAGAGGGGGGGGGGAGAGCCAGGGTGGAAGGGAGGGGGGGGTTGGGGGGGAGAGCCAGGGTGGAAGGGAGAGAGAGAGGGGGGAAGAGAGAGCCAGGGTGGAAGGGAGAGAGAGGGGGGAAGAGAGAGCCAGGGTGGAAGGGAGAGAGAGAGGGGGGAAGAGAGAGCCAGGGTGGAAGGGAGAGAGAGGGGGGAAGAGAGAGCCAGGGTGGAAGGGAGAGAGAGAGGGGGGAAGAGAGAGCCAGGGTGGAAGGGAGAGAGAGAGAGGGGAAGAGAGAGCCAGGGTGGAAGGGAGAGGGGGAGGGGGGGGGGAGAGCCAGGGTGGAAGGGAGGGGTGGGGGTTGGGGGGGAGAGCCAGGGTGGAAGGGAGAGAGAGGGGGGAAGAGAGAGCCAGGGTGGAAGGGAGAGAGAGAGGCGGGAAGAGAGAGCCAGGGTGGAAGGGAGAGAGAGAGGGGGGAAGAGAGAGCCAGGGTGGAAGGGAGAGAGAGAGAGGGGGGAAGAGAGAGCCAGGGTGGAAGGGAGAGAGAGGGGGGAAGAGAGAGCCAGGGTGGAAGGGAGAGAGGGGGGGGAAGAGAGAGCCAGGGTGGAAGGGAGAGAGAGAGGGGGAGAGAGAGCCAGGGTGGAAGGGAGAGAGAGAGGGGGAGAGAGAGCCAGGGTGGAAGGGAGAGATAGGGGAAGAGAGAGCCAGGGTGGAAGGGAGAGAGAGAGGGGGAGAGAGAGCCAGGGTGGAAGGGAGAGAGAGAGAGGGGGAGAGAGAGCCAGGGTGGAAGGGAGAGAGAGAGGGGGAGAGAGAGCCAGGGTGGAAGGGAGAGAGAGAGGGGGAGAGAGAGCCAGGGTGGAAGGGAGAGATAGGGGAAGAGAGAGCCAGGGTGGAAGGGAGAGAGAGAGGGGGAGAGAGAGCCAGGGTGGAAGGGAGAGAGAGAGAGGGGAAGAGAGAGCCAGGGTGGAAGGGAGAGAGAGGGGAAGAGAGAGCCAGGGTGGAAGGGAGAGAGAGAGGGGGAGAGAGAGCCAGGGTGGAAGGGAGAGAGAGGGGGAGAGAGAGCCAGGGTGGAAGGGAGAGAGAGAGAGCAGAAGAGAGAGCCAGGGTGGAAGGGAGAGAGAGAGAGGGGAAGAGAGAGCCAGGGTGGAAGGGAGAGAGAGGGGAAGAGAGAGCCAGGGTGGAAGGGAGAGAGAGGGGGAAGAGAGAGCCAGGGTGGAAGGGAGAGAGAGAGGAGAAGAGAGAGCCAGGGTGGAAGGGAGAGAGAGAGGGGGAGAGAGAGAGGGGAAGAGAGAGCCAGGGTGGAAGGGAGAGAGAGGGGGAGAGAGAGCCAGGGTGGAAGGGAGAGAGGGGAAGAAAGAGAGGGAGAGTTCAAGGGTGGGAGAAAGAGAGAGAGAGGAAGGAAGAACGAGAGAGGAAGAGAGTGAGTGTGGGAGAGAGAGAGGAAGAGAATGATTTAGTGGCCTGGTGTGATCCATCACAGGGTGAAGTGCCACAGCGTTGCCCAACCACTCTTCACCTCATACTTAACCATCCCTCTCACATCATGTCCTACAGCAAGAAGAAATGAAGGACACAGTGCATTCTGGGACGGAAATGTCATAGAGAGAGAGAGAGAGGAAGCCAGAGACGCACAGAAAGAGAAGGAGGGAGAGAGCGAACGAGGGGGGAGGCAGAGAGAGAGCGTGCGTGATGTGCCGGGCCCTTGGTCCCTGAATCTCCCCTGGTGGTGTGGAGGTCCTGGGGCAGGGTGACTGTCCTCTACCCCCCTGTCCTCCTCTCTCTGCCTGGGACACAGCCTCACAGACCGGGCAAGCTCCAGGCTCTGCTGTGTCACTGTAGGCTGGCCCCCTCTGCTTTCATCTCTGCCTCCTCTCCTCTGCCGTCCCCCCCAGCGCCAACATGGCTAATTAGCCACTCATCCCTCACTCCCTCCGCCTGGCCTCACCATTCATCTTCATCTCTCCCTCTCTGCCGTCTGCCTCTTAAATACCACTCCTCCTCCCTCCATCCCTCGTCTCCAGCCCTTCACTCCCTCACTCCCTCCATCCCTGTGGGTGGTAACCACTCTGCTCCAGCCCTTCACTCCTTCACTCCCTCCATCCCTGTGAGTGGTAACCACTCGTCTCCTGCCCTTCACTCCCTCACTCCCTCCATCCCTGTGGGTGGTAACCACTCTGCTCCAGCCCTTCACTCCCTCACTCCCTCCATCCCTGTGGGTGGTAACCACTCGTCTCCTGCCCTTCACTCCCTCACTCCCTCCATCCCTGTGGGTGGTAACCACTCGTCTCCTGCCCTTCACTCCCTCACTCCCTCCATCCCTGTGGGTGGTAACCACTCGTCTCCTGCCCTTCACTCCCTCACTCCCTCCATCCCTGTGGGTGGTAACCACTCGTCTCCAGCCCTTCACTCCCTTGGCCCCTCACTCCTTCCATCCCTCCTTCCTTCCCTCCCTTCATTGGGCTCCCGAGTGGCACGGCAGTCTAAGGCACAGGATCTCAGTGCTAGAGGCGTCACTACGGAAACCCTGGTTCGAATCCAGGCTGTATCACAACCGGCCGTGATTGGGAGTCCCATAGAGCGGGGCACAATTGGCCCAGCGTCGTCCGGGTTTGGTCGTCATTGTAAATAAGAATTTATTCTTAACTGACTTGCCTCGTTAAATAAATTCCGGTGCCTGCCTTGCCGACACAATCACACCCTCGGTCCCTCTTTACCCCGGTCAGTACCATGACCCATCCAGAGCTACAGGGTGGAGACAGTCCTTTACCCTGGTCAGTACCATGACCCATCCAGAGCTACAGGGTGGAGACAGTCCTTTACCCCAGTCAGTACCATGACCCATCCAGAGCTACAGGGTGGAGACAGTCCTTTACCCCAGTCAGTACCATGACCCATCCAGAGCTACAGGGTGGAGACAGTCCTTTACCCCAGTCAGTACCATGACCCATCCAGAGCTACAGGGTGGAGACAGTCCATTAAGACAAGGGAACAGTAGTCTTGGTAACATGTTGAATTAAGACAAGAGGACAGTAGTCTTGGTAACATGTTGAATTAAGACAAGAGGACAGTAGTCTTGGTAACATGTTGAATTAAGACAAGAGGACAGTAGTCTTGGTAACATGTTGAATTAAGACAAGAGGACAGTAGTCTTGGTAACATGTTGAATTAAGACAAGAGGACAGTAGTCTTGGTAACATGTTGAATTAAGACAAGAGGACAGTAGTCTTGGTAACATGTTGAATTAAGACAAGAGGACAGTAGTCTTGGTAACATGTTGAATTAAGACAAGAGGACAGTAGTCTTGGTAACATGTTGAATTAAGACAAGGGAACAGTAGTCTTGGTAACATGTTGAATTAAGACAAGAGGACAGTAGTCTTGGTAACATGTTGAATTAAGACAAGAGGACAGTAGTCTTGGTAACATGTTGAATTAAGACAAGAGGACAGTAGTCTTGGTAACATGTTGAATTAAGACAAGAGGACAGTAGTCTTGGTAACATGTTGAATTAAGACAAGAGGACAGTAGTCTTGGTAACATGTTGAATTAAGACAAGAGGACAGTAGTCTTGGTAACATGTTGAATTAAGACAAGAGGACAGTAGTCTTGGTAACATGTTGAATTAAGACAAGAGGACAGTAGTCTTGGTAACATGTTGAATTAAGACAAGGGAACAGTAGTCTTGGTAACATGTTGAATTAAGACAAGGGAACAGTAGTCTTGGTAACATGTTGAATTAAGACAAGAGGACAGTAGTCTTGGTAACATGTTGAATTAAGACAAGGGAACAGTAGTCTTGGTAACATGTTGAATTAAGACAAGAGGACAGTAGTCTTGGTAACATGTTGAATTAAGACAAGAGGACAGTAGTCTTGGTAACATGTTGAATTAAGACAAGAGGACAGTAGTCTTGGTAACATGTTGAATTAAGACAAGGGAACAGTAGTCTTGGTAACATGTTGAATTAAGACAAGGGAACAGTAGTCTTGGTAACATGTTGAATTAAGGGTTGTAAAATCTTACTTTAATCTACTGAGGTTGGAGGTGAGCTCTCTCCTTGCAATGTTGAATCAGCCACACACACACACACACACACACACACACACACGCTCTGGTGTAGTGTGATCCTCGTTCCCTGCTGTGTGTGGGAGGGGGGAAGCCCAGCCAGACTCAAGAGGAGTAACTGGGTCATTCTGGGGGGGGGGGGGGGGGGGGGGGGGTTACCTCCCGATGTCTTTAGTGAAAGCCGACCTCACAGCGATCATGGATGGATGGTCCACTTCTGAATTAGAGCTGGAAATGGAGGGAAAAGGGCAGTTTGAAAGGTCACGGTATCTCGCTTTGGGAAATTAAATGAAAACCACAGAGCATCTCTTCTACTTGAAAGAAGTTCTGAGAGCTCAAACCAAAAGCCAAGACATCGGCAGCGATCCTCATCCGTTTCAGTTCAGAATAGTTGTAAGTAGCAGATTTTTCCGAAAGACTCTTCTTGTTCCTGATGAAGAGAAGACCCGGTCTGGGATCTGAACTTGGTCCTGTTAAACACTTCAATATACTGCAGCAAATATGCTTTTTCTTCCAGTAGACTCTTTCTCCCCCCATGCTTAGAGCTCTTTCTCCCCCATGCTTAGAGCTCTTTCTCCCCCATGCTTAGAGCTATTTCTCCCCCATGCATAGAGCTCTTTCTCCCCCATGCTTAGAGCTCTTTCTCCCCCATGCTTAGAGCTCTTTCTCCCCCATGCTTAGAGCTCTTTCTCCCCCATGCTTAGAGCTCTTTCTCCCCCATGCTTAGAGCTCTTTCTCCCCCATGCTTAGAGCTCTTTCTCCCCCATGCTTAGAGCTCTTTCTCCCCCATGCTTAGAGCTCTTTCTCCCCCATGCTTAGAGCTCTTTCTCCCCCATGCTTAGAGCTCTTTCTCCCCCATGCTTAGAGCTATTTCTCCCCCATGCATAGAGCTCTTTCTCCCCCATGCTTAGAGCTATTTCTCCCCCATGCATAGAGCTCTTTCTCCCCCATGCTTAGAGCTCTTTCTCCCCCATGCTTAGAGCTCTTTCTCCCCCATGCTTAGGGGGAGAGGGGGGAGAGCTCTTTCTCCCCCATGCTTAGAGCTCTTTCTCCCCCATGCATAGAGCTCTTTCTCCCCCATGCATAGAGCTCTTTCTCCCCCATGCATAGAGCTCTTTCTCCCCCATGCATAAAGCTCTTTCTCCCCCATGCTTAGAGCTCTTTCTCCCCCATGCATAGAGCTCTTTCTCCCCCATGCTTAGAGCTCTTTCTCCCCCATGCTTAGAGCTCTTTCTCCCCCATGCTTAGAGCTCTTTCTCCCCCATGCTTAGAGCTCTTTCTCCCCCATGCATAGAGCTCTTTCTCCCCCATGCTTAGAGCTATTTCTCCCCCATGCATAGAGCTCTTTCTCCCCCATGCTTAGAGCTCTTTCTCCCCCATGCATAGAGCTCTTTCTCCCCCATGCTTAGAGCTCTTTCTCCCCCATGCTTAGAGCTCTTTCTCCCCCATGCTTAGGGGGAGAGGGGGGAGAGCTCTTTCTCCCCCATGCATAGAGCTCTTTCTCCCCCATGCTTAGAGCTCTTTCTCCCCCATGCATAGAGCTCTTTCTCCCCCATGCATAGAGCTCTTTCTCCCCCATGCATAGAGCTCTTTCTCCCCCATGCATAAAGCTCTTTCTCCCCCATGCTTAGAGCTCTTTCTCCCCCATGCATAGAGCTCTTTCTCCCCCATGCTTAGAGCTCTTTCTCCCCCATGCATAGAGCTCTTTCTCCCCATGCATAGAGCTCTTTCTCCCCCATGCATAGAGCTCGTTCTCCCCCATGCATAGAGCTCTTTCTCCCCCATGCTTAGAGCTCTTTCTCCCCCATGCTTAGAGCTCTTTCTCCCCCATGCTTAGAGCTCTTTCTCCCCCATGCTTAGAGCTCTTTCTCCCCCATGCATAGAGTTCAGGAGTTGATATGTAGGTGGAGGGGTTAGTAGGATACCTCCTCTCCTCAGTCTATCAGATGGTAGAGGTTATAACAGGTGATTATAACAGTTATACTGTAATAAACTTCATCTGAGACGATTAGGATGATTCAGACTGCCTCAAACCTTATTCCGCCTCCCCTCTCCCTCCCTCCCTCCCTTCCTCTCCCTCCCTCTCCCTCCCTCCCTCTTCCTCTCCCTCCCTCCCTCTTCCTCTCCCTCTCCCTCTCTCTCCCTCCCTCCCTCTGCCTCCCTCCCTCTGCCTCTCCCTCCCTCTCCCTCCCTCCCTCCCTCCCTCTCCCTCCCTCTCCCTCTCTCTCTCCCTCCATCCCTAGATCTCCCTCCCTACTTCTATCTCCGTCGCTACCTTTCTTTCTCTCTCTCTACCTCTCTCTTTCTCTTCCTCTCCCTCCCTCCCTCTCTCTTCCTCTCCCTCCCTCCCTCTCTCTTCCTCTCCCTCCCTCCCTCTCTCTTCCTCTCTCTCCCTCCCTCCTTCAGAGAAGTTAGAAGAGCTAATGTATTATAGCAGAGAGGGGAGTTGAAACCAAAGTCAGAGTAAAGTAGGATGATGAATGAAGTGTGTGTGGGGACACATTTCACTATACCTGTGAGTAACAGAAGTCCTTACTAGAATAGTAAAACCAACTCAAATTCAGAGATGTGAGGACATTTTGCCGGTCTTCACTTGTAAAAATACTATTTTAGGCTTAAGGGTTATGTTTAGGAAAAATAGGATTTTGAATGGGAATCAGTTGTTGGTCCCCAGAAAGTCCTCACTAGTATAGTAAGACATAACGGTGTGTGCTGGGTGTCTGTCCATATCCATGGCAATGTCATTAGTTCTAATAAAACATTATTATTTCTAAACTAAAAAGTATTCACCCTCCTCCTTTCCTCCCCCTCTCCTCTGCTCCTCTCCCCCTCCTCTGCTCCTCTCCCCCTCCTCGCCTCCTCTTCTCCACTCCTCCTCCCCTGCTCCTCTCCCCCTCCTCCCCCTCCTCTGCTCCTCCTCTTCTCTACTCCTCCTCCTCTCCCCCTCTGCTCCTCCCCCTCTCCTCCTCCCCCTCCTCTACTCCTCCTCCCCATCTCCTCCTCCTCTCCCCCTCCTCTACTCCTCCTCCCCCTCCTCTACTCCTCCTCCCCATCTCCTCCTCCTCTCCCCCTCCTCTACTCCTCCTCCTCTCCCCCTCCTCCCCTTCTCCTCCTCCTCCTCTCCTTACTCCATCCTCCCAGACATGACATAAGCAGAAAAATAGGGTGATATTCAATCACTTTACTGAGCCAATCTCTGATAGAGACAAGAGTGTGTGTGTGTGTGCGTGTGCGCGTGTGCGTGTGCTTGTGCGTGTGTGTGTGTGTGTGTGTGTGCGTGCGTGCGTGCGTGCGTGCGTGTGTGAGCAGAGCAGCTCTCCTTTCTCTCTCCATCCTGCTGTAGTTTAATTGATGTTTCATGTCATTGTTCTTCTGACTGTCAAATCAGGTGATTTATCTCTGTTTTCTCTACAATACATCTTCCACACACACACACACACACACACACACACACACACACACACAGGAACATGCATCCGAGTATAACCTGCTGTTAAAATGCTGTGTAGGTACCAACACAGACCAAGCTTTCCTACCTGCCTTAAACTGGGACCTTAGTCCTCTACAACGACAAGCCAGATCTGAAGAACTCATGTGTTGTTAACTCCTCAGCCCTGGCAGGAAGTCCCAGAGAGGGTCATTTTCCTCAGGACCACAACAACAGCAAGGCTTGTTCATGTGTACCCCTGGAATACTGAATCACAGTCACCACCAATGGAAAGTAGTGCACTATGTAGGGAATAGAGGTTGCCATTTGGGACACAGGAAAAGAGAGAAAAGAATCCTGGAGCCCCCGAGGATCAGAGTAAATCTCGCGCCCAGCCAACCCCAGCATCCTCACCTAGGGGATTCCAGCATCAAATAGAAGCTGCCTGGGGCCTAAGGCTGGTCCTGCCTGCTCCTCTCAGCGTAGGAGCTACCCAGGCTCAGAGCTCGACCCCGCAGCTCATCCTGGATCACCACCAACACTCCACAGAGGAAAAAGGGGACTTTGGGATTTAGGAATTCCAGAATGTAAAGACTGGTACACTTTATTTACCCCCCAGAAGGAAAAATGATATTGGCATCGTGGATTCCAATGGAGTGTTGAATTATAGGACTTTGTTGCTTTAAAAAATACACAAATACTATTTGTTGTGCTGTGAACAAACTGCCCAGTGACGGGATGACAAAAGGATTTGAACCTGAACAAAGGTAGACATTACATTGACACTGTAAGACGCAGACGAGAGAGCACAACTGGAAAAACATATTCCATCTACACAGACAGACACCTCTCTCTAAGCCAACCAATCAGAAAGCAGTCAGCATGGCAACCTGTCACCATAGCAACATGGACACTTCAGGACAGCAGCGTGCCTTGGGAGCAGCGATGGCAGATCAGGAGGAATGATTACCGACAAACAGACCAGGAGACTGAAACACAGGACCTGCATCCTTAAACGGCACCCTATTCCCTATATAGGGCACTACTTTAGACCAGAGGCTTACTATGAAGGGAATAGGCTGCTATTTGTAATGCAGACTTACTGTAATGAGCACCTTCACAAAAACATCTTCACCCTCAACAGCTTCACAAAGATATCTTCACCCTCAACACCTTCACAAAGACAGCTTCACCCCCTCCACCTTCACAAAGACAGCTTCACCCCCTCCACCTTCACAAAGACATCTTCACCCCCTCCACCTTCACAAAGACAGCTTCACCCCCTCCACCTTCACAAAGACAGCTTCACCCTCAACAGCTTCACAAAGACATCTTCACCCCCTCCACCTTCACAAAGACAGCTTCACCCTCAACACCTTCACAAAGACAGCTTCACCCTCAACACCTTCACAAAGACAGCTTCACCCCCTCCACCTTCACAAAGACAGCTTCACCCTCAACACCTTCACAAAGACAGCTTCACAAAGACATCTTCACCCTCAACACCTTCACAAATACAGTTTCACCCTCAACAACTTCACCCTCAACACCTTCACAAAGACATCTTCACCCTCAACAGTTTCACCCTCAACAGCGTCACAAAGACAGCTTCACAAAGACAACTTCACCCTCAACAGCTTCACCCTCAACACCTTCACAAAGACATCTTCACCCCCTCCACCTTCACAAAGACATCTTCACCCCCTCCACCTTCACAAAGACATTTTCACCCTCAACACCTTCACCCTCAACACATCAGATCATCTCAGATATGAGTTAACGATCAAGACGTCTGGTGCTGTATAACTGAATTGAGCAGTAAAACAGTCAGATGGTTCACCTCTAGTACCTGTTACTATCGTAGGAAACGACTTCCTGCCCTGTTCATCAACACTACCTCATCTCATAGATTAGTCTCTACACATCTACCACTGATGGTGGAAATCTGTCGCTATTAACACCTCTGGCTTAAAGATTTAATGAACTTCATGATAATTATGTTAGTGCCTCCCCTCAGACACAGAGAGCACTAGAACCACTCCTATAACATAGACAGAGTGATCTAGAACCACTCCTATAACATAGACAGAGTGATCTAGAACCACTCCTATAACAGACAGAGTGATCTAGAACCACTCCTAGAAGATAGACAGAGTGATCTAGAACCACTCCTATAAGATAGACAGAGTGATATCTAGTCCCTCCTATAAGATAGACAGAGTGATATCTAGTCCCTCCTATAAGATAGACAGAGTGATATCTAGTCCCTCCTATAAGATAGACAGAGTGATATCTAGTCCCTCCTATAAGATAGACAGAGTGATATCTAGTCCCTCCTATAAGATAGACCAGACAGAGTGATATCTAGTCCCTCCTATAAGATAGACCAGACAGAGTGATATCTAGTCCCTCCTATAAGATAGACAGAGTGATATCTAGTCCCTCCTATAAGATAGACCAGACAGAGTGATATCTAGTCCCTCCTATAAGATAGACAGAGTGATATCTAGTCCCTCCTATAAGATAGACAGAGTGATATCTAGTCCCTCCTATAAGATAGACAGAGTGATATCTAGTCCCTCCTATAAGATAGACAGAGTGATATCTAGTCCCTCCTATAAGATAGACAGAGTGATATCTAGTCCCTCCTATAAGATAGACAGAGTGATATCTAGTCCCTCCTATAAGATAGACAAAGTGATATCTAGTCCCTCCTATAAGATAGACAGAGTGATATCTAGTCCCTCCTATAAGATAGACAGAGTGATATCTAGTCCCTCCTATAAGATAGACAGAGTGATATCTAGTCCCTCCTATAAGATAGACAGAGTGATATCTAGTCCCTCCTATAAGATAGACCAGACAGAGTGATATCTAGTCCCTCCTATAAGATAGACAGAGTGATATCTAGTCCCTCCTATAAGATAGACAGAGTGATATCTAGTCCCTCCTATAAGATAGACAGAGTGATATCTAGTCCCTCCTATAAGATAGACAGAGTGATATCTAGTCCCTCCTATAAGATAGACAGAGTGATATCTAGTCCCTCCTATAAGATAGACAGAGTGATATCTAGTCCCTCCTATAAGATAGACCAGACAGAGTGATATCTAGTCCCTCCTATAAGATAGACAGAGTGATATCTAGTCCCTCCTATAAGATAGACAGAGTGATATCTAGTCCCTCCTATAAGATAGACAGAGTGATATCTAGTCCCTCCTATAAGATAGACAGAGTGATATCTAGTCCCTCCTATAAGATAGACAGAGTGATATCTAGTCCCTCCTATAAGATAGACAGAGTGATATCTAGTCCCTCCTATAAGATAGACAAAGTGATATCTAGTCCCTCCTATAAGATAGACAGAGTGATATCTAGTCCCTCCTATAAGATAGACAGAGTGATATCTAGTCCCTCCTATAAGATAGACAGAGTGATATCTAGTCCCTCCTATAAGATAGACAGAGTGATATCTAGTCCCTCCTATAAGATAGACAGAGTGATATCTAGTCCCTCCTATAAGATAGACAGAGTGATATCTAGTCCCTCCTATAAGATAGACAGAGTGATATCTAGTCCCTCCTATAAGATAGACAGAGTGATATCTAGTCCCTCCTATAAGATAGACAGAGTGATATCTAGTCCCTCCTATAAGATAGACAGAGTGATATCTAGTCCCTCCTATAAGATAGACAGAGTGATATCTAGTCCCTCCTATAAGATAGAGCAGACAGAGTGATATCTAGTCCCTCCTATAAGATAGACAGAGTGATATCTAGTCCCTCCTATAAGATAGACAGAGTGATATCTAGTCCCTCCTATAAGATAGACAGAGTGATATCTAGTCCCTCCTATAAGATAGACAGAGTGATATCTAGTCCCTCCTATAAGATAGACAGAGTGATATCTAGTCCCTCCTATAAGATAGACAAAGTGATATCTAGTCTCACACAGGACATTAGAGATCCAGCTTTAGGCTGATTATGAGGGATGGGTTCTGGGAGATACAGCACCATGCTGTGGTTCCCCCTAAGCGCTGGTTCCATGATTGCGCTAGGCTAATCTGTGGTTCCGTGGGTCTGTGGGTGGGCTGTGACAGTGTGCGGTGGGGAGATAAGATGGAGTGTTGAATTCAATTACCACTAAGAGTCACGGCGATGAGGACTTCATTCAGCCCTGCATCATTAACTGACTGGTGCTGTGTTGTCTCTGTCTGGGAATGGATTCATGCTGACTAACGCCAGACACATCGTCTTCGTCAGCCAGGAACTATCTGATTCCAATGCATTGGAGTCTCCTCTCCTCTCTGCAGCTTGTTGCTCTATACATGGATCGTAAAGTGATCTGATGACCTGGGGGATTTTCCAATATATAATGCACTACTTTTGACCAGTGCTCTCAGTGCCCTGGTCAAATTAAGTGCACGTTGTATGGAATAGGGTGTAATTTGGGATGCAGCCGGTGTTATAGGATAAAGGTGAGAGTCTCAACAGAGACATAGTGTAATAGTAGTTACAGCCTCTTAACTAGTCTGTCACACTGGGTAGAGGAGGTTTTCCCTTCAGTAGTTACAGCCTCTCTTAACTAGTCTGTCACACTGGGTAGAGGAGGTTTTCCCTTCAGTAGTTACAGCCTCTCTTAACTAGTCTGTCACACTGGGTAGAGGAGGTTTTTCCTTCAGTAGTTACAGCCTCTCTTAACTAGTCTGTCACACTGGGTAGAGGAGGTTTTCCCTTCAGTAGTTACAGCCTCTCTTAACTAGTCTGTCACACTGGGTAGAGGAGGTTTTTCCTTCAGTAGTTACAGCCTCTCTTAACTAGTCTGTCACACTGGGTAGAGGAGGTTTTTCCTTCAGTAGTTACAGCATGACTCAACCCTCTCTCCATCCTTCCTCCTCTTCTTTTCTCTCCCATTCCACGCTCCACTTCTCCTTTTCTCCTGTTTCCTCCCCTCTTCTCTGTCGGAGGGTTTTGATGTCAGGCCTTGCAGCCAGGAGCCCTGACAGTGTGGTGCAGTTGAATGAGAGGAAAAAGGAGGTACTCAGCGAACAGAGTTGAATAGCAATCAGAGATTATCAGCTCACCTGCCTCTAGCCGCTCAACTTGAGGTGGGTGAATGGCCTGATTAGGCCTGGCCTGGCTCCCCTTTCCATCGACTCCAAGTTTCCATTACGCCCTGGGAGCCACCTAGGCCCGACTAATCCACCTCAGAGTGGATATGACAGGACCCTGATCGGCTTAAGGTCTACCCGACGTCACAGTCAGACAGACAGGGGCTGGTGGCTAAGGTGTCTAAGATCATATGATTTGTTCTCTAGTGTGACTGAGTGAGTGACTGAGTTACTGTACCGGCTGTGCCGGGCAGGAGGTCCATATGGCTCTAGTCCAATCCATCAGGTAGCTAGCTATCTGTTCTCTAGACAGGAAGATATGAGCTATTCAGCTAGCTATCTGTTCTCTAGACAGGAAGATATGAGCTATTCAGCTAGCTATCTGTTCTCTAGACAGGAAGATATGAGATATTCAGCTAGCTAGCTGTTCTCTAGACAGGGAGATATGAGATATTCAGCTAGCTGTTCTCTAGACAGGAAGATATGAGATATTCAGCGAGCTAGCTGTTCTCTAGACAGGAAGATATGAGATATTCAGCTAGCTAGCTGTTCTATAGACAGGCAGATATGAGATATTCAGATATCTAGCTGGTCTATAGACAGGAAGATATGAGATATTCAGCTAGCTAGCTGTTTTATAGACAGGCGAGATATGAGATATTCAGGTAGCTCGCTGTTCTCTAGACAGGGAGATATGAGCTATTCAGCTAGCTAGCTGTTCTCTAGACAGGGAGATATGAGATATTCAGCTAGCTATCTGTTCTTTAGACAGGAAGATATGCGATATTCAGCTAGCTATCTGTTCTTTAGACAGGAAGATAGGAGGTATTCAGCTAGCTAGCTGTTCTCTAGACAGGGAGATATGAGCTATTCAGCTAGCTAGCTGTTCTCTACAGGGAGATATGAGCTATTCAGCTAGCTAGCTGTTCTCTAGACAGGGAGATATGAGCTATTCAGCTAGCTAGCTGTTCTCTAGACAGGGAGATATGAGCTATTCAGCTAGCTAGCTGTTCTCTAGACAGGGAGATATGAGCTATTCAGGTAGCAATCTGTTCTCTAGACAGGGAGATATGAGCTATTCAGCTAGCTGTTCTCTAGACAGGAAGATATGAGCTATTCAGCTAGCTAGCTGTTCTCTAGACAGGGAGATATGAGCTATTCAGGTAGCAATCTGTTCTCTAGACAGGGAGATATGAGCTATTCAGCTAGCTAGCTGTTCTCTACAGGGAGATATGAGATATTCAGCTAGCTAGCTGTCCTCTACAGGGAGATATGAGATATTCAGCTAGCTGATATTCTGAACATGAAGAGACCCTCCCCTGCTTTACAGTCCTAAAAGTCTTATAGACCTGGAGCACTGAGATGCATCCAATCAGGGCAATGAGTTCCTGTCTCTGTCCCAAATGGAACCCTAGTCCCTTGATGGTGAACTACTCTTGACCATGGCCTATAGTGCTCTGGTCCAATAGGGCTCTGCTCCATTTGTAGTTCACTATATAGGGAATAGGGTGCCATTTGGGACACAACCTCACAGTCCGACCTGGAGCACTGAGATACAGCCAATCAGGAGCAAAGAGCATTTAACTTAAAAGGCAAGCATGACAGAAACATGCCAGGCAGGAAGCCAAATGAGACAATGGTCCCCTGTTCCTTATTTTCCTCTCATTTATTTCCTTCCCGTCCATTTGCACCTTGCTGATACTGCAGTGTGGGGACTGAGATGAGAGAGTACAGGGTGAAGTTCGACCAGATTGTGTGTAAATGTTGCTCCCTCTAAGTGGAGCTCCTGTAACATTAGCTAGGCCAGTGATTCGTAGAAAAGATGTGTGTGGGCAATCAGCTTCTTGGTAGGAGACTGTTCTGTAACAGCCCTGCAATCATGTCTCTAGGCAGAGAGGAGAGTTGAATCCTAGCCATTTACTGCAGAGTACGGCCATTAGAGCAGAGCAAGGCTCTTGCCACAGAGGTGATAATGGCATACGGCTAGTTTGCCCCAGAAAGCACAAGGAGCTGTATTTCCTGGAGAGTCTAAAATATGGACGTAGAATAATTGCAGATAGGGGGGGGAAGGATGAATCTCCAAAAGTGATTTGTTTTTACTCCAACTCACATGTACTTAACATGGGTGCTGTGAAACGGGGACATTGAGTGTCCGTGTGGAATACAGGGAATATGGCTGTCATCATTCAGTTGAGGCAGGAAGAAAATTGAAGAACCAGAGATGGGGCCGTAGCCATGGTTTCCAAAAAGTATGTCTGTTACTCGTACTACTGCCGTGTCTGATACTACTGCCGTGTCTGTTACTACTGCCGTGTCTGTTACTACTGCCGAGTCTGTTACTACTGCCGTGTCTGTTACTACTGCCGTGTCTGATACTACTGCCGCGTCTGTTACTACTGCCGCGTCTGTTACTACTGCCGTGTCTGTTACTACTGCCGTGTCAGCAGTTACTACTGCCATGTCTGTTACTACTGCCGGGTCTGTTACTACTGCCGTGTCTGTTACTACTGCCGGGTCTGTTACTACTGCCGCGTCTGTTACTACTGCCGAGTCTGTTACTACTGCCGCGTCTGTTACTACTGCCGCGTCTGTTACTACTGCCGTGTCTGATACTACTGCCGCGTCTGTTACTACTGCCGCGTCTGTTACTACTGCCGTGTCTGTTACTACTGCCGAGTCTGTTACTACTGCCGCGTCTGTTACTACTGCCGCGTCTGTTACTACTGCCGCGTCTGTTACTACTGCCGCGTCTGTTACTACTGTCTGTTACTACTGCCGTGTCTGATACTACTGTCTGTTACTACTGCCGCGTCTGTTACTACTGTCTGTTACTACTGCCGCGTCTGTTACTACTGCTGCGTCTGTTACTACTGCCGCGTCTGTTACTACTGCCGCGTCTGTTACTACTGCCGTGTCTGTTACTACTGCCGCGTCTGTTACTACTGCCGCGTCTGTTACTACTGCCGAGTCTGTTACTACTGCCGCGTCTGTTACTACTGTCTGTTACTACTGCCGTGTCTGATACTACTGCCGCGTCTGTTACTACTGTCTGTTACTACTGCCGTGTCTGATACTACTGCCGCGTCTGTTACTACTGCCGCGTCTGTTACTACTGCCGTGTCTGTTACTACTGCCGCGTCTGTTACTACTGCCGCGTCTGTTACTACTGCCGCGTCTGTTACTACTGTCTGTTACTACTGCCGTGTCTGATACTACTGCCGCGTCTGTTACTACTGCTGCGTCTGTTACTACTGCCGCGTCTGTTACTACTGCCGCGTCTGTTACTACTGCCGCGTCTGTTACTACTGCCGCGTCTGTTACTACTGTCTGTTACTACTGCCGTGTCTGATACTACTGCCGCGTCTGTTACTACTGCCGCGTCTGTTACTACTGCCGCGTCTGTTACTACTGCCGTGTCTGTTACTACTGCCGCGTCTGTTACTACTGCCGCGTCTGTTACTACTGCCGAGTCTGTTACTACTGCCGCGTCTGTTACTACTGTCTGTTACTACTGCCGTGTCTGATACTACTGCCGCGTCTGTTACTACTGTCTGTTACTACTGCCGTGTCTGATACTACTGCCGCGTCTGTTACTACTGCCGCGTCTGTTACTACTGCCGTGTCTGTTACTACTGCCGAGTCTGTTACTACTGCCACGTCTGTTACTACTGCCGCGTCTGTTACTACTGTCTGTTACTACTGCCGTGTCTGTTACTACTGCCGTGTCTGTTACTACTGCCGCGTCTGTTACTACTGTCTGTTACTACTGCCGTGTCAGTAGTTACTACTGCCGTGTCTGATACTACTGCCGCGTCTGTTACTACTGCCGCGTCTGTTACTACTGCCGCGTCTGTTACTACTGCCGTGTCTGTTACTACTGCCGTGTCTGTTACTACTGCCGCGTCTGTTACTACTGTCTGTTACTACTGCCGTGTCTGTTACTACTGCCGTGTCTGATACTACTGCCGTGTCTGTTACTACTGCCGTGTCTGATACTACTGCCGTGTCTGTTACTACTGCCGTGTCTGTTACTACTGCCGTGTCTGATACTACTGCCGTGTCTGTTACTACTGCCGTGTCAGTAGTTACTACTGCCGTGTCTGATACTACTGCCGTGTCTGTAGTTACTACTGCCGCGTCTGATACTACTGCCGTGTCAGTAGTTACTACTGCCGCGTCTGTTACTACTGTTCTGTGGTTAGACACCTGACCTACAGCTGTTCATTAGGCTGTTGTATATTAGATAGAGGGAGCATTCAGGTTCAGCGTTGCTGATTGTTGAACACCACTACACACACACACACACACACACACAAACTATCTGTATTGTTGTTCAGCAGATCTCCTAACAGAGCCTTTAAGGACCTGCCTTTAATTAGCCGATCACCTCTGTTAGTGAGGACGACCCCTGAGATTTTCAGTTCAGAGATACAGTATTTACCCATAACCCCCCTGTGAGAGAGAGCTAGAGCCAAACAGGCAAACGATCTCGTTAACTTACCACGACGGCAATGGGTGTGGTTAGTTAACTAATGAACCTGAGATCCCTGAAGTTTTAGGCTGTGAATGTGTCCCAAATGGCACCCCTTTCCCTAGATAGTGCACTACTTTACATAAGGCTCTGGTCCAAAGTAGTGCACTACACAGGGAATAGGATGCCATTTGTGACACTGCCGGAGAGAGATGCCGGTGGGCAGGGACGCCAACACACACCATCGATCTATCTCATTACACATGCAGTTGCAGCAGCCTCGAGGTGGACACACAATTAAACTGCTGAAACAATAATATTGTTTTAGTATTAAAATATGTTCCGTATGCTGGAGAATTAATGTTAGCTACTTAGTGGCGTTAGTGTCATAGAGGTAAACGAGAGGTTAGTCTGATCCGGCTGAGCGTTAGTGTCATGGAGGTAAACGAGAGGTTAAGTCTGATCCGGCTGAGCGTTAGTGTCATGGAGGTAAACGAGAGGCTAGTCTGATCCGGCTGAGCGTTAGTGTCATGGAGGTAAACAAGAGGTTAAGTCTGATCCGGCTGAGCGTTAGTGTCATGGAGGTAAACGAGAGGTTAAGTCTGATCCGGCTGAGCGTTAGTGTCATAGAGGTAAACGAGAGGTTAGTCTGATCCGGCTGAGCGTTAGTGTCATGGAGGTAAACGAGAGGCTAGTCTGATCCGGCTGAGCGTTAGTGTCATGGAGGTAAACGAGAGGTTAAGTCTGATCCGGCTGAGCGTTAGTGTCATGGAGGTAAACGAGAGGCTAGTCTGATCCGGCTGAGCGTTAGTGTCATGGAGGTAAACGAGAGGTTAAGTCTGATCCGGCTGAGCGTTAGTGTCATGGAGGTAAACGAGAGGTTAGTCTGATCCGGCTGAGCGTTAGTGTCATGGAGGTAAACCAGAGGTTAAGTCTGATCCGGCTGAGCGTTAGTGTCATGGAGGTAAACGAGAGGCTAGTCTGATCCGGCTGAGCGTTAGTGTCATGGAGGTAAACGAGAGGTTAAGTCTGATCCGGCTGAGCGTTAGTGTCATGGAGGTAAACGAGAGGTTAAGTCTGATCCGGCTGAGCGTTAGTGTCATGGAGGTAAACGAGAGGTTAAGTCTGATCCGGCTGAGCGTTAGTGTCATGGAGGTAAACGAGAGGTTAAGTCTGATCCGGCTGAGCGTTAGTGTCATGGAGATAAACGAGAGGTTAAGTCTGATCCGGCTGAGCGTTAGTGTCATGGAGGTAAACGAGAGGTTAGTCTGATCAGGCTGAGCGTTAGTGTCATGGAGGTAAACGAGAGGTTAAGTCTGATCCGGCTGAGCGTTAGTGTCATGGAGGTAAACGAGAGGTTAGTCTGATCCGGCTGAGCGTTAGTGTCATGGAGGTAAACGAGAGGTTAAGTCTGATCCGGCTGAGCGTTAGTGTCATGGAGGTAAACGAGAGGCTAGTCTGATCCGGCTGAGCGTTAGTGTCATGGAGATAAACGAGAGGCTAGTCTGATCCGGCTGAGCGTTAGTGTCATGGAGGTAAACGAGAGGTTAGTCTGAGCCGGCTGAGCGTTAGTGTCATGGAGGTAAACGAGAGGCTAGTCTGATCCGGCTGAGCGTTAGTGTCATGGAGGTAAACGAGAGGTTAAGTCTGATCCGGCTGAGCGTTAGTGTCATGGAGGTAAACGAGAGGTTAAGTCTGATCCGGCTGAGCGTTAGTGTCATGGAGAAAAACGAGAGGTTAAGTCTGATCCGGCTGAGCGTTAGTGTCATGGAGGTAAACGAGAGGTTAAGTCTGATCCGGCTGAGCGTTAGTGTCATGGAGGTAAACGAGAGGTTAAGTCTGCGCTCATCCACCTCTGGCCTGCTGGCCCCCCTACCTCTGAGGAAGCACAGTTCCCGCTCAGCCCAGTCAAAACTGTTCGCTGCTCTGGCACCCCAATGGTGGAACAAGCTCCCTCACGACGCCAGGACAGCGGAGTCAATCACCACCTTCCGGAGACACCTGAAACCCCACCTCTTCAAGGAATACCTGGGATAGGATAAAGTAATCCTTCTAACCCCCCCCCCCCTTAAAAGATTTAGATGCACTATTGTAAGTGGTTGTTCCACTGGATATTATAAGGTGAATGCACCAATTTGTAAGTCGCTCTGGATAAGAGCGTCTGCTAAATGACTTAAATGTAATGTAAATGATCCGGCTGAGCTTCACTTCCTGGAGAGATATCCTCCTGTAGGTTTTCGTCCCAACCCCAGTTGTAACTAACATGATTCAGTTTATCAACCAACTGATTATTAGAATCAGGTTGGCTAGATTAGAGTTGGAGTTAAAACCTACAGGAGGTTATCTCTCCAGGAACAGGGTTGGAGTTAAAACCTACAGGAGGATATCTCTCCAGGAACAGGGTTGGAGTTAAAACCTACAGGAGGGTCCCTCTCCAGGAACAGGGTTGGAGTTAAAACCTACAGGAGGATATCTCTCCAGGAACAGGGTTGGAGTTAAAACCTACAGGAGGGTCCCTCTCCAGGAACAGGGTTGGAGTTAAAACCTACAGGAGGTTATCTCTCCAGGAACAGGGTTGGAGTTAAAACCTACAGGAGGTTATCTCTCCAGGAACAGGGTTGGAGTTAAAACCTACAGGAGGATATCTCTCCAGGAACAGGGTTGGAGTTAAAACCTACAGGAGGATATCTCTCCAGGAACAGGGTTGGAGTTAAAACCTACAGGAGGTTATCTCTCCAGGAACAGGGTTGGAGTTAAAACCTACAGGAGGATATCTCTCCAGGAACAGGGTTGGAGTTAAAACCTACAGGAGGATATCTCTCCAGGAACAGGGTTGGAGTTAAAACCTACAGGAGGTTATCTCTCCAGGAACAGGGTTGGAGTTAAAACCTACAGGAGGTTATCTCTCCAGGAACAGGGTTGGAGTTAAAACCTACAGGAGGTTATCTCTCCAGGAACAGGGTTGGAGTTAAAACCTACAGGAGGATATCTCTCCAGGAACAGGGTTGGAGTTAAAACCTACAGGAGGGTTTCTCTCAAATCAAGTTTTATTGGTCACATACACATGGGTAGCAGATGTTAATGTGAGTGTAGTGAAATGCTTGTGCTTCTAGTTCCGACAGTGCAGTAATATCTAACAAGTAATCTAACAATTCCACAACAACTACCTAATGCACACAAATCTAAGTTTAGGAATGGAACAAGAATATATACATACAAATATATGGATGAGCGATGGCTGGACGGCATAGGCAAGATACAGTAGTATAGTATAGAATACAGTATATACATATGAGATGAGTAATGTAGGGTAGGAAACATTATATAAAGTGACTAGTGATCCATTTATTAAAGTGGCCAGTGATTTCTAGTCTGTGTATATAGAGCAGCAGCCTCTCTGTGCTAGTGATGGCTGTTTAACAGTCTGATGGCCTTGAGATAGAAGCTGTTTTTCAGTCTCTCGGTCCCAGCTTTGATGCACCTGTGCTGAGTCACCTGTGCTGAGTCACCTGTGCTGAGTCACCTGTAACCAGGAACAGGGTTGGAGTTAAAGCCTCGTGGAGAACCCTGTGTTAGCGTGTTCTTCACATGTTGGTGTGTTAAAGAGCAGAACCTTACACACTCCTCTACTGTAGCCCTCTGCTCTCTACATCTCTCTCTCTGTCTCTCTCTCTCTCTCTCTGTCTCTTCCTGTCTCTCTCTCTGTCTCTCTGTCTCTTCCTGTCTCTCTCTCTGTCTCTCTGTCTCTTCCTGTCTCTCTCCCTCTCTGTCTCTCTCCCTCTCTGTCTCTCTCTCTGTCTCTCTCTCTCTCTGTCTCTTCCTGTCTCTCTCCCTCTCTGTCTCTCTCTCTCTCTCTGTCTCTTCCTGTCTCTGTCTCTCTCTTTCGCTCTCTCTCTATCTCTCTTCCTCTCTCTCTCTGTCTGTCTCTCTCTCTCTCTCTCTCAGGCTTCATAATTACACCCAGTCATGATAACCCCTTTCCCTCTCTCTCATCCCCCCCCCCCCCATCATTAATACAGTATTCCATCTCTTCCTGGGATTATCTCACCTTTAATAGTGTAAAGCTGCTTTGTGTTGCTGCTGAATGGTTGAACGGGAGGGGAAAGTGAAAGCCTCTTTAGTTGAAAGGAAAGGTGGAGGGAGGTAAAGGGAGGGAGGGTAGTTATTAGTGTCTACTGAGGGTTTAAGCCCTGGATTGTCAACCCCCTGTCCTCTCCTACAGAACAATAGAGACCTATAGGGACAGATAGAGGCCTCAGCTCACACTGAAACATGTCTCAGAAGGTAAATCATCCTGCTCACACTGGAGCAGGCTGGTTGGACTCTGGCAGGGTTTGGCAATGGGACTGAACACGTGATTTATCAGGGGCAGTGAATATGTATATGCACCCTTGTGTGTGTGTGTGTGTGTGTGTGTGTGTGTGTGTGTGTGTGTGTGTGTGTGTGTGTGTGTGTGTGTGTGTGTGTGTGTGTGTGAGAGAGAGTCTAGAGACAGATATTGAAGTATGAGCCATTGGGCTTTCATGAAACATGCAAGGACCTGAGCAGTGTGTCTGTGATTGATTCCTAATGGGAAAGGCGGATGACTGAGAGATACACAGGTCTGTTTGTATTGGAGGACCAGAGAGGATCAGATACAGGAAAAGGAAGAGATACGCAGGTCTGTTTGTATTGGAGGACCAGAGAGGATCAGATACAGGAAAAGGAAGAGATACACAGGTCTGTTTGTATTGGAGGACCAGAGAGGATCAGATACAGGAAAAGGAAGAGATACACAGGTCTGTTTGTATTGGAGGACCAGAGAGGATCAGATACAGGAAAAGGAAGAGATAAGCAGGTCTGTTTGTGTTGGAGGACCAGAGAGGATCAGATACAGGAAAAGGAAGAGATACACAGGTCTGTTTGTATTGGAGGATCAGATACAGGAAAAGGAAGAGATACGCAGGTCTGTTTGTGTTGGAGGATCAGAGAGGATCAGATACAGGAAAAGGAAGAGATACGCAGGTCTGTTTGTGTTGGAGGATCAGAGAGGATCAGATACAGGAAAAGGAAGAGATACGCAGAGTATTTTTGTCTCTCTCTCTCGTCTGACTAATTTACCCGGTGTCCTTTCAGCCTGTCACTCCCCCTGCGACGTCACATTTAGTGGCACATCAGAAAGCCGGGAGGAGAGAGAGGAGAGGAAGTAGCGAGGGAAAGGACAAAATGGAGCACTTTTCACTAGCGAGCCCTTAAAGATATAATTACCTGTCTTTGGAGTTGAGGAAGAGAAAATGATGAGCGCCAAAATAGATCATGGGGAAAGGAGCGTCTCTGATCTTCGCCTGGCAGAATAAAATAATGAAACACTTACAATGAACACTGTGTTTTTCATGTGCAAATTAAACTTTACATGTTGACAGTTCACAATGTAGCTCCATGCCTGGCTCACTTTCTGTCTCTCTCTTCCTCTCTCGCTCGCTCTCTCTCTCTCTCTTCCTCTCTCTCGCTGTCTCTCTCGCTCTTTAAACAAACACACAATTATCCTTCTAATCCAGTTCCCAACTCTCTACTTGGAAAACAAGGAGAGATATCTCTTCACAGAGGGAGGGGACGACAACAGCTGACATCCCCTCTAGTACACTTAATAGAGACGCTTTATAAGATCCAAACAAAGATTAGTAAACAACAACAAAAACAGGGGAATGAAAGAGAGAAGGAGAAATGAAAGCAGAAACCTTTCTAAATGGTTCGCCCACTAACATCACTTTGAGTCTAAATGGAAACCAATGGGGGATCTGGGTAGAAGCAGAGAAACACAGCGGAGAGGTTAAAGCACTGAGACAGTCACTACTGTAGTTTACAGAGCTCCAGAGATGGAGAGAAGGACAGAGGAGAGGTTAAACTACTGAGACAGTCACTACTGTAGTTTACAGAGCTCCAGAGATGGAGAGAAGGACAGAGGAGAGGTTAAAGCACTGAGACAGTCACTACTGTAGTTTACAGAGCTCCAGAGATGGAGAGAAGGACAGAGGAGAGGTTAAAGCACTGAGACAGTCACTACTGTAGTTTACAGAGCTCCAGAGATGGAGAGAAGGACAGAGGAGAGGTTAAAGCACTGAGACAGTCACTACTGTAGTTTACAGAGCTCCAGAGATGGAGAGAAGGACAGAGGAGAGGTTAAAGCACTGAGACAGTCACTACTGTAGTTTACAGAGCTCCAGAGATGGAGAGAAGGACAGAGGAGAGGTTAAAGCACTGAGACAGTCACTACTGTAGTTTACAGAGCTCCAGAGATGGAGAGAAGGACAGAGGAGAGGTTAAAGCACTGAGACAGTCACTACTGTAGTTTACAGAGCTCCAGAGATGGAGAGAAGGACAGAGGAGAGGTTAAAGCACTGAGACAGTCACTACTGTAGTTTACAGAGCTCCAGAGATGGAGAGAAGGACAGAGGAGAGGTTAAAGCACTGAGACAGTCACTACTGTAGTTTACAGAGCTCCAGAGATGGAGAGAAGGACAGAGGAGAGGTTAAAGCACTGAGACAGTCACTACTGTAGTTTACAGAGCTCCAGAGATGGAGAGAAGCACAGAGGAGAGGTTAAAGCACTGAGACAGGTGATCGGTACCAGGTAGTCGGTACCAGGTGATCAGTACCATGTAGTCGGTACCAGGTGATCAGTACCAGGTAGTCGGTACCAGGTGATCAGTACCAGGTGATCAGTACCAGGTAGTCTCATCTTTAATCCCCAGTACACAGCAGTCCAGACACACGAGGAACATCTTTAATCCTCTCCCCTCTCTCTCCCCCTCTCTCTTCCTCCCTCCCTCTCTCTCCCTCTCTCTCTCTCTCTCTCCCTCTCTCCCTTTCTCTCTCTCTCTTTCTCTCTCTCCCCCTCTCTCTCTCTCTCTCTCTCCACCTCTCCCCCTCTCTCTCTCCCCCTCTCTCTCTCTCTCTCTCTCCACCTCTCCCCCTCTCTCTCTCCCCCTCTCTCTCTCTCTCTCTCTCCACCTCTCCCCCTCTCTCTCTCTCTCTCTCTCTCTCCACCTCTCCCTCTCTCTCTCTCTCCCCCTCTCCCCCTCTCTCTCCTCTCTCTCTCTCCACCTCTCCCCCTCTCTCTCTCTCTCTCTCCACCTCTCCCCCTCTCTCTCTCTCTCTCTCTCTCTCCCCCTCTCTCTCTCTCTCTCTCTCCCCCTCTCTCTCTCTCTCTCTCTCCTCCTCCCCCCTCCTCTCTCTCTCTCTCTCTCTCTGACAGCTCATCATTATCAGTATGATCATTGAGACAGAGAGAGGAGGTAATCAGGTAGCTGCATTGTTGGTGTTCACACATCAGCTCCTATGGCCTCTGGGGACCACACACACACCAGAGACACACACACACACACACACACCAGAGACACACACACACACACACACACTCCAGAGACACACACACACACACCAGAGACACACACACACACACACACACACACACCAGAGACACACACACACACACCAGAGACACACACACACACACCAGAGACACACACACACACACACACACCAGAGACACACACACACACACCAGAGACACACACACACACACACACACACCAGAGACACACACACACACACCAGAGACACACACACACACACACACACCAGAGACACACACACACACACCAGAGACACACACACACACACACACACCAGAGACACACACACACACACACCAGAGACACACACACACACACACACACACACACACCAGAGACACACACACACACACACACACACACACACACTCCAGAGACACACACACACACACACACACACCAGAGACACACCACACACACACACCAGAGACCACACACACACACACTCCAGACACACACACACACACCGGAGACACACACACCAGACTCACACACACACACACCAGACACACTCACACACACACTCCAGAGACACACCCACCGGAGACACACACACACACACTCACACACACACACACACACTCCAGAGACACACACACACTCCAGAGACACACACCACCAGAGACTCACACACACTCCTCTACAGCAGTGAGGCAGTAGCTGCCATGTGTCTGACGTTGACAGGACGGTGTTCATATGGCAACCGCTCACTGGTGTTTATGGGGTGTGTGTGTGGGGGGGATGGATAAATAAAGTCTTAGAGACCGTAGGGCGTCTCATCAATCACCAACAACAACAAAAAACGCTTGGTTTTGTTTTTGTCATTTTCTGTTTTTCTAAAAATAATTGCTCGACTAACCCGCCTGTCGTTGTTGTCTCCAGAGACTAGGCTCTTAGACTGACAGAAGTTAGCTAGGGGTTAGCTTAGCGCTGCAGCTGTGTTAGACTGATAGAAGTTAGCTAGGGGTTAGCTTAGCGCTGCGTTAGACTGACAGAAGTTAGCTAGGGGTTAGCTTAGCGCTGCAGCTGTGTTAGACTGACAGAAGTTAGCTAGGGGTTAGCTTAGCGCTGCAGCTGTGTTAGACTGACAGAAGTTAGCGCTGCAGCTGTGTTAGACTGACAGAAGTTAGCTAGGGGTTAGCTTAGCGCTGCAGCTGTGTTAGACTGATAGAAGTTAGCTAGGGGTTAGCTTAGCGCTGCGTTAGACTGACAGAAGTTAGCTAGGGGTTAGCTTAGCGCTGCAGCTGTGTTAGACTGACAGAAGTTAGCTAGGGGTTAGCTTAGCGCTGCAGCTGTGTTAGACTGACAGAAGTTAGCTAGGGGTTAGCTTAGCGCTGCAGCTGTGTTAGACTGACAGAAGTTAGCTAGGGGTTAGCTTAGCGCTGCAGCTGTGTTAGACTGACAGAAGTTACCTAGGGGTTAGCTTAGCGCTGCAGCTGTGTTAGACTGAGAGAAGTTAGCTAGGGGTTAGCTTAGCGCTGCAGCTGTGTTAGACTGACAGGGGTTAGCTTAGCGCTGCAGCTGTGTTAGACTGACAGAGGTTAGCTAGGGGTTAGCTTAGCGCCGCAGCTGTGTTAGACTGAGAGAAGTTAGCTAGGGGTTAGCTTAGCGCTGCAGCTGTGTTAGACTGAGAGAAGTTAGCTAGGGGTTAGCTTAGCGCTGCAGCTATGTTAGACTGATACGGTCAAGACCCAGCTTCTCTCTGCACGTCCTCCATCCCTGTTTGGATGGGTGCTCCCATCGGCACCACACTGACACTGTCTTGATAGCCTCTCTCTCTCTCTCTCTCTCTCTCTCTCTCTCGCCCTCCCCGTCTCTCTCTCCATCTCTCTCTTTCTCTCCGTCTCTGTCTCTCTCTCCGTGTCTTTCTCGCTCTCTGTCTCTGTCTCTCACACACAGCGTTTATGAAGTTTTCTATTGAAAGCCCTAGTCAAAGACAAATACAAACCAAAGCCACTCCAATTCAGTAGCTGCTATATATCCTGCTGTGTGATGTTCCTGTAGGTTCCACCACTGTAGAGACACTGCCTGTCCCCAGGCTACAGCTAGAGGGGAGTGCTGCTGTGTGATGTTCCTGTAGGTTCCACCACTGTAGAGACACTGCCTGTCCCCAGGCTACAGCTAGAGGGGAGTGCTGCTGTGTGATGTTCCTGTAGGTTCCACCACTGTAGAGACACTGCCTGTCCCCAGGCTACAGCTAGAGGGGAGTGCTGCTGTGTGATGTTCCTGTAGGTTCCACCACTGTAGAGACACTGCCTGTCCCCAGGCTACAGCTAGAGGGGAGTGCTGCTGTGTGATGTTCCTGTAGGTTCCACCACTGTAGAGACACTGCCTGTCCCCAGGCTACAGCTAGAGGGGAGTGCTGCTGTGTGATGTTCCTGTAGGTTCCACCACTGTAGAAACACTGCCTGTCCCCAGGCTACAGCTAGAGGGGAGTCCTGCTGTGACCTGTATTTATACATAATATGACATTTGGAACTTCTGTGAGTGTAATGTTTATTTTTGTTGTTTATTTCACTTTTGTTTATTATCTACTTCACTTGCTTTGGCAAAGTTAACATATGTTTCCCATGTCAATAAAGCCCTTAAATTGAATTGAATTGAGGGTGGGCTGAGGGGAGGGGGAGGAGGAGATGGGGGGTTAGTGAGGAGGCTGGCTGGGGGGGAGGTAGTGTAGAGGGGGAAGGAGGAGATGGGGGGAGGTAGCATAGAGGGGGGAGGAGGAGATGGGGGGGGTTAGTGAGGAGGCTGGCTGGGGGGTAGTGTAGAGGAGGGAGGAGGAGATGGGGGGGGTTAGTGAGGAGGCTGGCTGGGGGGGTAGTGTAGAGGAGGGAGGAGGAGATGGGGGGTAAGTGAGGAGGCTGGGGGGGGGTAGCATAGAGGGGGGAGGAGGAGATGGGGGGGTTAGTGAGGAGGCTGGCTGGGGGGGTAGTGTAGAGGAGGGAGGAGGAGATGGGGGATAAGTGAGGAGGCTGGGGGGGAGGTAGTGTAGAGGGGGGAGGAGGAGATGGGGGGAGGTAGCATAGAGGGGGGAGGAGGAGATGGGGGGGTTAGTGGGGGGGTAGTGTAGAGGAGGGAGGAGGAGATGGGGGGAGGTAGTGTAGAGGGGGAGGAGGAGATGGGGGGGTTAGTGAGGAGGCTGGCTGGGGGGGAGGTAGTGTAGAGGGGGAGGAGGAGATGGGGGGTTAGTGAGGAGGCTGGCTGGGGGTGGAGGTAGTGTAGAAGGGGAGGAGGAGATGGGGGGGTTAGTGAGGAGGCTGGCTGGGGGGGAGGTAGTGTAGAGGGGGAGGAGGAGATGGGGGGTTAGTGAGGAGGCTGGCTGGGGGTGGAGGTAGTGTAGAGAAGGGAGGAGGGGGTGGGGGGTTAGTGAGGAGGCTGGGGGGGGTAGTGTAGAGGGGGAGGAGGAGATGGGGGAGGTAGTGTAGAGGGGGGAGGAGGAGATGGGGGGAGGAGGAGATGGGGGGTTAGTGAGGAGGCTGGCTGGGGGTGGAGGTAGCGTAGAGGAGGGAGGAGGAGATGGGGGTTAGTGAGGAGGCTGGCTGGGGGTGGAGGTAGCGTAGAGGGGGGAGGAGGAGATGGGGGGAGGTAGTGTAGAGGAGGAGATGGGGGGTTAGTGAGGAGGCTGGCTGGGGGGGAGGTAGTGGTAGAGGGGGGAGGAGGAGATGAGGGGAGGTAGTGTAGAGGGGGGAGGAGGAGATGAGGGGAGGTAGTGTAGAGGGGGGAGGAGGAGATGAGGGGAGCTAGTGTAGAGGGGGGAGGAGGAGATGGGGGAGGTAGTGTAGAGGGGGGAGGAGGAGATGAGGGGAGGTAGTGTAGAGGGGGAGGAGGAGATGAGGGGAGGTAGCGTAAGAGGGGGGTCTCTGACTCTGAACACCAAGTGAAAACAGATGGGGGGGGGGAGAGTGGGGGGGCTGACAGGCATCTCTCTCTGACTGATGAAATTGATTTATAACAAATGTCAGCAGCCTGACGTAGCAGCCCCTGTTTTGTTGCTGTCAGAGAGAGAGAGAGACAGAGAGAGAGAGAGACTGAGAGGGAGGGACTGAGAGGGAGGGAGGGAGGGGGACAGAGAGGGAGACAGAGAGAGAGAGAGGGAGACTGAGGGGGAGAGAGAGACTGAGGGGGAGAGAGAGGGGGAGAGGGAGAGATAGAAAGAGAGAGAGAGAGAGAGAGAGGGGGGGGAGAGAGGGAGAGAGACAGAGAGAGGGAGAGAGAGAGAGAGAGAGGGGGGGAGAGAGGGAGAGAGGGAGAGAGAGAGGGGGGGGAGAGAGAGAGAGAGGGGGGGAGAGAGGAGAGAGAGAGAGAGAGAGGGGGGAGAGGGAGAGAGAGGGGGGGAGAGGGAGAGAGGGGGGAGAGAGGGAGAGAGACAGAGAGAGGGAGAGAGAGAGAGAGAGGGGGGGAGAGAGAGAGGGAGAGAGAGAGACAGAGAGAGGGAGAGAGAGGCGTGAGGGAGAGAGAGAGAGGGGGGATAGAGACTCAGAGCTCCAAGGTAGGCAGGGGCTGCTTTCCTAATGTTATCCGATTCCTGATATAGTTCACTACCAGAGCCCAATGGACCCTGGTGAAAAGTAGTGCACTACGTAGGGAATAGGGTGCCATTCTGGTCTAAAGTAGTGCACTGCGTAGGGAATAGGGTGCCATTCTGGTCTAAAGTAGTGCACTGCGTAGGGAATAGGGTGCCATTCTGGTCTAAAGTAGTGCACTGCGTAGGGAATAGGGTGCCATTTGGGATAGAGACCGGTTCTATCCATCAATCACTCCTCCTCTCTGACGGTTCTGTCCCGTGACGCAGAGCAGGAGTATCGGCCGGTAACCCAGGCTCGCCGACCGGCATGATGGCTTTGATGGCTCTGTCCGGCTCGGTCACCATGGTGATACGAACAGGAAGTGACAGGTGGTCTCCAGGGGGAACGGTCTGTTCATGTCCAAGACAGCACGGTATGAAGATGGGCAGAAACTGCCTGTCCAATAGAAATCCCCCGTCACGCTTGTTTTCCATGTCATGGAGACGTTG
>NC_138306.1:92147500-92197500 GCF_965601325.2 Salmo salar | reverse complement strand
TAGTGAGGACGGGCTACTAGTGAGACGGGCTACTAGTGAAGACGGGCTACTAGTGAGAACGGGCTACTAGTGAGGACGGGCTACTAGTGACGACGGGCTACTAGTGAGGACGGGCTACTAGTAAGGACGGGCTACTAGTGAGGACGGGCTACTAGTGAGGACGGGCTACTAGTGAGGACGGGCTA
This sequence comes from Salmo salar, assembly GCF_965601325.2. Classification (NCBI taxonomy): domain Eukaryota; kingdom Metazoa; phylum Chordata; class Actinopteri; order Salmoniformes; family Salmonidae; genus Salmo; species Salmo salar. Next base: position 92,197,315 of record NC_138306.1, on the reverse strand, counting down.
CTAGTGAAGACGGGCTACTAGTGAGGACGAGCTACTAGTGAGGACGGGCTACTAGTGAGACGGGCTACTAGTGAAGACGGGCTACTAGTGAAGACGGGCTACTAGTGAGAACGGGCTACTAGTGAAGAGAGGCTGCTAGTGACGACGGGCTACTAGTGAAGACGGGCTACTAGTGAAGACAGACACATCGGGGACTCAACTGAGCCCCTCCTCCTTCTCGTCTTCCGAGGCTCATATTGAAGACGTTAGAAGTAGTGTTTTAACTTTTCGTCAGCCGACAAGACGAGTATCGAGCAGCAGAAACACTAGTCTGTGTTAATCTACTATCCCCCATAGTGCACAAGTTGACCTGTTCTATTGGTCAGCTGGTCCTTCTGTGTGAGAGAATCTATATTCCTCACGTAGTCTGGAACAGTTATGGGATGGGACTGATCCCACATTAACTCAACCACTGCACATTAAAAGAAGAATAATTTAAGGCTGATGAAACAGATCAGAACGTTTATCTTACATAGTTAATCAGCCGTTGGGCTGTTTCTTCACGTTATAGGTGCAGCAGGGCACATGGCAGCAGGCTGTCAGAGCCAATGGTCCAAAATGCTGTCAATTAGAGGAAAACCCAGTTCTCAAAAGCGTACGGCAAATTCCAGCGGTTTCATGAGAGAAATACTGGTTTCGGTGGCATATGAGGAAGTGTTTATAAAAGAATCCCTTTAACATTCCTACGGTCAGAACACGGTTAGACATGTGTTTATAAAAGAATCCCTTTAACATTCCTACGGTCAGAACACAGTTAGACATGCCTCATAAAATGACCAGGGGTTTAAACGTTTACAGTTCTAGTTTTGAGATGTTGACTACCTCCGCTCAGATTGCAAGGTGGGTAATGTTGCGCTGCCTAACAGACTCTGACCTTTCTGTCCTATCGGAAGGAACAGGGCCTCAAGTATGTGAAGGCATCAAGTATGTCGAACAGGTTCAAGCCTTTAGGTATGAATAATGATCCTACATTGTATTTGTCAAACATGACTGGTGTTTAGCCTCTTTCTCTCTCTCTCTCTCTCTCTCTCTCTATATATATATATATATATACATATATATATATACATGTGTGTGTGTGTGTGTGTGTGTGTGTGTGTGTGTGTGTGTGTGTGTGTGTGTGTGTGTGTGTGTGTGTGTGTAATTCAAAGTCTCATTTAGTTTGGCTCCATTTCCAGGCGCCTCCCTCATGTCAGCGTCGGTGGGGACATGACAGGCTGTAACCAACACCCACAGGCCATCACCTCGACTTTGACATGTAGGATAATTATTTATATTTACATACTCTGATGTTTTAAGAAATCAGCTACTGTTTTTCAAGTTTCAAATACATTTAATTGGCTATTTTGGTTAATGGCCTTGCTGCCCTGGCAGGTGGGCACCTCTTGAAAGCCAAATGGCCTTGCCCATAAAATCACTAATGGCAGATTCCTCATTCTAACCCCTGGAACTGTAATATAACTGCCAAAATAATGGAAACTGGGGATTCGGGGGAACAACTGTGGTGTCTACTACTGGTAGAACTGGTCTCTGTGGAATAGGAGGGTAACAACAGTGGTGTCTACTACTGGTAGAACTGGTCTCTGTGGAATAGGAGGGGAACAACAGTGGTGTCTACTACTGGTAGAACTGGTCTCTGTGGAATAGGAGGGTAACAACAGTGGTGTCTACTACTGGTAGAACTGGTCTCTGTGGAATAGGAGGGGAACAACAGTGGTGTCTACTACTGGTAGAACTGGTCTCTGTGGAATAGGAGGGGAACAGTGGTGTCTACTACTGGTAGAACTGGTCTCTGTGGAATAGGAGGGTAACAACAGTGGTGTCTACTACTGGTAGAACTGGTCTCTGTGGAATAGGAGGGGAACAACAGTGGTGTCTACTACTGGTAGAACTGGTCTCTGTGGAATAGGAGGGTAACAACAGTGGTGTCTACTACTGGTAGAACTGGTCTCTGTGGAATAGGAGGGTAACAGTGGTGTCTACTACTGGTAGAACTGGTCTCTGTGGAATAGGAGGGTAACAGTGGTGTCTACTACTGGTAGAACTGGTCTCTGTGGAATAGGAGGGTAACAACTGTGGTGTCTACTACTGGTAGAACTGGTCTCTGTGGAATAGGAGGGGAACAACAGTGGTGTCTACTACTGGTAGAACTGGTCTCTGTGGAATAGGAGGGTAACAGTGGTGTCTACTACTGGTAGAACTGGTCTCTGTGGAATAGGAGGGTAACAGTGGTGTCTACTACTGGTAGAACTGGTCTCTGTGGAATAGGAGGGTAACAACAGTGGTGTCTACTACTGGTAGAACTGGTCTCTGTGGAATAGGAGGGTAACAACAGTGGTGTCTACTACTGGTAGAACTGGTCTCTGTGGAATAGGAGGGGAACAACAGTGGTGTCTACTACTGGTAGAACTGGTCTCTGTGGAATAGGAGGGTAACAACAGTGGTGTCTACTACTGGTAGAACTGGTCTCTGTGGAATAGGAGGGGAACAACAGTGGTGTCTACTACTGGTAGAACTGGTCTCTGTGGAATAGGAGGGGAACAACAGTGGTGTCTACTACTGGTAGAACTGGTCTCTGTGGAATAGGAGGGGAACAACAGTGGTGTCTACTACTGGTAGAACTGGTCTCTGTGGAATAGGAGGGTAACAGTGGTGTCTACTACTGGTAGAACTGGTCTCTGTGGAATAGGAGGGTAACAACAGTGGTGTCTACTACTGGTAGAACTGGTCTCTGTGGAATAGGAGGGTAACAACAGTGGTGTCTACTACTGGTAGAACTGGTCTCTGTGGAATAGGAGGGTAACAACAGTGGTGTCTACTACTGGTAGAACTGGTCTCTGTGGAATAGGAGGGTAACAACAGTGGTGTCTACTACTGGTAGAACTGGTCTCTGTGGAATAGGAGGGTAACAGTGGTGTCTACTACTGGTAGAACTGGTCTCTGTGGAATAGGAGGGTAACAACAGTGGTGTCTACTACTGGTAGAACTGGTCTCTGTGGAATAGGAGGGGAACAACAGTGGTGTCTACTACTGGTAGAACTGGTCTCTGTGGAATAGGAGGGTAACAACAGTGGTGTCTACTACTGGTAGAACTGGTCTCTGTGGAATAGGAGGGTAACAACAGTGGTGTCTACTACTGGTAGAACTGGTCTCTGTGGAATAGGAGGGTAACAGTGGTGTCTACTACTGGTAGAACTGGTCTCTGTGGAATAGGAGGGTAACAACAGTGGTGTCTACTACTGGTAGAACTGGTCTCTGTGGAATAGGAGGGGAACAACAGTGGTGTCTACTACTGGTAGAACTGGTCTCTGTGGAATAGGAGGGGAACAACAGTGGTGTCTACTACTGGTAGAACTGGTCTCTGTGGAATAGGAGGGTAACAGTGGTGTCTACTACTGGTAGAACTGGTCTCTGTGGAATAGGAGGGTAACAACAGTGGTGTCTACTACTGGTAGAACTGGTCTCTGTGGAATAGGAGGGTAACAACAGTGGTGTCTACTACTGGTAGAACTGGTCTCTGTGGAATAGGAGGGTAACAGTGGTGTCTACTACTGGTAGAACTGGTCTCTGTGGAATAGGAGGGTAACAACAGTGGTGTCTACTACTGGTAGAACTGGTCTCTGTGGAATAGGAGGGGAACAACAGTGGTGTCTACTACTGGTAGAACTGGTCTCTGTGGAATAGGAGGGTAACAACAGTGGTGTCTACTACTGGTAGAACTGGTCTCTGTGGAATAGGAGGGTAACAGTGGTGTCTACTACTGGTAGAACTGGTCTCTGTGGAATAGGAGGGGAACAACAGTGGTGTCTACTACTGGTAGAACTGGTCTCTGTGGAATAGGAGGGTAACAACAGTGGTGTCTACTACTGGTAGAACTGGTCTCTGTGGAATAGGAGGGGAACAACAGTGGTGTCTACTACTGGTAGAACTGGTCTCTGTGGAATAGGAGGGTAACAGTGGTGTCTACTACTGGTAGAACTGGTCTCTGTGGAATAGGAGGGTAACAGTGGTGTCTACTACTGGTAGAACTGGTCTCTGTGGAATAGGAGGGTAACAACAGTGGTGTCTACTACTGGTAGAACTGGTCTCTGTGGAATAGGAGGGGAACAACAGTGGTGTCTACTACTGGTAGAACTGGTCTCTGTGGAATAGGAGGGTAACAGTGGTGTCTACTACTGGTAGAACTGGTCTCTGTGGAATAGGAGGGTAACAGTGGTGTCTACTACTGGTAGAACTGGTCTCTGTGGAATAGGAGGGTAACAGTGGTGTCTACTACTGGTAGAACTGGTCTCTGTGGAATAGGAGGGGAACAACAGTGGTGTCTACTACTGGTAGAACTGGTCTCTGTGGAATAGGAGGGGAACAACAGTGGTGTCTACTACTGGTAGAACTGGTCTCTGTGGAATAGGAGGGGAACAACAGTGGTGTCTACTACTGGTAGAACTGGTCTCTGTGGAATAGGAGGGTAACAGTGGTGTCTACTACTGGTAGAACTGGTCTCTGTGGAATAGGAGGGTAACAACAGTGGTGTCTACTACTGGTAGAACTGGTCTCTGTGGAATAGGAGGGTAACAACAGTGGTGTCTACTACTGGTAGAACTGGTCTCTGTGGAATAGGAGGGTAACAGTGGTGTCTACTACTGGTAGAACTGGTCTCTGTGGAATAGGAGGGTAACAACAGTGGTGTCTACTACTGGTAGAACTGGTCTCTGTGGAATAGGAGGGTAACAACAGTGGTGTCTACTACTGGTAGAACTGGTCTCTGTGGAATAGGAGGGTAACAACAGTGGTGTCTACTACTGGTAGAACTGGTCTCTGTGGAATAGGAGGGTAACAACAGTGGTGTCTACTACTGGTAGAACTGGTCTCTGTGGAATAGGAGGGGAACAACAGTGGTGTCTACTACTGGTAGAACTGGTCTCTGTGGAATAGGAGGGGAACAACAGTGGTGTCTACTACTGGTAGAACTGGTCTCTGTGGAATAGGAGGGTACAACAGTGGTGTCTACTACTGGTAGAACTGGTCTCTGTGGAATAGGAGGGGAACAACAGTGGTGTCTACTACTGGTAGAACTGGTCTCTGTGGAATAGGAGGGTAACAGTGGTGTCTACTACTGGTAGAACTGGTCTCTGTGGAATAGGAGGGGAACAACAGTGGTGTCTACTACTGGTAGAACTGGTCTCTGTGGAATAGGAGGGTAACTGTGGTGTCTACTACTGGTAGAACTGGTCTCTGTGGAATAGGAGGGGAACAGTGGTGTCTACTACTGGTAGAACTGGTCTCTGTGGAATAGGAGGGGAACAGTGGTGTCTACTACTGGTAGAACTGGTCTCTGTGGAATAGGAGGGGAACAACAGTGGTGTCTACTACTGGTAGAACTGGTCTCTGTGGAATAGGAGGGTAACAGTGGTGTCTACTACTGGTAGAACTGGTCTCTGTGGCTCTGCTTCCGTCTGGAGACGTGTTTACAACTTTACAACAGTCTGATGTCTCTCTCTCGCCTTCCCTTCCTCCTTTCCACCTTCTCTCCCTCTGGGCCTCTCTCTCTCCCTCCCTACATCCCTCCTTTTCTCCCTCTGGGCCTCTCTCTCCCTCCCTACATCCCTCCTCCTCTCCCTCTGGGCCTCTCTCTCTCCCTCCCTACATCCCTCCTTCTCTCCCTCTGGGCCTCTCTCTCTCCCTCCCTACATCCCTCCTTTTCTCCCTCTGGGCCTCTCTCTCTCTCCCTCCCTACATCCCTCCTTCTCTCCCTCTGGGCCTCTCTCTCTCCCTCCCTACATCCCTCTTTCTCTCCCTCTGGGCCTCTCTCTCTCCCTCCCTACATCCCTCCTTTTCTCCCTCTGGGCCTCTCTCTCTCCCTCCCTACATCCCTCCTTTTCTCCCTCTGGGCCTCTCTCTCTCCCTCCCTACATCCCTCCTTTTCTCCCTCTGGGCCTCTCTCTCTCCCTCCCTACATCCCTCCTCCTCTCCCTCTGGGCCTCTCTCTCTCCCTCCCTACATCCCTCCTTCTCTCCCTCCCTCCCTCCCTACATCCCTCCTTCTCTCCCTCTGGGCCTCTCTCTCTCCCTCCCTCCCTCCCTACATCCCTCCTTCTCTCCCTCTGGGCCTCTCTCCCTCCCTCCCTACATCCCTCCTCCTCTCCCTCTGGGCCTCTCTCAGTTCTATTCTATATCATTCAAAGAGGCTTTATTGGCATGGGACACGTGTGTTTACATTGCTAAAGCAAGTGAAATAAACAAGAAACAAAAGTCAAACAATCCTAATCTCCACTCCCTCTCTCTTTCTCTCTCCCCCTCTATAGTGCTCTCCACTCCCTCTATAGTGCTCTCCACTCCCTCTCTCTTTCTCTCCCTCTATAGTGCTCTCCACTCCCTCTCTCTTTCTCTCTCTCCCTCTATAGTGCTCTCCACTCCCTCTCTCTTTCTCTCTCTCCCCCTATATAGTGCTCTCCACTCCCTCTCTCTTTCTCTCTCTATAGTGCTCTCCACTCCCTCTCTCTTTCTCTCTCTATAGTGCTCTCCACTCCCTCTCTCTCTCCCTCTATAGTGCTCTCCACTCCCTCTCTCTTTCTCTCTCTCCCCCTCTATAGTGCTCTCCACTCCCTCTCTAGTGCTCTCCACTCCCTCTCTCTTTCTCTCTCCCCCTCTATAGTGCTCTCCACTCCCTCTCTCTTTCTCTCTCCCTCTATAGTGCTCTCCACTCCCTCTCTCTTTCTCTCTCCCCCTCTCTAGTGCTCTCCACTCCCTCTCTCTTTCTCTCTCTCCCCCTCTATAGTGCTCTCCACTCCCTCTCTTTCTCTCTCTCCCTCTATAGTGCTCTCCACTCCCTCTCTCTTTCTCTCTCTCCCTCTATAGTGCTCTCCACTCCCTCTCTCTTTCTCTCTCCCCCTCTATAGTGCTCTCCACTCCCTCTCTCTTTCTCTCTCTCCCCCTCTATAGTGCTCTCCACTCCCTCTCTCTTTCTCTCTCTCCCCCTCTATAGTGCTCTCCACTCCCTCTCTCTTTCTCTCTCTCCCTCTATAGTGCTCTCCACTCCCTCTCTCTTTCTCTCTCTCCCCCTCTATAGTGCTCTCCACTCCCTCTCTCTTTCTCTCTCTCCCCCTATATAGTGCTCTCCACTCCCTCTCTCTTTCTCTCTCTCTCCCTCTATAGTGCTCTCCACTCCCTCTCTCTTTCTCTCTCTCCCTCTCTAGTGCTCTCCACTCCCTCTCTCTTTCTCTCTCCCCCTCTATAGTGCTCTCCACTCCCTCTCTCTTTCTCTCTCTCCCCTCTATAGTGCTCTCCACTCCCTCTCTCTTTCTCTCTCCCCCTCTATAGTGCTCTCCACTCCCTCTCTCTTTCTCTCTCTCCCCCTCTATAGTGCTCTCCACTCCCTCTCTCTTTCTCTCTCTCCCCCTCTATAGTGCTCTCCACTCCCTCTCTCTTTCTCTCTCTCCCTCTATAGTGCTCTCCACTCCCTCTCTCTTTCTCTCTCCCCCTCTATAGTGCTCTCCACTCCCTCTATAGTGCTCTCCACTCCCTCTCTCTTTCTCTCTCCCCCTCTATAGTGCTCTCCACTCCCTCTCTCTTTCTCTCTCTCTCCCTCTATAGTGCTCTCCACTCCCTCTCTCTTTCTCTCTCCCCCTCTATAGTGCTCTCCACTCCCTCTCTCTTTCTCTCTCTCCCCCTCTATAGTGCTCTCCACTCCCTCTCTTTCTCTCTCTCCCCCTCTATAGTGCTCTCCACTCCCTCTCTCTTTCTCTCTCTCCCCCTCTATAGTGCTCTCCACTCCCTCTCTCTTTCTCTCTCTCCCCCTCTATAGTGCTCTCCACTCCCTCTCTCTTTCTCTCTCTCTCCCTCTATAGTGCTCTCCACTCCCTCTCTCTTTCTCTCTCTCCCCCTCTATAGTGCTCTCCACTCCCTCTCTCTTTCTCTCTCTCCCACTCTATAGTGCTCTCCACTCCCTCTCTCTTTCTCTCTCTCCCCCTCTATAGTGCTCTCCACTCCCTCTCTCTTTCTCTCTCTCCCCCTCTATAGTGCTCTCCACTCCCTCTCTCTTTCTCTCTCTCTCCCTCTATAGTGCTCTCCACTCCCTCTCTCTTTCTCTCTCTCCCCCTCTATAGTGCTCTCCACTCCCTTTCTCTTTCTCTCTCTCTCCCTCTATAGTGCTCTCCACTCCCTCTCTCTTTCTCTCTCTCCCCCTCTATAGTGCTCTCCACTCCCTCTCTCTTTCTCTCTCTCCCCCTCTATAGTGTTCTCCACTCCCTCTCTCTCTCTCTCTCCCCCTCTATAGTGCTCTCCACTCCCTCTCTCTTTCTCTCTCCCTCCCTCTATAGTGCTCTCCACTCCCTCTCTCTTTCTCTCTCTCTCCCTCTATAGTGCTCTCCACTCCCTCTCTCTTTCTCTCTCTCCCCCTCTATAGTGCTCTCCACTCCCTCTCTCTTTCTCTCTCTCCCCCTCTATAGTGCTCTCCACTCCCTCTCTCTTTCTCTCTCTCCCCCTCTATAGTGCTCTCCACTCCCTCTTTCTTTCTCTCTCTCCCCCTCTATAGTGCTCTCCACTCCCTCTCTCTTTCTCTCTCTCCCCCTCTATAGTGCTCTCCACTCCCTCTCTCTCTCTCTCTCTCCCCCTCTATAGTGCTCTCCACTCCCTCTCTCTTTCTCTCTCCCTCCCTCTATAGTGCTCTCCACTCCCTCTCTCTTTCTCTCTCTCCCCCTCTATAGTGCTCTCCACTCCCTCTCTCTTTCTCTCTCTCCCCCTCTATAGTGCTCTCCACTCCCTCTCTCTTTCTCTCTCTCCCCCTCTATAGTGCTCTCCACTCCCTCTCTCTTTCTCTCTCTCTCCCTCTATAGTGCTCTCCACTCCCTCTCTCTTTCTCTCTCTCCCCCTCTATAGTGCTCTCCACTCCCTCTCTCTTTCTCTCTCTCCCCCTCTATAGTGCTCTCCACTCCCTCTCTCTTTCTCTCTCTCCCCCTCTATAGTGCTCTCCACTCCCTCTCTCTTTCTCTCTCTCCCCCTCTATAGTGCTCTCCACTCCCTCTCTCTTTCTCTCTCTCCCCCTCTATAGTGCTCTCCACTCCCTCTCTCTCTCTCTCTCCCCCTCTACAGTGCTCTCCACTCCCTCTCTCTTTCTCTCTCCCTCCCTCTATAGTGCTCTCCACTCCCTCTCTCTTTCTCTCTCTCCCCCTCTATAGTGCTCTCCACTCCCTCTCTCTCTCTTTCTCTCTCTCCCCCTCTATAGTGCTCTCCACTCCCTCTCTCTTTCTCTCTCTCCCCCTCTATAGTGCTCTCCACTCCCTCTCTCTTTCTCTCTCTCCCCCTCTATAGTGCTCTCCACTCCCTCTCTCTTTCTCTCTCTCCCCCTCTATAGTGCTCTCCACTCCCTCTCTCTTTCTCTCTCTCTCCCTCTATAGTGCTCTCCACTCCCTCTCTCTTTCTCTCTCTCCCCCTCTATAGTGCTCTCCACTCCCTCTCTCTTTCTCTCTCTCCCCCTCTATAGTGCTCTCCACTCCCTCTCTCTTTCTCTCTCTCCCCCTCTATAGTGCTCTCCACTCCCTCTCTCTTTCTCTCTCTCCCCCTCTATAGTGCTCTCCACTCCCTCTCTCTTTCTCTCTCTCCCCCTCTATAGTGCTCTCCACTCCCTCTCTCTCTCTCTCTCCCCCTCTATAGTGCTCTCCACTCCCTCTCTCTTTCTCTCTCCCTCCCTCTATAGTGCTCTCCACTCCCTCTCTCTTTCTCTCTCTCCCCCTCTATAGTGCTCTCCACTCCCTCTCTCTCTCTTTCTCTCTCTCCCCCTCTATAGTGCTCTCCACTCCCTCTCTCTTTCTCTCTCTCCCCCTCTATAGTGCTCTCCACTCCCTCTCTCTTTCTCTCTCTCCCCCTCTATAGTGCTCTCCACTCCCTCTCTCTTTCTCTCTCTCCCCCTCTATAGTGCTCTCCACTCCCTCTCTCTTTCTCTCTCTCTCCCTCTATAGTGCTCTCCACTCCCTCTCTCTTTCTCTCTCTCCCCCTCTATAGTGCTCTCCACTCCCTCTCTCTTTCTCTCTCTCCCCCTCTATAGTGCTCTCCACTCCCTCTCTCTTTCTCTCTCTCCCCCTCTATAGTGCTCTCCACTCCCTCTCTCTTTCTCTCTCTCCCCCTCTATAGTGCTCTCCACTCCCTCTCTCTTTCTCTCTCTCCCCCTCTATAGTGCTCTCCACTCCCTCTCTCTTTCTCTCTCTCCCCCTCTATAGTGCTCTCCACTCCCTCTCTCTTTCTCTCTCTCCCCCTCTATAGTGCTCTCCACTCCCTCTCTCTTTCTCTCTCTCCCCCTCTATAGTGCTCTCCACTCCCTCTCTCTTTCTCTCTCCCCCCTCTATAGTGCTCTCCACTCCCTCTCTCTTTCTCTCTCTCCCCCTCTATAGTGCTCTCCACTCCCTCTCTCTTTCTCTCTCCCCCCCTCTATAGTGCTCTCCACTCCCTCTCTCTTTCTCACTCTCCCCCTCTATAGTGCTCTCCACTCCCTCTCTCTTTCTCTCTCCCCCCCTCTATAGTGCTCTCCACTCCCTCTCTCTTTCTCACTCTCCCCCTCTATAGTGCTCTCCACTCCCTCTCTCTTTCTCTCTCTCCCCCTCTATAGTGCTCTCCACTCCCTCTCTCTCTCTCTCTCCCCCTCTACAGTGCTCTCCACTCCCTCTCTCTTTCTCTCTCCCTCCCTCTATAGTGCTCTCCACTCCCTCTCTCTTTCTCTCTCTCCCCCTCTATAGTGCTCTCCACTCCCTCTCTCTCTCTTTCTCTCTCTCCCCCTCTATAGTGCTCTCCACTCCCTCTCTCTTTCTCTCTCTCCCCCTCTATAGTGCTCTCCACTCCCTCTCTCTTTCTCTCTCTCCCCCTCTATAGTGCTCTCCACTCCCTCTCTCTTTCTCTCTCTCCCCCTCTATAGTGCTCTCCACTCCCTCTCTCTTTCTCTCTCTCTCCCTCTATAGTGCTCTCCACTCCCTCTCTCTTTCTCTCTCTCCCCCTCTATAGTGCTCTCCACTCCCTCTCTCTTTCTCTCTCTCCCCCTCTATAGTGCTCTCCACTCCCTCTCTCTTTCTCTCTCTCCCCCTCTATAGTGCTCTCCACTCCCTCTCTCTTTCTCTCTCTCCCCCTCTATAGTGCTCTCCACTCCCTCTCTCTTTCTCTCTCTCCCCCTCTATAGTGCTCTCCACTCCCTCTCTCTCTCTCTCTCCCCCTCTATAGTGCTCTCCACTCCCTCTCTCTTTCTCTCTCCCTCCCTCTATAGTGCTCTCCACTCCCTCTCTCTTTCTCTCTCTCCCCCTCTATAGTGCTCTCCACTCCCTCTCTCTCTCTTTCTCTCTCTCCCCCTCTATAGTGCTCTCCACTCCCTCTCTCTTTCTCTCTCTCCCCCTCTATAGTGCTCTCCACTCCCTCTCTCTTTCTCTCTCTCCCCCTCTATAGTGCTCTCCACTCCCTCTCTCTTTCTCTCTCTCCCCCTCTATAGTGCTCTCCACTCCCTCTCTCTTTCTCTCTCTCTCCCTCTATAGTGCTCTCCACTCCCTCTCTCTTTCTCTCTCTCCCCCTCTATAGTGCTCTCCACTCCCTCTCTCTTTCTCTCTCTCCCCCTCTATAGTGCTCTCCACTCCCTCTCTCTTTCTCTCTCTCCCCCTCTATAGTGCTCTCCACTCCCTCTCTCTTTCTCTCTCTCCCCCTCTATAGTGCTCTCCACTCCCTCTCTCTTTCTCTCTCTCTCCCTCTATAGTGCTCTCCACTCCCTCTCTCTTTCTCTCTCTCCCCCTCTATAGTGCTCTCCACTCCCTCTCTCTTTCTCTCTCTCCCCCCTCTATAGTGCTCTCCACTCCCTCTCTCTTTCTCTCTCTCCCCCTCTATAGTGCTCTCCACTCCCTCTCTCTTTCTCTCTCTCCCCCTCTATAGTGCTCTCCACTCCCTCTCTCTTTCTCTCTCTCCCCCTCTATAGTGCTCTCCACTCCCTCTCTCTTTCTCTCTCTCCCCCTCTATAGTGCTCTCCACTCCCTCTCTCTTTCTCTCTCCCCCCCTCTATAGTGCTCTCCACTCCCTCTCTCTTTCTCTCTCTCCCCCTCTATAGTGCTCTCCACTCCCTCTCTCTTTCTCTCTCCCCCCCTCTATAGTGCTCTCCACTCCCTCTCTCTTTCTCTCTCTCCCCCTCTATAGTGCTCTCCACTCCCTCTCTCTTTCTCTCTCCCCCCCTCTATAGTGCTCTCCACTCCCTCTCTCTTTCTCTCTCTCCCCCTCTATAGTGCTCTCCACTCCCTCTCTCTTTCTCTCTCTCCCCCTCTATAGTGCTCTCCACTCCCTCTCTCTTTCTCTCTCTCCCCCTCTATAGTGCTCTCCACTCCCTCTCTCTTTCTCTCTCTCCCCCTCTATAGTGCTCTCCACTCCCTCCCTCTCTCTTTCTCTCTCTCCCCCTCTATAGTGCTCTCCACTCTCGCTGTCTCTCTTTCTCATTCTCACCCCCTTTCTCCTCTCTCTCTATCCATTGTTTCAGGATACTCTACCAGGCTTGTCTCGCTGTGCTGATGGCTTCAAATCCATCCTCTCCTTACCTCCTCTCCCTTCCTCTCTTCTCCCGTCCTCTTTTCCTCTCTGCTCCTCTCCTTTCATCCTCTCCTTTCCTCTCCTTTCCTCCTCTCCTTTCCTCTCCTTTCCTCCTCTCCTTTCCTCTCCTCTCCTTTCCTCCTCTCTTCTCCCGTCCTCTTCTGCTCTCCTTTCCTCTCCTTTCCTTTCCTCTCTTCTCCTTTCCTTTCCTCTCTTCTCCCTTCCTCTCTTCTGCTCTCCTTTCCTCTCTGCTCCTCTCCTTTCCTCCTCTCTTCTCCCTTCCTCTCTTCTCCCCTCCTCTTCTTCTCTCTCTCCTTCTTCTCCCCTCCTCCCCCTTCCCGTCTCCTTCCTATCCTCTCCCAGCAGAAAGCTAATTTCTAATATCTTTTTAAAGGAGATTCATTGGCTAATGGGTTTCTGTCATTGTTCTGTTTTCCACTTGTCGCCACGGCAATTCCATCTGCTGTCAGACTTGATATTGGTCCTCCTGTTGTTCCACTGGTCCGTTTTGAACCATGTTTCTGAAGTTATGCTGTGTCTGCTTTTTAACAAGCACATCTATGTACACACACACACACACACACAGTACACACACACCCTCCTTACTGGAGGGATGAATCTGTATCAGAGACAGCAGGGGTTGGCCCTGGACATCCAGTTGTGTGTGTGTGTGTGTGTGTGTGTGTGTGTGTGTGTGTGTGTGTGTGTGTGTGTGTGTGTGTGTGTGTGTGTGTGTGTGTGTGTGTGTGTGTGTGTGTGTGTGTGTGTGTGTGTGTGTGTGTGTGTGTGTGTGTGTGTGTGTGTGTGTGTGTGTGTGTGTGTGTGTGTGTGTGGCGGGCATTCGTTCACATAGGCCGGCATACCCAGTATCTCATGGGGAGTAATTAGAGAAGGAGAGACAGAGAGTGGGAGTCTGAGAAGAACAGAGAGATGTCCTACACGGGATCCTCTGTAGAGACAGGAAGAGGAAGAGAACCTTGTTTTAGTTGCCTGGCAGAGCTTCACTTCATCTTTTGGTTTGGTTCTCACAGTATATAGAGATGGGAGAATGGAGGCTTCATATACCAGATGTTTCCTTTCCTCCAGAAGGCCGTTTTGAAGACCGGTGTCCTTGCCTTGAGAAAGGCTCTGTCAAGACGTCTCCTTTCATTGTCTCCCTGGGCTGTATGTGTGGTCCTGCTCCTCACAGCAGATTCCTAACACTGTGACTGTCTCCCTGGGCTGTATGTGTGGTCCTGCTCCTCACAGCAGATTCCTAACACTGTGACTGTCTCCCTGGGCTGTATGTGTGGTCCTGCTCCTCACAGCAGATTCCTAACACTGTGACTGTCTCCCTGGGCTGTATGTGTGGTCCTGCTCCCCACAGCAGATTCCTAACACTGTGACTGTCTCCCTGGGCTGTATGTGTGGTCCTGCTCCTCACAGCAGATTCCTAACACTGTGACTGTCTCCCTGGGCTGTATGTGTGGTCCTGCTCCCCACAGCAGATTCCTAACACTGTGACTGTCTCCCTGGGCTGTATGTGTGGTCCTGCTCCCCACAGCAGATTCCTAACACTGTGACTGTCTCCCTGGGCTGTATGTGTGGTCCTGCTCCTCACAGCAGATTCCTAACACTGTGACTGTCTCCCTGGGCTGTATGTGTGGTCCTGCTCCTCACAGCAGATTCCTAACACTGTGACTGTCTCCCTGGGCTGTATGTGTGGTCCTGCTCCCCACAGCAGATTCCTAACACTGTGACTGTCTCCCTGGGCTGTATGTGTGGTCCTGCTCCCCACAGCAGATTCCTAACACTGTGACTGTCTCCCTGGGCTGTATGTGTGGTCCTGCTCCCCACAGCAGATTCCTAACACTGTGACTGTCTCCCTGGGCTGTATGTGTGGTCCTGCTCTCCACAGCAGATTCCTAACACTGTGACTGTCTCCCTGGGCTGTATGTGTGGTCCTGCTCCCCACAGCAGATTCCTAACACTGTGACTGTCTCCCTGGGCTGTATGTGTGGTCCTGCTCCTCACAGCAGATTCCTAACACTGTGACTGTCTCCCTGGGCTGTATGTGTGGTCCTGCTCCTCACAGCAGATTCCTAACACTGTGACTGTCTCCCTGGGCTGTATGTGTGGTCCTGCTCTCCACAGCAGATTCCTAACACTGTGACTGTCTCCCTGGGCTGTATGTGTGGTCCTGCTCTCCACAGCAGATTCCTAACACTGTGACTGTCTCCCTGGGCTGTATGTGTGGTCCTGCTCCTCACAGCAGATTCCTAACACTGTCTCTCCACGATTCAGAAGGCTGTTGAGGTGTGTCTGATGTGATCTCTCTCCTCTGAGTCTGATGGGATCTCTCTCTCTCTGAATCATTGCGTCAGAAGGGGTTCAAAGCGTTAATAGCCTCAATGATAAAAGGGAAGGCGAGAGAGAGTTGAGCGAAAGGGAGGGATAGATATTGAAATAGAGGGATAGAGAGAGATGGAGAGGCCAGATGTGATGTCGTTACAGACAGAATAGATATGGCTGTAGATGGGTAGGAGAGGGATAGATATGGCTGTAGATGGGTAGGGGAGGAGAGGGATAGATGTGATGTCGTTAGACAGAATAGATTTGGCTGTAGATGGGTAGGGGAGGAGAGGGATGTGGAGGAGAGATAGATTGGCTGTAGATGGGTGGAGGGAGGAGAGGGTAGATGGGTAGGGGAGGAGAGGGATAGATATGGCTGTAGATGGGTAGGAGAGGGATAGATATGGCTGTAGATGGGTAGGGGAGGAGAGGGAAAGATATGGCTGTAGATGGGTAGGAGAGGAGAGGGATAGATATGGCTGTAGATGGGTAGGGGAGGAGAGGGATAGATATGGCTGTAGATGGGTAGGAGAGGGATAGATATGGCTGTAGATGGGTAGGAGAGGGATAGATATGGCTGTAGATGGGTAGGAGAGGAGAGGGATAGATATGGCGGTAGATGGGTAGGAGAGGGATAGATATGGCTGTAGATGGGTAGGAGAGGGATAGATATGGCTGTAGATGGGTAGGAGAGGGATAGATATGGCTGTAGATGGGTAGGGGAGGAGAGGGATAGATATGGCTGTAGATAGGTAGGAGAGGAGAGGGATAGATATGGCTGTAGATGGGTAGGGGAGGAGAGGGATAGATATGGCTGTAGATGGGTAGGAGAGGGATAGATATGGCTGTAGATGGGTAGGAGAGGAGAGGGATAGATATGGCTGTAGATGGGTAGGAGAGGAGAGGGATAGATATGGCTGTAGATGGGTAGGAGAGGGATAGATATGGCTGTAGATGGGTAGGAGAGGGATAGATATGGCTGTAGATGGGTAGGGTAGGAGAGGGATAGATATGGCTGTAGATGGGTAAGGGAGGAGAGGGATAGATGTGGCTGTAGATGGGTAGGAGAGGGATAGATATGGCTGTAGATGGGTAGGAGAGGGATAGATATGGCTGTAGATGGGTAGGGTAGGAGAGGGATAGATATGGCTGTAGATGGGTAGGTGGGAGAGGGATAGATATGGCTGTAGATGGGTAGGGGAGGAGAGGGATAGATATGGCTGCAGATGGGTAGGGGAGGAGAGGGATAGATATGGCTGTAGATGGGTAGGAGAGGGATAGATATGGCTGTAGATGGGTAGGAGAGGGATAGATATGGCTGTAGATGGGTAGGGTAGGAGAGGGATAGATATGGCTGTAGATGGGTAGGGGAGGAGAGGGATAGATATGGCTGTAGATGGGTAGGAGAGGGATAGATATGGCTGTAGATGGGTAGGAGAGGAGAGGGATAGATATGGCTGTAGATGGGTAGGAGAGGAGAGGGATAGATATGGCTGTAGATGGGTAGGAGAGGAGAGGGATAGATATGGCTGTAGATGGGTAGGAGAGGAGAGGGATAGATATGGCTGTAGATGGGTAGGAGAGGGATAGATATGGTTGTAGATGGTTAGGAGAGGAGAGGGATAGATATGGCTGTAGATGGGTAGGAGAGGAGAGGGATAGATATGGCTGTAGATGGGTAGGAGAGGAGAGCGATAGATATGGCTGTAGATGGGTAGGAGAGGAGAGGGATAGATATGGCTGTAGATGGGTAGGGGCGGAGAGGGATAGATATGGCTGTAGATGGGTAGGAGAGGAGAGGGATAGATATGGCTGTAGATGGGTAGGAGAGGGATAGATATGGCTGTAGATGGGTAGGAGAGGAGAGGGATAGATATGGCTGTAGATGGGTAGGAGAGGGATAGATATGGCTGTAGATGGGTAGGAGAGGGATATATATGGCTGTAGATGGGTAGGAGAGGAGAGGGATAGATATGGCTGTAGATGGGTAGGAGAGGAGAGGGATAGATATGGCTGTAGATGGGTAGGAGAGGAGAGGGATAGATATGGCTGTAGATGGGTAGGAGAGGAGAGGGATAGATATGGCTGTAGATGGGTAGGAGAGGAGAGGGATAGATATGGCTGTAGATGGGTAGGAGAGGAGAGGGATAGATATGGCTGTAGATGGGTAGGAGAGGAGAGGGATAGATATGGCTGTAGATGGGTAGGAGAGGAGAGGGATAGATATGGCTGTAGATGGGTAGGAGAGGAGAGGGATAGATATGGCTGTAGATGGGTAGGAGAGGAGAGGGTTATATATGGCTGTAGATGGGTAGGAGAGGGATAGATATGGCTGTAGATGGGTAGGAGAGGAGAGGGATAGATATGGCTTTTGATGGGTAGGAGAGGAGAGGGATAGATGTGGCTGTAGATGGGTAGGGGAGGAGAGGGATAGATGTGGCTGTCGATGGGTAGGAGAGGAGAGGGATAGATGTGGCTGTAGATGGGTAGGAGAGGGATAGATATGGCTGTAGATGGGTAGGAGAGGGATAGATATGGCTGTAGATGGGTAGGAGAGGAGAGGGATAGATGTGGCTGTAGATGGGTAGGAGATGAGAGGGATAGATGTGGCTGTAGATGGGTAGGAGAGGGAAAGATATGGCTGTAGATGGGTAGGAGAGGAGAGGGATAGATATGGCTGTAGATGGGTAGGAGAGGGATAGATATGGCTGTAGATGGGTAGGAGAGGAGAGGGATAGATATGGGTGTAGATGGGTAGGAGAGGAGAGGGATAGATATGGCTGTAGATGGGCAGGGGAGGAGAGGGATAGATATGGCTGTAGATGGGTAGGAGAGGAGAGGGATAGATATGGCTGTAGATGGGTAGGGGTGGAGAGGGATAGATATGGCTGTAGATGGGTAGGAGAGGAGAGGGATAGATGTGATGTCGTTAGACAGAATAGATTTGGCTGTAGATGGGTAGGGGAGGAGAGGGATAGATATGGCTGTAGATGGGTAGGAGAGGGATAGATATGGCTGTAGATGGGTAGGAGAGGGATAGATATGGCTGTAGATGGTTAGGAGAGGAGAGGGATAGATATGGCTGTAGATGGGTAGGAGAGGAGAGGGATAGATATGGCTGTAGATGGGTAGGAGAGGAGAGGGATAGATATGGCTGTAGATGGGTAGGAGAGGGATAGATATGGCTGTAGATGGGTAGGAGAGGAGAGGGATAGATATGGCTGTAGATGGGTAGGAGAGGAGAGGGATAGATATGGCTGTAGATGGGTAGGAGAGGAGAGGGATAGATATGGCTGTAGATGGGTAGGAGAGGAGAGGGTTATATATGGCTGTAGATGGGTAGGAGAGGGATAGATATGGCTGTAGATGGGTAGGAGAGGAGAGGGATAGATATGGCTTTTGATGGGTAGGAGAGGAGAGGGATAGATGTGGCTGTAGATGGGTAGGGGAGGAGAGGGATAGATGTGGCTGTCGATGGGTAGGAGAGGAGAGGGATAGATGTGGCTGTAGATGGGTAGGAGAGGGATAGATATGGCTGTAGATGGGTAGGAGAGGGATAGATATGGCTGTAGATGGGTAGGAGAGGAGAGGGATAGATGTGGCTGTAGATGGGTAGGAGATGAGAGGGATAGATGTGGCTGTAGATGGGTAGGAGAGGGAAAGATATGGCTGTAGATGGGTAGGAGAGGAGAGGGATAGATATGGCTGTAGATGGGTAGGAGAGGGATAGATATGGCTGTAGATGGGTAGGAGAGGAGAGGGATAGATATGGGTGTAGATGGGTAGGAGAGGAGAGGGATAGATATGGCTGTAGATGGGCAGGGGAGGAGAGGGATAGATATGGCTGTAGATGGGTAGGAGAGGAGAGGGATAGATATGGCTGTAGATGGGTAGGGGTGGAGAGGGATAGATATGGCTGTAGATGGGTAGGAGAGGAGAGGGATAGATGTGATGTCGTTAGACAGAATAGATTTGGCTGTAGATGGGTAGGGGAGGAGAGGGATAGATATGGCTGTAGATGGGTAGGAGAGGGATAGATATGGCTGTAGATGGGTAGGAGAGGGATAGATATGGCTGTAGATGGTTAGGAGAGGAGAGGGATAGATATGGCTGTAGATGGGTAGGAGAGGAGAGGGATAGATATGGCTGTAGATGGGTAGGAGAGGAGAGGGATAGATATGGCTGTAGATGGGTAGGAGAGGGATAGATATGGCTGTAGATGGGTAGGAGAGGAGAGGGATAGATATGGCTGTAGATGGGTAGGGGCGGAGAGGGATAGATATGGCTGTAGATGGGTAGGACAGGAGAGGGATAGATATGGCTGTAGATGGGTAGGGGAGCAGAGGGATAGATATGGCTGTTGATGGGTATGAGAGGGATAGATATGGCTGTAGATGGGTAGGAGAGGAGAGGGATAGATATGGCTGTAGATGGAGAGGAGAGGGATAGATATGGCTGTAGATGGGTAGGGGCGGAGAGGGATAGATATGGCTGTAGATGGGTAGGAGAGGAGAGGGATAGATATGGCTGTAGATGGGTAGGAGAGGGATAGAGATGGCTGTAGATGAGTAGGAGAGGAGAGGGATAGATATGGCTGTAGATGGGTAGGAGAGGGATAGATATGGCTGTAGATGGGTAGGAGAGGGATAGATATGGCTGTAGATGGGTAGGAGAGGAGAGGGATAGATATGGCTGTAGATGGGTAGGAGAGGAGAGGGATAGATATGGCTGTAGATGGGTAGGAGAGGAGAGGGATAGATATGGCTGTAGATGGGTAGGAGAGGAGAGGGATAGATATGGCTGTAGATGGGTAGGTGAGGAGAGGGATAGATATGGCTGTAGATGGGTAGGAGAGGAGAGGGATAGATATGGCTGTAGATGGGTAGGAGAGGAGAGGGATAGATATGGCTGTAGATGGGTAGGGGAGGAGAGGGATAGATATGGCTGTAGATGGGTAGGAGAGGGATAGATATGGCTGTAGATGGGTAGGAATGGGATAGATATGGCTGTAGATGGGTAGGGGAGGAGAGGGATAGATATGGCTGTAGATGGGTAGGGGTGGAGAGGGATAGATATGGCTGTAGAAGGGTAGGAGAGGAGAGGGATAGATGTGATGTCGTTAGACAGAATAGATTTGGCTGTAGATGGGTAGGAGAGGAGAGGGATAGATATGGCTGTAGATGGGTAGGGGAGGAGAGGGATAGATATGGCTGTAGATGGGTAGGAGAGGGATAGATATGGCTGTAGATGGGTAGGAGAGGGATAGATATGGCTGTAGATGGGTAGGAGAGGGATAGATATGGCTGTAGATGGGTAGGAGAGGAGAGGGATAGATGTGGCTGTAGATGGGTAGGAGAGGAGAGGGATAGATGTGGCTGTAGATGGGTAGGAGAGGAGAGGGATAGATATGGCTGTAGATGGGTAGGAGAGGGATAGATATGGCTGTAGATGGGTAGGAGAGGAGAGGGATAGATATGGGTGTAGATGGGTAGGAGAGGAGAGGGATAGATATGGCTGTAGATGGGCAGGGGAGGAGAGGGATAGATATGGCTGTAGATGGGTAGGAGAGGAGAGGGATAGATATGGCTGTAGATGGGTAGGGGTGGAGAGGGATAGATATGGCTGTAGATGGGTAGGAGAGGAGAGGGATAGATGTGATGTCGTTAGACAGAATAGATTTGGCTGTAGATGGGTAGGAGAGGAGAGGGATAGATATGGCTGTAGATGGGTAGGGGAGGAGAGGGATAGATATGGCTGTAGTTGGGTAGGAGAGGGATAGATATGGCTGTAGATGGGTAGGAGAGGGATAGATATGGTTGTAGATGGTTAGGAGAGGAGAGGGATAGATATGGCTGTAGATGGGTAGGAGAGGAGAGGGATAGATGTGGCTGTAGATGGGGAGGAGAAGGATAGATATGGCTGTAGATGGGGAGGAGAGGAGAGGGATATATATGGCTGTAGATGGGTAGGAGAGGAGAGGGATAGATGTGGCTGTAGATGGAGGAGGAGAGGGATAGATGTGGCTGTAGATGGGTAGGAGAGGAGAGGGATATATATGGCTGTAGATGGGTAGGGGAGGAGAGGGATAGATATGGCTGTAGATGGGTAGGAGAGGGATAGATATGGCTGTAGATGGGTAGGAGAGGAGAGGGATAGATATGGCTGTAGATGGGTAGGAGAGGAGAGGGATAGATATGGCTGTAGATGGGTAGGAGAGGGGATAGATATGGCTGTAGATGGGTAGGGGAGGAGAGGGATAGATATGGCTGTAGATGGGTAGGGGCGGAGAGGGATAGATATGGCTGTAGATGGGTAGGAGAGGAGAGGGATAGATATGGCTGTAGATGGGTAGGAGAGGAGAGGGATAGATATGGCTGTAGATGGGTAGGAGAGGAGAGGGATAGATATGGCTGTAGATGGGTAGGAGAGGAGAGGGATAGATATGGCTGTAGATGGGTAGGAGAGGGATAGATATGGCTGTAGATGGGTAGGAGAGGAGAGGGATAGATATGGCTGTAGATGGGTAGGAGAGGGATAGATATGGCTGTAGATGGGTAGGGGGGGAGAGGGATAGATATGGCTGTAGATGGGTAGGGGAGGAAGGGATAGATATGGCTGTAGATGGGTAGGAGAGGAGAGGGATAGATATGGCTGTAGATGGGTAGGGGGAGAGGGATAGATATGGCTGTAGATGGGTAGGGGAGGAGAGGGATAGATGTGGCTGTAGATGGGTAGGGGAGGAGAGGGATAGATATGGCTGTAGATGGGTAGGGGAGGAGAGGGATAGATATGGCTGTAGATGGGTAGGGGAGGAGAGGGATAGATGTGGCTGTAGATGGGTAGGGGCGGAGAGGGATAGATATGGCTGTAGATGGGTAGGAGAGGAGAGGGATAGATATGGCTGTAGATGGGTAGGAGAGGAGAGGGATAGATATGGCTGTAGATGGGTAGGAGAGGAGAGGGATAGATATGGCTGTAGATGGGTAGGAGAGGAGAGGGATAGATATGGCTGTAGATGGGTAGGAGAGGAGAGGGATAGATATGGCTGTAGATGGGTAGGAGAGGAGAGGGATAGATATGGCTGTAGATGGGTAGGAGAGGAGAGGGATAGATATGGCTGTAGATGGGTAGGAGAGGAGAGGGATAGATATGGCTGTAGATGGGTAGGGGGAGAGGGATAGATATGGCTGTAGATGGGTAGGAGAGGAGAGGGATAGATATGGCTGTAGATGGGTAGGAGAGGAGAGGGATAGATATGGCTGTAGATGGGTAGGGAGGAGAGGGATAGATATGGCTGTAGATGGGTAGGAGAGGAGAGGGATAGATATGGCTGTAGATGGGTAGGAGAGGAGAGGGATAGATATGGCTGTAGATGGGTAGGAGAGGAGAGGGATAGATATGGCTGTAGATGGGTAGGGAGGAGAGGGATAGATATGGCTGTAGATGGGTAGGAGAGGAGAGGGATAGATATGGCTGTAGATGGGTAGGAGAGGAGAGGGATAGATATGGCTGTAGATGGGTAGGAGAGGAGAGGGATAGATATGGCTGTAGATGGGTAGGAGAGGAGAGGGATAGATATGGCTGTAGATGGGTAGGAGAGGAGAGGGATAGATATGGCTGTAGATGGGTAGGGGAGGAGAGGGATAGATGTGTCTGTAGATGGGTAGGGGAGGAGAGGGATAGATGTGGCTGTAGATGGGTAGGAGAGGAGAGGGATAGATATGGCTGTAGATCGGTAGGAGAGGAGAGGGATAGATATGGCTGTAGATGGGTAGGAGAGGAGAGGGATAGATATGGCTGTAGATGGGTAGGAGAGGAGAGGGATAGATATGGCTGTAGATGGGTAGGAGAGGAGAGGGATAGATATGGCTGTAGATGGTTAGGGGCGGAGAGGGATAGATATGGCTGTAGATGGGTAGGGGCTGAGAGGGATAGATATGGCTGTAGATGGGTAGCGGAGGGATAGATATGGCTGTAGATGGGTAGGGGAGGAGAGGTATAGATATGGCTGTAGATGGGTAGGGGCGGAGAGGGATAGATATGGCTGTAGATGGGTAGGAGCGGAGAGGGATAGATATGGCTGTAGATGGGTAGGAGAGGAGAGGGATAGATGTGATGTCGTTAGACAGAATAGATTTGGTTGTAGATGGGTAGGGGGAGAGGGATAGATATGGCTGTAGATGGGTAGGGAGGAGGGGATAGATATGGTTGTAGATGGTTAGGAGAGGAGAGGGATAGATATGGCTGTAGATGGGTAGGAGAGGAGAGGGATAGATATGGCTGTAGATGGGTAGGAGAGGAGAGGGATAGATATGGCTGTAGATGGGTAGGAGAGGGATAGATATGGCTGTAGATGGGTAGGAGAGGAGAGGGATAGATATGGCTGTAGATGGGTAGGGGAGGAGAGGGATAGATATGGCTGTAGATGGGTAGGAGAGGGATAGATATGGCTGTAGATGGGTAGGAGAGGAGAGGGATAGATATGGCTGTAGATGGGTAGGAGAGGAGAGGGATAGATATGGCTGTAGATGGGTAGGAGAGGGATAGATATGGCTGTAGATGGGTAGGGGAGGAGAGGGATAGATGTGGCTGTAGATGGGTAGGGGCGGAGAGGGATAGATATGGCTGTAGATGGTTAGGAGAGGAGAGGGATAGATATGGCTGTAGATGGGTAGGAGAGGAGAGGGATAGATATGGCTGTAGATGGTTAGGAGAGGAGAGGGATAGATATGGCTGTAGATGGGTAGGAGAGGGATAGATATGGCTGTAGATGGGTAGGAGAGGAGAGGGATAGATATGGCTGTAGATGGGTAGGGGGGGAGAGGGATAGATATGGCTGTAGATGGGTAGGAGAGGGATAGATATGGCTGTAGATGGGTAGGAGAGGAGAGGGATAGATATGGCTGTAGATGGGTAGGAGAGGGATAGATATGGCTGTAGATGGGTAGGGGAGGAGAGGGATAGATGTGGCTGTAGATGGGTAGGGGCGGAAAGGGATAGATATGGCTGTAGATGGGTAGGAGAGGGATAGATATGGCTGTAGATGGGTAGGGGAGGAGAGGGATAGATGTGGCTGTAGATGGGTAGGGGCGGAGAGGGATAGATATGGCTGTAGATGGTTAGGAGAGGAGAGGGATAGATATGGCTGTAGATGGGTAGGAGAGGAGAGGGATAGATATGGCTGTAGATGGGTAGGAGAGGAGAGGGATAGATATGGCTGTAGATGGGTAGGAGAGGAGAGGGATAGATATGGCTGTAGATGGGTAGGAGAGGAGAGGGATAGATATGGCTGTAGATGGGTAGGAGAGGAGAGGGATAGATATGGCTGTAGATGGGTAGGAGAGGAGAGGGATAGATGTGGCTGTAGATGGGTAGGAGAGGAGAGGGATAGATGTGGCTGTAGATGGGTAGGAGAGGAGAGGGATAGATATGGCTGTAGATGGGTAGGAGAGGGATAGATATGGCTGTAGATGGGTAGGAGAGGAGAGGGATAGATATGGCTGTAGATGGGTAGGGGAGGAGAGGGATAGATATGGCTGTAGATGGGTAGGAGAGGGATAGATATGTCTGTAGATGGGTAGGAGAGGAGAGGGATAGATATGGCTGTAGATGGGTAGGAGAGGAGAGGGATATATATGGCTGTAGATGGGTAGGAGAGGGATAGATATGGCTGTAGATGGGTAGGGGAGGAGAGGGATAGATGTGGCTGTAGATGGGTAGGAGAGGAGAGGGATAGATATGGCTGTAGATCGGTAGGAGAGGAGAGGGATAGATATGGCTGTAGATGGGTAGGAGAGGAGAGGGATAGATATGGCTGTAGATGGGTAGGAGAGGAGAGGGATAGATATGGCTGTAGATGGGTAGGAGAGGAGAGGGATAGATATGGCTGTAGATGGTTAGGGGCGGAGAGGGATAGATATGGCTGTAGATGGGTAGGGGCTGAGAGGGATAGATATGGCTGTAGATGGGTAGCGGAGGGATAGATATGGCTGTAGATGGGTAGGGGAGGAGAGGTATAGATATGGCTGTAGATGGGTAGGGGCGGAGAGGGATAGATATGGCTGTAGATGGGTAGGGGCGGAGAGGGATAGATATGGCTGTAGATGGGTAGGAGAGGAGAGGGATAGATGTGATGTCGTTAGACAGAATAGATTTGGTTGTAGATGGGTAGGAGAGGGATAGATATGGCTGTAGATGGGTAGGAGAGGGATAGATATGGTTGTAGATGGTTAGGAGAGGAGAGGGATAGATATGGCTGTAGATGGGTAGGAGAGGAGAGGGATAGATATGGCTGTAGATGGGTAGGAGAGGAGAGGGATAGATATGGCTGTAGATGGGTAGGAGAGGGATAGATATGGCTGTAGATGGGTAGGAGAGGAGAGGGATAGATATGGCTGTAGATGGGTAGGGGAGGAGAGGGATAGATATGGCTGTAGATGGGTAGGAGAGGGATAGATATGGCTGTAGATGGGTAGGAGAGGAGAGGGATAGATATGGCTGTAGATGGGTAGGAGAGGAGAGGGATAGATATGGCTGTAGATGGGTAGGAGAGGGATAGATATGGCTGTAGATGGGTAGGGGAGGAGAGGGATAGATGTGGCTGTAGATGGGTAGGGGCGGAGAGGGATAGATATGGCTGTAGATGGTTAGGAGAGGAGAGGGATAGATATGGCTGTAGATGGGTAGGAGAGGAGAGGGATAGATATGGCTGTAGATGGTTAGGAGAGGAGAGGGATAGATATGGCTGTAGATGGGTAGGAGAGGGATAGATATGGCTGTAGATGGGTAGGGGGGGAGAGGGATAGATATGGCTGTAGATGGGTAGGAGAGGGATAGATATGGCTGTAGATGGGTAGGAGAGGAGAGGGATAGATATGGCTGTAGATGGGTAGGAGAGGGATAGATATGGCTGTAGATGGGTAGGGGAGGAGAGGGATAGATGTGGCTGTAGATGGGTAGGGGCGGAAAGGGATAGATATGGCTGTAGATGGGTAGGAGAGGGATAGATATGGCTGTAGATGGGTAGGGGAGGAGAGGGATAGATGTGGCTGTAGATGGGTAGGGGCGGAGAGGGATAGATATGGCTGTAGATGGTTAGGAGAGGAGAGGGATAGATATGGCTGTAGATGGGTAGGAGAGGAGAGGGATAGATATGGCTGTACATGGGTAGGAGAGGGATAGATATGGCTGTAGATGGGTAGGGGCGGAGAGGGATAGATATGGCTGTAGATGGGTAGGAGAGGAGAGGGATAGATGTGATGTCGTTAGACAGAATAGATTTGGTTGTAGATGGGTAGGAGAGGGATAGATATGGCTGTAGATGGGTAGGGGAGGAGAGGGATAGATGTGGCTGTAGATGGGTAGGGGCGGAGAGGGATAGATATGGCTGTAGATGGTTAGGAGAGGAGAGGGATAGATATGGCTGTAGATGGGTAGGAGAGGAGAGGGATAGATATGGCTGTAGATGGGTAGGAGAGGAGAGGGATAGATATGGCTGTAGATGGGTAGGAGAGGAGAGGGATAGATATGGCTGTAGATGTGTAGGAGAGGAGAGGGATAGATATGGCTGTAGATGGGTAGGAGAGGAGAGGGATAGATATGGCTGTAGATGGGTAGGGGAGGAGAGGGATAGATATGGCTGTAGATGGGTAGGAGAGGGATAGATATGGCTGTAGATGGGTAGGAGAGGAGAGGGATAGATATGGCTGTAGATGGGTAGGGGAGGAGAGGGATAGATATGGCTGTAGATGGGTAGGAGAGGGATAGATATGGCTGTAGATGGGTAGGAGAGGAGAGGGATAGATATGGCTGTAGATGGGTAGGAGAGGAGAGGGATAGATATGGCTGTAGATGGGTAGGAGAGGAGAGGGATAGATATGGCTGTAGATGGGTAGGAGAGGAGAGGGATAGATATGGCTGTAGATGGGTAGGAGAGGAGAGGGATAGATATGGCTGTAGATGGGTAGGAGAGGAGAGGGATAGATATGGCTGTAGATGGGTAGGAGAGGAGAGGGATAGATATGGCTGTAGATGGGTAGGAGAGGAGAGGGATAGATATGGCTGTAGATGGGTGGGGGGGGGTAGGGGCGGAGAGGGATAGATATGGCTGTAGATGGGTAGGGGCTGAGAGGGATAGATATGGCTGTAGATGGGTAGCGGAGGGATAGATATGGCTGTAGATGGGTAGGGGAGGAGAGGTATAGATATGGCTGTAGATGGGTAGGGGCGGAGAGGGATAGATATGGCTGTAGATGGGTAGGGGCGGAGAGGGATAGATATGGCTGTAGATGGGTAGGAGAGGAGAGGGATAGATGTGATGTCGTTAGACAGAATAGATTTGGTTGTAGATGGGTAGGAGAGGGATAGATATGGCTGTAGATGGGTAGGGGAGGAGAGGGATAGATATGGTTGTAGATGGTTAGGAGAGGAGAGGGATAGATATGGCTGTAGATGGGTAGGAGAGGGATAGATATGGCTGTAGATGGGTAGGAGAGGAGAGGGATAGATATGGCTGTAGATGGGTAGGAGAGGAGAGGGATAGATATGGCTGTAGATGGGTAGGAGAGGGATAGATATGGCTGTAGATGGGTAGGAGAGGAGAGGGATAGATATGGCTGTAGATGGGTAGGGGAGGAGAGGGATAGATATGGCTGTAGATGGGTAGGAGAGGGATAGATATGGCTGTAGATGGGTAGGAGAGGAGAGGGATAGATATGGCTGTAGATGGGTAGGAGAGGAGAGGGATAGATATGGCTGTAGATGGGTAGGAGAGGAGAGGGATAGATATGGCTGTAGATGGGTAGGAGAGGGATAGATATGGCTGTAGATGGGTAGGGGAGGAGAGGGATAGATGTGGCTGTAGATGGGTAGGGGCGGAGAGGGATAGATATGGCTGTAGATGGTTAGGAGAGGAGAGGGATAGATATGGCTGTAGATGGGTAGGAGAGGAGAGGGATAGATATGGCTGTAGATGGTTAGGAGAGGAGAGGGATAGATATGGCTGTAGATGGGTAGGAGAGGGATAGATATGGCTGTAGATAGGGGAGAGGGATAGATATGGCTGTAGATGGGTAGGAGAGGGATAGATATGGCTGTAGATGGGTAGGAGAGGGATAGATATGGCTGTAGATGGGTAGGAGAGGAGAGGGATAGATATGGCTGTAGATGGGTAGGGGAGGAGAGGGATAGATATGGCTGTAGATGGGTAGGAGAGGGATAGATATGGCTGTAGATGGGTAGGGGAGGAGAGGGATAGATGTGGCTGTAGATGGGTAGGGGCGGAGAGGGATAGATATGGCTGTAGATGGGTAGGAGAGGAGAGGGATAGATATGGCTGTAGATGGGTAGGAGAGGAGAGGGATAGATATGGCTGTAATGGGTAGGAGAGGGATAGATATGGCTGTAGATGGGTAGGGGCGGAGAGGGATAGATATG
This sequence comes from Salmo salar, assembly GCF_965601325.2. Lineage (NCBI taxonomy): Eukaryota > Metazoa > Chordata > Actinopteri > Salmoniformes > Salmonidae > Salmo > Salmo salar. The sequence goes on along the minus strand of NC_138306.1, from coordinate 92,168,978 downwards.
GCTGTAGATGGGTAGGGGAGGAGAGGGATAGATGTGGCTGTAGATGGGTAGGGGCGGAGAGGGATAGATATGGCTGTAGATGGGTAGGAGAGGGATAGATATGGCTGTAGATGGGTAGGGGAGGAGAGGGATAGATGTGGCTGTAGATGGGTAGGGGCGGAGAGGGATAGATATGGCTGTAGATGGTTAGGAGAGGAGAGGGATAGATATGGCTGTAGATGGGTAGGAGAGGAGAGGGATAGATATGGCTGTAGATGGGTAGGAGAGGAGAGGGATAGATATGGCTGTAGATGGGTAGGAGAGGAGAGGGATAGATATGGCTGTAGATGTGTAGGAGAGGAGAGGGATAGATATGGCTGTAGATGGGTAGGAGAGGAGAGGGATAGATGTGGCTGTAGATGGGTAGGAGAGGAGAGGGATAGATATGGCTGTAGATGGGTAGGAGAGGGATAGATATGGCTGTAGATGGGTAGGAGAGGAGAGGGATAGATATGGCTGTAGATGGGTAGGGGAGGAGAGGGATAGATATGGCTGTAGATGGGTAGGAGAGGGATAGATATGTCTGTAGATGGGTAGGAGAGGAGAGGGATAGATATGGCTGTAGATGGGTAGGAGAGGAGAGGGATATATATGGCTGTAGATGGGTAGGAGAGGGATAGATATGGCTGTAGATGGGTAGGGGAGGAGAGGGATAGATGTGGCTGTAGATGGGTAGGAGAGGAGAGGGATAGATATGGCTGTAGATCGGTAGGAGAGGAGAGGGATAGATATGGCTGTAGATGGGTAGGAGAGGAGAGGGATAGATATGGCTGTAGATGGGTAGGAGAGGAGAGGGATAGATATGGCTGTAGATGGGTAGGAGAGGAGAGGGATAGATATGGCTGTAGATGGTTAGGGGCGGAGAGGGATAGATATGGCTGTAGATGGGTAGGGGCTGAGAGGGATAGATATGGCTGTAGATGGGTAGCGGAGGGATAGATATGGCTGTAGATGGGTAGGGGAGGAGAGGTATAGATATGGCTGTAGATGGGTAGGGGCGGAGAGGGATAGATATGGCTGTAGATGGGTAGGGGCGGAGAGGGATAGATATGGCTGTAGATGGGTAGGAGAGGAGAGGGATAGATGTGATGTGATGTCGTTAGACAGAATAGATTTGGTTGTAGATGGGTAGGAGAGGGATAGATATGGCTGTAGATGGGTAGGAGAGGGGTAGATATGGCTGTAGATGGGTAGGAGAGGAGAGGGATAGATGTGGCTGTAGATGGGTAGGGGAGGAGAGGGATAGATATGGCTGTAGATGGGTAGGAGAGGAGAGGGATAGATATGGCTGTAGATGGGTAGGGGAGGAGAGGGATAGATATGGCTGTAGATGGGTAGGAGAGGATAGGGATAGATATGGCTGTAGATGGGTAGGGGCGGAGAGGGATAGATATGGCTGTAGATGGGTAGGGTCGGAGAGGGATAGATATGGCTGTAGATGGGTAGGAGAGGAGAGGGATAGATATGGCTGTAGATGGGTAGGGGAGGAGAGGGATAGATATGGCTGTAGATGGGTAGGGGCGGAGAGGGATAGATATGGCTGTAGATGGGTAGGAGAGGAGAGGGATAGATATGGCTGTAGATGGGTAGGAGAGGAGAGGGATAGATATGGCTGTAGATGGGTAGGAGAGGGATAGATATGGCTGTAGATGGGTAGGGGAGGAGAGGGATAGATGTGGCTGTAGATGGGTAGGGGCGGAGAGGGATAGATATGGCTGTAGATGGTTAGGAGAGGAGAGGGATAGATATGGCTGTAGATGGGTAGGAGAGGAGAGGGATAGATATGGCTGTAGATGGGTAGGAGAGGAGAGGGATAGATATGGCTGTAGATGGGTAGGAGAGGAGAGGGATAGATATGGCTGTAGATGTGTAGGAGAGGAGAGGGATAGATATGGCTGTAGATGGGTAGGAGAGGAGAGGGATAGATGTGGCTGTAGATGGGTAGGAGAGGAGAGGGATAGATGTGGCTGTAGATGGGTAGGAGAGGGATAGATATGGCTGTAGATGGGTAGGAGAGGAGAGGGATAGATATGGCTGTAGATGGGTAGGGGAGGAGAGGGATAGATATGGCTGTAGATGGGTAGGAGAGGGATAGATATGTCTGTAGATGGGTAGGAGAGGAGAGGGATAGATATGGCTGTAGATGGGTAGGAGAGGAGAGGGATATATATGGCTGTAGATGGGTAGGAGAGGGATAGATATGGCTGTAGATGGGTAGGGGAGGAGAGGGATAGATGTGGCTGTAGATGGGTAGGAGAGGAGAGGGATAGATATGGCTGTAGATCGGTAGGAGAGGAGAGGGATAGATATGGCTGTAGATGGGTAGGAGAGGAGAGGGATAGATATGGCTGTAGATGGGTAGGAGAGGAGAGGGATAGATATGGCTGTAGATGGGTAGGAGAGGAGAGGGATAGATATGGCTGTAGATGGTTAGGGGCGGAGAGGGATAGATATGGCTGTAGATGGGTAGGGGCTGAGAGGGATAGATATGGCTGTAGATGGGTAGCGGAGGGATAGATATGGCTGTAGATGGGTAGGGGAGGAGAGGTATAGATATGGCTGTAGATGGGTAGGGGCGGAGAGGGATAGATATGGCTGTAGATGGGTAGGGGCGGAGAGGGATAGATATGGCTGTAGATGGGTAGGAGAGGAGAGGGATAGATGTGATGTGATGTCGTTAGACAGAATAGATTTGGTTGTAGATGGGTAGGAGAGGGATAGATATGGCTGTAGATGGGTAGGAGAGGGGTAGATATGGCTGTAGATGGGTAGGAGAGGAGAGGGATAGATGTGGCTGTAGATGGGTAGGGGAGGAGAGGGATAGATATGGCTGTAGATGGGTAGGAGAGGAGAGGGATAGATATGGCTGTAGATGGGTAGGGGAGGAGAGGGATAGATATGGCTGTAGATGGGTAGGAGAGGATAGGGATAGATATGGCTGTAGATGGGTAGGGGCGGAGAGGGATAGATATGGCTGTAGATGGGTAGGGTCGGAGAGGGATAGATATGGCTGTAGATGGGTAGGAGAGGAGAGGGATAGATGTGGCTGTAGATGGGTAGGGGAGGAGAGGGATAGATATGGCTGTAGATGGGTAGGGGCGGAGAGGGATAGATATGGCTGTAGATGGTTAGGAGAGGAGAGGGATAGATATGGCTGTAGATGGGTAGGAGAGGAGAGGGATAGATATGGCTGTAGATGGGTAGGAGAGGGATAGATATGGCTGTAGATGGGTAGGGGAGGAGAGGGATAGATGTGGCTGTAGATGGGTAGGGGCGGAGAGGGATAGATATGGCTGTAGATGGTTAGGAGAGGAGAGGGATAGATATGGCTGTAGATGGGTAGGAGAGGAGAGGGATAGATATGGCTGTAGATGGGTAGGAGAGGAGAGGGATAGATATGGCTGTAGATGGGTAGGAGAGGAGAGGGATAGATATGGCTGTAGATGTGTAGGAGAGGAGAGGGATAGATATGGCTGTAGATGGGTAGGAGAGGAGAGGGATAGATGTGGCTGTAGATGGGTAGGAGAGGAGAGGGATAGATGTGGCTGTAGATGGGTAGGAGAGGGATAGATATGGCTGTAGATGGGTAGGAGAGGAGAGGGATAGATATGGCTGTAGATGGGTAGGGGAGGAGAGGGATAGATATGGCTGTAGATGGGTAGGAGAGGGATAGATATGTCTGTAGATGGGTAGGAGAGGAGAGGGATAGATATGGCTGTAGATGGGTAGGAGAGGAGAGGGATATATATGGCTGTAGATGGGTAGGAGAGGGATAGATATGGCTGTAGATGGGTAGGGGAGGAGAGGGATAGATGTGGCTGTAGATGGGTAGGAGAGGAGAGGGATAGATATGGCTGTAGATCGGTAGGAGAGGAGAGGGATAGATATGGCTGTAGATGGGTAGGAGAGGAGAGGGATAGATATGGCTGTAGATGGGTAGGAGAGGAGAGGGATAGATATGGCTGTAGATGGGTAGGAGAGGAGAGGGATAGATATGGCTGTAGATGGTTAGGGGCGGAGAGGGATAGATATGGCTGTAGATGGGTAGGGGCTGAGAGGGATAGATATGGCTGTAGATGGGTAGCGGAGGGATAGATATGGCTGTAGATGGGTAGGGGAGGAGAGGTATAGATATGGCTGTAGATGGGTAGGGGCGGAGAGGGATAGATATGGCTGTAGATGGGTAGGGGCGGAGAGGGATAGATATGGCTGTAGATGGGTAGGAGAGGAGAGGGATAGATGTGATGTGATGTCGTTAGACAGAATAGATTTGGTTGTAGATGGGTAGGAGAGGGATAGATATGGCTGTAGATGGGTAGGAGAGGGGTAGATATGGCTGTAGATGGGTAGGAGAGGAGAGGGATAGATGTGGCTGTAGATGGGTAGGGGAGGAGAGGGATAGATATGGCTGTAGATGGGTAGGAGAGGAGAGGGATAGATATGGCTGTAGATGGGTAGGGGAGGAGAGGGATAGATATGGCTGTAGATGGGTAGGAGAGGATAGGGATAGATATGGCTGTAGATGGGTAGGGGCGGAGAGGGATAGATATGGCTGTAGATGGGTAGGGTCGGAGAGGGATAGATATGGCTGTAGATGGGTAGGGGCGGAGAGGGATAGATATGGCTGTAGATGGGTAGGGGCGGAGAGGGATAGATATGGCTGTAGATGGGTAGGGGCGGAGAGGGATAGATATGGCTGTAGATGGGTAGGAGAGGAGAGGGATAGATGTGGCTGTAGATGGGTAGGGGCGGAGAGGGATAGATGTGATGTTACAGACAGAATAGATTTGGTTGTAGATGGGTAGGAGAGGGGTAGATATGGCTGTAGATGGGTAGGGGAGGAGAGGGATAGATATGGCTGTAGATGGGTAGGGGAGGAGAGGGATAGATATGGCTGTAGATGGGTAGGGGCGGAGAGGGATAGATATGGCTGTAGATGGGTAGGAGAGGAGAGGGATAGATGTGATGTCGTTAGACAGAATAGATTTGGTTGTAGATGGGTAGGAGAGGGATAGATGTGGCTGTAGATGGGTTTGGTGGCGGAGAGGGATAGATATGATGTCGTTAGACAGAATAGATTTGGTTGTAGATGGGTAGGAGAGGGATAGATATGGCTGTAGATGGGTAGGAGAGGGGTAGATATGGCTGTAGATGGGTAGGGGTGGAGAGGGATAGATATGGCTGTAGATGGGTAGGAGAGGAGAGGGATAGATGTGATGTCGTTAGACAGAATAGATTTGGTTGTAGATGGGTAGGAGAGGGATAGATATGGCTGTAGATGGGTAGGAGAGGGGTAGATATGGCTGTAGATGGGTAGGGGCGGAGAGGGATAGATGTGGCTGTAGATGGGTAGGGGCGGAGAGGGATAGATATGGCTGTAGATGGGTAGGGGAGGAGAGGGATAGATATGGCTGTAGATGGGTAGCGGAGGAGAGGGATAGATATGGCTGTAGATGGGTAGGAGAGGGATAGATATGGCTGTAGATGGGTAGGAGAGGGATAGATATGGCTGTAGATGGGTAGGAGAGGAGAGGGATAGATGTGATGTTACAGACAGAATAGATTTGGCTGTAGATGGGTAGGGGCGGAGAGGGATAGATATGGCTGTAGATGGGTAGGAGAGGGATAGATATGGCTGTAGATGGGTAGGGGCGGAGAGGGATAGATATGGCTGTAGATGGTAGGGGCGGAGAGGGATAGATATGGCTGTAGATGGGTAGGGGTAGAGAGGGATAGATATGGCTGTAGATGGGTAGCAGAGGAGAGGGATAGATATGGCTGTAGATGGGTAGGAGAGGAGAGGGATAAATGTGATGTTACAGACAGAATAGATTTGGCTGTAGATGGGTAGGGGCGGAGAGGGATAGATATGGCTGTAGATGGGTAGGAGAGGGATTGATATGGCTGTAGATGGGTAGGGGCGGAGAGGGATAGATATGGCTGTAGATGGGTAGGAGAGGGATAGATATGGCTGTAGATGGGTAGGGGCGGAGAGGGATAGATATGGCTGTAGATGGGTAGGGGCGGAGAGGGATAGATATGGCTGTAGATGGGTAGGGGCGGAGAGGGATAGATATGGCTGTAGATGGGTAGGAGAGGAGAGGGATAGATGTGATGTCGTTAGACAGAATAGATTTGGTTGTAGATGGGTAGGAGAGGGATAGATATGGCTGTTGATGGGTAGGAGAGGGGTAGATATGGCTGTAGATGGGTAGGGGCGGAGAGGGATAGATATGGCTGTAGATGGGTAGGGGAGGAGAGGGATAGATATGGCTGACAGATGGGTAGGAGAGGAGAGGGATAGATATGGCTGTAGATGGGTAGGGGCTGAGAGGGATAGATATGGCTGTAGATGGGTAGCGGAGGGATAGATATGGCTGTAGATGGGTAGGGGAGGAGAGGGATAGATATGGCTGTAGATGGGTAGGGGCGGAGAGGGATAGATATGGCTGTAGATGGGTAGGGGCGGAGAGGGATAGATATGGCTGTAGATGGGTAGGAGAGGAGAGGGATAGATGTGATGTCGTTAGACAGAATAGATTTGGTTGTAGATGGGTAGGAGAGGGATAGATATGGCTGTAGATGGGTAGGAGAGGGATAGATATGGCTGTAGATGGGTAGGAGAGGGATAGATATGGCTGTAGATGGGTAGGAGAGGGGTAGATATGGCTGTAGATGGGTAGGGGCGGAGAGGGATAGATGTGGCTGTAGATGGGTAGGGGAGGAGAGGGATAGATATGGCTGTAGATGGGTTGGAGAGGAGAGGGATAGATATGGCTGTAGATGGGTAGGAGAGGAGAGGGATAGATATGGCTGTAGATGGGTAGGAGAGGGATAGATATGGCTGTAGATGGGTAGGAGAGGAGAGGGATAGATATGGCTGTAGATGGGTAGGGGAGGAGAGGGATAGATATGGCTGTAGATGGGTAGGAGAGGAGAGGGATAGATATGGCTGTAGATGGGTAGGAGAGGAGAGGGGTAGATATGGCTGTAGATGGGTAGGGGGAGAGGGATAGATATGGCTGTAGATGGGTAGGAGAGGAGAGGGATAGATATGGCTGTAGATGGGTAGGGGAGGAGAGGGATAGATATGGCTGTAGATGGGTAGGAGAGGAGAGGGATAGATATGGCTGTAGATGGGTTGGAGAGGGATAGATATGGCTGTAGATGGGGAGGAGAGGGATAGATATGGCTGTAGATGGGTAGGAGAGGGATATATATGGCTGTAGATGGGTAGGAGAGGGATAGATATGGCTGTAGATGGGTAGGAGAGGGATAGATATGGCTGTAGATGGGTAGGGGTGGAGAGGGATAGATATGGCTGTATGTGGGTAGGAGAGGAGTGGGATAGATATGGCTGTAGATGGTTAGGAGAGGAGAGGAGAGGGATAGATGTGATGTCGTTAGACAGAATAGATTTGGCTGTAGATGGGTAGGGGAGGAGAGGGATAGATATGGCTGTAGATGGGTAGGAGAGGGGTAGATATGGCTGTAGATGGGTAGGAGAGGGGTAGATATGGCTGTAGATGGGTAGGAGAGGGGTAGATATGGCTGTAGATGGGTAGGGGAGGAGAGGGATAGATGTGATGTCGTTAGACAGAATAGATTTGGCTGTAGATGGGTAGGGGCGGAGAGGGATAGATGTGATGTCGTTAGACAGAATAGATTTGGCTGTAGATGGGTAGGAGAGGAGAGGGATAGATGTGGCTGTAGATGGGTAGGGGTGGAGAGGGATAGATATGGCTGTAGATGGGTAGGGGTGGAGAGGGATAGATATGACTGTAGATGGGTAGGGGCGGAGAGGGATAGATATGGCTGTAGATGGGTAGGGGCGGAGAGGGATAGATGTGGCTGTAGATGGGTAGGGGCGGAGAGGGATAGATGTGGCTCTAGATGGGTAGGAGAGGAGAGGGATAGATATGGCTGTAGATGGGTAGGGGCGGAGAGGGATAGATATGGCTGTAGATGGGTAGGAGAGGAGAGGGATAGATATGGCTTTAGATGGGTAGGGGCGGAGAGGGATAGATATGGCTGTAGATGGTTAGGGGCGGAGAGGGATAGATATGGCTGTAGATGGGTAGGGGAGGAGAGGGATAGATATGGCTGTAGATGGGTAGGGGAGGAGAGGGGTAGATATGGCTGTAGATGGGTAGGGGCGGAGAGGGATAGATATGGCTGTAGATGGGTAGGGGAGGAGAGGGGAGCCCGTCTCTGTGTCATTCTGGGATGCGAATGGAGGCTCTGCTAATTGAAAGCTGTTAGATTGTAATCAGAGAACATGTTGAGCTACACAGCCCTTCATTACCTAACTAATTAACACACCACATATTCACGTTACCTAACCACCTATCCAGGACTCTACATTATACCGCCTGTTCAAGCCTGGGGAGGGAGGGAGGGGGGGAGGTGTTACCTAACCAGGCCTCTCTACACATACCTCCTATACAGGTCTGGAGAGAGGAAGGGAGGGGGAGAGAGGAAGGGAGAGCAAGAGAGAGGAGAAAAGAGTGAAGGGGAGATAAGGAGGAAAGAATAAATATATCAAGGAGAATAAATAGACCAGGTAAAGTAGAGAACTATCAGGGAGAATAAATAGACCAGAGAAAGTAGAGAACTATCAGGGAGAATAAATAGACCAGAGAAAGTAGAGAACTATCAGGGAGAATAAATAGACCAGAGAAAGTAGAGAACTATCAGGGAGAATAAATAGACCAGAGAAAGTAGAGAACTATCAGGGAGAATAAATAGACCAGAGAAAGTAGAGAACTATCAGGGAGAATAAATAGACCAGAGAAAGTAGAGAACTATCAGGGAGAATAAATAGACCAGAGAAAGTAGAGAACTATCAGGGAGAATAAATAGACCAGAGAAAGTAGAGAACTATCAAGGAGAATAAATAGACCAGAGAAAGTAGAGAACTATCAGGGAGAATAAATAGACCAGAGAAAGTAGAGAACTATCAGGGAGAATAAATAGACCAGAGAAAGTAGAGAACTATCAGGGAGAATAAATAGACCAGAGAAAGTAGAGAACTATCAGGGAGAATAAATAGACCAGAGAAAGTAGAGAACTATCAGGGAGAATAAATAGACCAGAGACAGTAGAGAACTATCAGGGAGAATAAATAGACCAGAGAAAGTAGAGAACTATCAGGGAGAATAAATAGACCAGAGAAAGTAGAGAACTATCAGGGAGAATAAATAGACTAGAGAAAGTCATCTTCTGTCTTCAAGAGAGAGCAAAGGGCTTTTCTGTTTGTTTTGAGTTTTAATCTTAGTTCCCCAATGATGCTACTGCTTTTCTTCTCAAAGAACTCACCGTTTTGTTTGGTTGCCACTGACAATGACATCAAACAGCCTTCCAACAGGAAGTGATTATGACAAGATGAGAACGCTGTTACACACATTCATACACTGGGGAGAGGAGACGACTAGGGAGAGAGAGAGGAAGGGAGGTGGGGAGAGGAGAGGACTAGGGAGAGAGAGAGGAAGGGAGGTGGGGAGAGGAGAGGACTAAGGAGAGAGAGGAAGGGAGGTGGGGAGAGGAGAGGACTAAGGAGAGAGAGGAAGGGAGGTGGGGAGAGGAGAGGACTAGGGAGAGAGAGAGGAAGGGAGGTGGGGAGAGGACTAGGGAGTGAGAGAGAGAGAGGAAGGGAGGTGGGGAGGGGGGAGAGAGAGAGGAAGGGAGGTGAGGAGAGGACTAGAGAGAGAGAGAGAGAGAGGAAGGGAGGTGGGGAGAGGAGAGCACTAAGAGAGAGAGAGGAAGGGAGGTGGGGAGAGGACTAGGGAGAGAGAGGAGGGAGGTGGGGAGAGGACTTGGGAGAGAGAGAGAGGAAGAGAGGTGGGGAGGGAAGAGGAAGGAAGGGAGGTGGGAAGAGGACTAGGGAGAGAGCGAGGAAGGGAGGTGGGGAGAAGAGAGGACTAGAGAGAGAGAAAGGGAGGTCGGGAGAGGAGAGGACTAGAGAGAGAGAGAGAGGAGGGAGGTGGGGAGAGGACTTGGGAGAGAGGGAGGTGAGGAGGGAAGAGAGAGAGGGAGGTGGGGAGTGGACTAGGGAGTGAGAGAGAGAGAGAGGAAGGGCGTTGGGGGTAGAGAGAGAGAGAGGAAGGGAGGTGAGGAGAGGACTAGAGAGAGAAAGAGAGAGAGGAAGGGAGGTGGGGAGAGGAGAGCACTAAGAGAGAGAGAGAGAGAGAGGAGGGAGGTGGGGAGAGGAGAGCACTAAGAGAGAGAGAGAGAGGAAGGGAGGTGGGGAGAGGACTAGGGAGAGAGAGGAGGGAGGTGGGGAGAGGACTTGGGAGAGAGAGAGGAAGGGAGGTGGGGAGGGAAGAGAGAGGAAGGGAGGTAGGGAGAAGAGAGGACTAGAGAGAGAGGAAGGGAGGTGGGGAGAGGAGAGGACTAGAGAGAGAGAGAGGAAGGGAGGTGGGGAGAGGACTAGGGAGTGAGAGAGAGAGAGGAAGGGAGGTGGGGAGAGGAGAGGACTAGGGAGTGAGAGAGAGAGAGAGAGGAAGGGAGGTAGGGAGAGGAGAGGACTAGGGAGAGAGAGAGGAAGGGAGCTGGGGAGGGGAGAGAGAGGAAGGGACGTGGGGAGGGGAGAGGACTAGGGAGAGAGAGAGACAGAGAGGAAGGGGGGAGGAGAGAGAGAGGAAGGGAGGTGGGGAGAGGAGAGGACTAGGAAGGGAGATGGGGAGAGAGAGAGGATGGGAGATGGGGAGAGGAGAGGACTAGAGAGAGAGAGGAAGGGAGGTGGGGAGAGGACTAGAGAGAGAGAGCGAGGAAGGGAGGTGGGGAGAGGACTAGGGAGAGAGAGAAGAAGGGAGGTGGGGAGAGGAGAGGACTAGAGAGAGAGGAAGGAAGGGAGGTAGGGAGAGGACTAGGGAGAGAGAGAAGAAGGGAGGTGGGGAGAGGAGAGGACTAGAGAGAGAGGAAGGGAGGTGGGGAGAGGAGAGGACTAGAGAGAGAGGAAGGGAGGTGGGGAGGGGAGAGAGAGAGGAAGGGAGGTAGGGAGAGGACGAGAGAGAGGGAGAGGTGGGGAGAGGGGGAGAGAGAGGAAGGGAGGTGGGAGAGGAGAGGACTAGGGAGAGAGAGAGGAAGGGAGGTGGGGGAGAGGAGAGGACTAGGGAGAGAGAGAGAGAGAGGAAGGTAGGTGGGGAGGGGAGAGAGAGGAAGGGAGGTGGGGAGAGGAGAGGACTAGGGAGAGAGAGAGAGAGAGAGAGGAAGGGAGGTGAGGAGAGGAGAGGAATAGAGAGAGAGAGAGAGAGAGGAAGGAAGGGAGGGGGGAGAAAAAGAAGTGAGATGGGGGAGAGATAGACGGGGTGGGGGGAAGGAGAGAGAGATTACTACAAAGTAAACAGGGTCTAAGTTGTATGATATGCACAGTCAGGAATGTCCAGGTAATATCCAGTGTTCTGATACAGTGGCTGGATGCATACCACAGTGTCTGGATGCATACCACAGTGTCTGGATGCATACCACAGTGTCTGGATGCATACCACAGTGTCTGGATGCATACCACAGTGTCTGGATACATACCACAGTGTCTGGATGCATACCACAGTGTCTGGATGCATACCACAGTGTCTGGATGCATACCACAGTGTCTGGATGCATACCACAGTGTCTGGATGCATACCACAGTGTCTGGATACATACCACAGTGTCTGGATGCATACCACAGTGTCTGGATGCATACCACAGTGTCTGGATACATACCACAGTGTCTGGATACATACCACAGTGTCTGGATGCATACCACAGTGTCTGGATGCATACCACAGTGTCTGGATGCATACCACAGTGTCTGGATGCATACCACAGTGTCTGGATACATACCACAGTGTCTGGATACATACCACAGTGTCTGTCAACGTTACAGGAAACCCCCCCGGGTGTCTGTCAACATTACAGGAAAACCCCCCCGGGTGTCTGTCAACATAACAGGAAAACCCCCGGGTGTCTGTCAACGTTACAGGAAACCCCCCAGGTGTCTGTCAACATAACAGGAAAACCCCCCCAGGTGTCTGTCAACATAACAGGAAAACCCCCCCTGGTGTCTGAACGTAACAGGAAACCCCCCCGGGTGTCTGTCAACATAACAGGAAACCCCCCCGGGTGTCTGTCAACGTAACAGGAAAACCCCCCAGGTGTCTGTCAACATAACAGGAAACCCCCCCTGGTGTCTGAACGTAACAGGAAACCCCCCCGGGTGTCTGAACGTAACAGGAAACCCCCCCGGGTGTCTGAACGTAACAGGAAAACCCCCCCGGGTGTCTGTCAACATAACAGGAAACCCCCCCCCCCCCCCCCCAGGTGTCTGTCAACGTAACAGGAAACCCCCCCCTGGTGTCTGTCAACGTAACAGGAAACCCCCCCTGGTGTCTGTCAACGTAACAGGAAACCCCCCCCAGGTGTCTGTCAACATAACAGGAAACCCCCCGGGTGTCTGTCAACGTTACAGGAAACCCCCCGGGTGTCTGTCAACATAACAGGAAAACCCCCCCGGGTGTCTGTCAACATAACAGAAAACCCCCCCAGGTGTCTGTCAACATAACAGGAAACCCCCCCCTGGTGTCTGTCAACGTTACAGGAAACCCCACCGGGTGTCTGTCAACATAACAGGAAACCCCCCCTGGTGTCTGTCAACGTAACAGGAAACCCCCCCCCCGGGTGTCTGTCAACATAACAGGAAACCCCCCCCAGGTGTCTGTCAACATAACAGGAACCCCCCCCCCCCCCTGGTGTCTGAACGTAACAGGAAATCCCCCCAGGTGTCTGTCAACATAACAGGAAACCCCCCCGGGTGTCTGTCAACGTAACAGGAAAACCCCCCCAGGTGTCTGTCAACGTAACAGGAAACCCCCCTGGTGTCTGTCAACATAACAGGAAACCCCCCCCTGGTGTCTGTCAACATAACAGGAAACCCCCCAGGTGTCTGTCAACATAACAGGAAACCCCCCCGGGTGTCTGAACGTAACAGGAAACCCCCCCGGGTGTCTGAACGTAACAGGAAAACCCCCCCGGGTGTCTGTCAACATAACAGGAAACCCCCCCCCCCCCCACCAGGTGTCTGTCAACGTAACAGGAAACCCCCCCAGGTGTCTGTCAACATAACAGGAAACCCCCCCCCAGGTGTCTGTCAACATAACAGGAAACCCCCCCTGGGTGTCTGTCAACGTAACAGGAAACCCCCCCAGGTGTCTGTCAACGTAACAGGAAAACCCCCCCAAGTGTCTGTCAACATAACAGGAAACCCCCCCCAGGTGTCTGTCAACATAACAGGAAAACCCCCCCAAGTGTCTGTCAACATAACAGGAAACCCCCCCAGGTGTCTGTCAACATAACAGGAAAACCCCCCCAGGTGTCTGTCAACGTAACAGGAAACCCCCCCAGGTGTCTGTCAACATAACAGGAAAACCCCCCCAGGTGTCTGAACGTAACAGGAAACCCCCCCAGGTGTCTGTCAACATAACAGGAAACCCCCCCAGGTGTCTGTCAACGTAACAGGAAACCCCCCCTGGTGTCTGTCAACATAACAGGAAACCCCCCCAGGTGTCTGTCTTCAACGATAGAGTAAAGAGACTCTGACATGTAAGTCCTCTATGTGATCAGGGGCCGGATACTGTTTATCAAGCATCTCACAGTAGAAGAATCTGATCTAGGACCAGATCCTCTCTGTCCATATAATTGTATTCATTTATCCTCTAAAAGGCCAGACTGATCCGAGGTCAGTGCTCCTACTCTGAGACCATAAAACATGACGTTCTTTCATATACAGTGAAAGACCTTTCCAAATATCTACAGCATATTTTCTACTATAGAAGACTGAATCAGGGAGTTGAAATACACTCAAGACGGTCCGTTTAATTCAATAATGAATGTGATATTCCATTATAATGTCAGGTCATTTACGTGGTGTATGGAGTGAGACATAGAGGGACGGTATTAAAGCTGGGAGTTAAACAGAAACGCAGTGTGAGAGGAATTTATTTCAATGTGTTTAATGGTCAGTGAGTTTCATGTGCTGTTAATCAGTGAAAAGAGTCTTCTGAAAAACCAGTTCACTTGGCTTCAGAAGAGAGAGACATGTTGCCTTGTGTGATGCTAATGGCTAACGTAGCTCAACAGAAAGACATGTTGCCTTGTGTGATGCTAATGGCTAACGTAGCTCAACAGAAAGACATGTTGCCTTGTGTGATGCTAATGGCTAACGTAGCTCAACAGAAAGACATGTTGCCATGTGTGATGCTAATGGCTAACGTAGCTCAACAGAAAGACATGTTGCCTTGTGTGATGCTAATGGCTAACGTAGCTCAACAGAAAGACATGTTGCCTTGTGTGATGCTAATGGCTAACGTAGCTCAACAGAAAGACATGTTGCCTTGTGTGATGCTAATGGCTAACGTAGCTCAACAGAAAGACATGTTGCCATGTGTGATGCTAATGACTAACGTAGCTCAACAGAAAGACATGTTGCCATGTGTGATGCTAATGACTAACGTAGCTCAACAGAAAGACATGTTGCCTTGTGTGATGCTAATGGCTAACGTAGCTCAACAGAAAGACATGTTGCCATGTGTGATGCTAATGACTAACGTAGCTCAACAGAAAGACATGTTGCCTTGTGTGATGCTAATGGCTAACATAGCTCAACAGAAAGAGATGTTGCCTTGTGTGATGCTAATAGCTAACATAGCTCAACAGAAAGAGATGTTGCCTTGTGTGATGCTAATGGCTAACGTAGCTCAACAGAAAGACCATGTTAGTGTCTATAGCACGTTCATTCTGTCTCTGAGAGGAAAGAGAGAGGAGAGGAGAGGGAGAGAGGAGAGGAAAGGAGGAGAGGGGAGGGGGCTGATCATCTTCATTGACATCCAGGTTATAGGTCAAGGCTTGTTAATACACAGCTGCTCTCGGAATTAGTGCATTCACTGAAGTGGTTTGACCAATGAGTGCACAGATGGGCTTTGACTTTGGAGTGTGTGTGTGTGTGTGTGTGCGTGTGCGTGTGCGTGTGTGCTGCATGGCTGGCTGTATCATACAGAAATGATTTAGGCCAGGGTGGCTGGGATGGCTTCTGTTTCTCTGTGCTGTTGACCAGGTAGTGTGATGAGATGGATGATAGCAACATCACAGGTCTGTCTCTCATGGTTCAGGACTAGTGGTACAACCCCCTCCATCCTTCCTGTTCCTTGTCCTCTTTCTTCTCTCTTCTCTCTCCCTATCTCTCTATCCATTCCTCTCTCTCTCCCCATCTCTCTATCCATTCCTCTCTCTCTCCCTATCTCTCTATCCATTCCTCTCTCTCTCCCCATCTCTCTATCCATTCCTCTCTCTCTCCCCATCTCTCTATCCATTCCTCTCTCTCTCCCTATCTCTCTATCCATTCCTCTCTCTCTCCCTATCTCTCTATCCATTCCTCTCTCTCTCCCCATCTCTCTATCCATTCCTCTCTCTCTCCCTATCTCTCTATCCATTCCTCTCTCTCTCCCTATCTCTCTATCCATTCCTCTCTCTCTCCCTATCTCTCTATCCATTCCTCTCTCTCTCCCTATCTCTCTATCCATTCCTCTCTCTCTCCCCATCTCTCTATCCATTCCTCTCTCTCTCCCTATCTCTCTATCCATTCCTCTCTCTCCCTATCTCTCTCTATCCATTCCTCTCTCTCTCCCTATCTCTCTATCCATTCCTCTCTCTCTCCCTATCTCTCTATCCATTCCTCTCTCTCTCCCTATCTCTCTATCCATTCCTTTCTCTCTCCCTATCTCTCTATCCATTCCTCTCTCTCTCCCCATCTCTCTATCCATTCCTCTCTCCCTATCTCTCTATCCATTCCTCTCTCTAGTCTCTATCATTCCTCTCTAGTCTCTATCATTCCTCTCTCTAGTCTCTATCATTCCTCTCTAGTCTCTATCATTCCTCTCTCTAGTCTCTATCATTCCTCTCTAGTCTCTATCATTCCTCTCTCTAGTCTCTATCATTCCCCTCTAGTCTCTATCATTCCTCTCTCTAGTCTCTATCATTCCTCTCTAGTCTCTATCATTCCTCTCTAGTCTCTATCATTCCTCTCTAGTCTCTATCATTCCTTCTCTAGTCTCTATCATTCCTCTCTAGTCTCTATCATTCCTCTCTAGTCTCTATCATTCCTCTCTAGTCTCTATCATTCCTCTCTAGTCTCTATCATTCCTCTCTCTAGTCTCTATCATTCCTCTCTAGTCTCTATCATTCCTCTCTAGTACCTGACAGTCAAAGCAGGTTACAACCATCAGATACTGTTCTGTACCTGGCAGTCAATGTACCCACCTGTGTGTGTGTGCGTGTGCGTGTGTGTGTGTGTTATGTCACGATGTTATAAAATGAGGCTGGAGGAGAAAGCAATTACTCCTAATGCAGCAGAGGTCAATTGAATTCACTCCTCTCAGATGAAGAGATTAACTATTCTATTCCCAATGTTCGAGAGAGAGAGAGAGAGAGAGAGAGGGGGAGAGAGAGAGAGAGGGGGGGGGGGGGGTTGTAGAGACAGAGATGTAGAGAGAGAGAAAGAGAGAGAAACACAGAGAGAGAGAAAGAGAGAGAAACACAGAGGGAGGGAGAGAGAGAGAGAGACAGAGAGAGGGAGATTGTAGAGACAGAGATGTAGAGAGAGAGAGAGAAAGAGACACAGGGAGAAAGAGAGGGGATGTAATTATTATCTTAGTAATTAGGTTCTTGTGGTCGTTAGGAAGGGGCTTGATAAAGACTCACTGTGTCAAATCCCTCTCTTTCATTAAGGAGACACTGATACTTAGGTGGGTTAAACCACAAAACCCACATGCTTCTTTCTACCCACACGGGGAAAACAGGACTGTTGTTCCACTGCAGTATTAGTGTCATGGCTTCTCTATAATACAACAGAAAACAGGACTGTTGTTCCACTGCAGTATTAGTGTCATGGCTTCTCTATAATACAACAGAAAACAGGACTGTTGTTCCACTGCAGTATTAGTGTCATGGCTTCTCTATAATACAACAGAAAACAGGACTGTTGTTCCACTGCAGTATTAGTGTCATGGCTTCTCTATAATACAACAGAAAACAGGACTGTTGTTCCACTGCAGTATTAGTGTCATGGCTTCTCTATAATACAACAGAAAACAGGACTGTTGTTCCACTGCAGTATTAGTGTCATGGCTTCTCTATAATACAACAGAAAACAGGACTGTTGTTCCACTGCAGTATTAGTGTCATGGCTTCTCTATAATACAACAGAAAACAGGACTGTTGTTCCACTGCAGTATTAGTGTCATGGCTTCTCTATAATACAACAGAAAACAGGACTGTTGTTCCACTGCAGTATTAGTGTCATGGCTTCTCTATAATACAACAGAAAACAGGACTGTTTATTATTCAGAATAGCAGCAGATCTGGCGTTGACAACTTCTAAACCTGTTGCATCCTAGAATCGCAGCCGACCTGTAGCATGCTGACAGGAAGTCAGAGAGAGAGAGAGAGGGGCGAAGGGAGAGAGAGGAAGGGAGAGAGAGAGAGCGAGAGAGACAGCTGCACCCCAGGTGTAGAAAGAGGAGAAGAGATGAGGTGTCTAGGTTTATCGGTTGCTTTCTCTCTCAGCATGTCGTCACCACTGTGCAGCAGGCTGGAGGAAGACAGGAGAGAAAATGAAAAGGGAGAGAGAGAGAGAGAGATACAGGCCTCCTGTGGTGTGCTCAGGGCACAGCATCGTGTGACTGATCCATCCTTAACAACTCATACAGGAGAGAAATCTGTGGGCCAACTTATCATGTTCCCAGAGTTTACCTCTCTGTGGGCCAACCAATACCTGTTCCCAGAGTTTACCTCTCTGTGGGCCAACCAATACCTGTTCCCAGAGTTTACCTCTCTGTGGGCCAACCAATACCTGTTCCCAGAGTTTACCTCTCTGTGGGCCAACCAATACCTGTTCCCAGAGTTTACCCCTATGTGGGCCAACCAATACCTGTTCCCAGAGTTTACCTCTCTGTGGGCCAACCAATACTTGTTCCCAGAGTTTACCTCTCTATGTGGGCCAACCAATACCTGTTCACAGACCAGCCACCCGGGCGGCTGATGAAACTGAGTATTTCTGTCTGTAATAAACCACTTTTGTCGGGAAAAACTAATTCTGATTGGCTGGACCTGGCTCCCGACTGGGTGGGTGGGCCTATGCCCTCCCAGACCCACCCATGGCTGTGCCCCTGCCCAGTGGTGTTAAAACCATAGATTAGGACCTAATGAAACTATTTCAGTGGACTGATTTCCTGATATGAACTGTAACTCAGTAAAATCTTTGAAATTGTTTTATGTTTGCATTTATATTTTAGTTCAGTGTGTCTATAGTTTGGGTATAATGTGTATATTTATGGTGAGTTTATACAGGGCGCATTTGTAAAAAAAAGACCTATGTGCTTCCTTGTTAAAATAAAGGTTCAGTAACAAGCCACTGATCTGTAGACACACACACACACCCACACACACACACACACACACACACACACACACACACACACACACACACACAGCACTACTCCCTCCCAGGTCTCAAAGCCACCGATGCTGTGCTACTGCTGCCACACAAAGCAGTCCCCTCCCCTCCTCACCATAGCAACAGGCACTACACAGAGCCTCGCTACAGCTGTACACTGACGAATCACAGCAGAGAACAGCTTTCCTGACAGGAAGCTGTGATGCCTCTGTTTCAACTCCCCTCTAACATGATGCCAGAGACACACTAGGTTAGACACACGGACTGACTGACACACGGACTGACTGACTCACGGACTGACTGACTCACGGACTGACTGACACACGGACTGACTGACACACGGACTGACTGACACACGGACTGACTGACTCACGGACTGACTGACTCACGGACTGACTGACTCACGGACTGACTGACTCACGGACTGACTGACTCACGGACTGACTGACTCACTGCCTCGCATGCAGACCTGAGACACAGAGAGGTGTACACACACACACACACACACACAGTATGATAATGTTTTCACTCACCACCAGTGGCATTCTACAGGAGGCTTGTGACAAATCCTGACATCTCCCTCTCTCTCTCCCCCTCCCTCCTTGTCTCCCTTTCCCTCCTTCCCCTCCCAATCATTAATCCCTCTCTTCCTCCCTCCCCTCTCTCCCTCCCTCCCCTCTCTCCCTCCTTGTCTCCCTCCTTGTCTCCCTCCTTCTCTCCCTCCCCTCCTTCCTCTCTCCCTCCCTCCTCTTACTCCCTCGCTCCCTTGCCCTCTCGCCAGTCAGGAAGTGTTTCACAAGCAAAAAGACAAAATACCGTTGTTGTGGTGCGGTGGTTTGGTTTAGCGTAAATGGTAAACAAGGAGAGAAATGTAGGTTGATGCTGTCAGTCTCTATGGTTCAGACTGTACTCTGAGGGGACAGCTAGCCACTGAGGAGAGAGGGAGGGAGAGTGAGAGGGAGGGAGAGTGAGAGGGAGGGAGAGAGACTGGTTCAGACTGTACTCTGAGGGGACAGCTAGCCACTGAGGAGAGAGGGAGGGAGAGTGAGAGGGAGGGAGAGTGAGAGGGAGGGAGAGAGACTGGTTCAGACTGTACTCTGAGGGGACAGCTAGCCACTGAGGAGAGAGAGAGAGAGACTGGATATGATTTGGGCCTATCTGAGCTGTCAACAGAATGTAAAGCTCAGAAATACAGACCCGCTCCTGCCTGGGGGGGTGGAGGAGAGGAGGGGTGGAATACAGACCCACTCCTGCCTGGGGGGGTGGAGGAGAGGAGGGGTGGAATACAGACCCACTCCTGCCTGGGGGGGTGGAGGAGAGGAGGGGTGGAATACAGATCCACTCCTGCCTGGGGGGGTGGAGGAGAGGAGAGGAGGGGTGGAATACAGACCCGTTCCTGCCTGGGGGGGATGGAGGAGAGGAGGGGTGGAATACAGACCCACTCCTGCCTGGGGGGGGTGGAGGAGAGGAGGGGTGGAATACAGACCCACTCCTGCCTGGGGGGGGATGGAGGAGAGGAGGGGTGGAATACAGACCCACTCCTGCCTGGGGGGGGGGATGGAGGAGAGGAGGGGTGGAATACAGACCCACTCCTGCCTGGGGGGGATGGAGGAGAGGAGGGGTGGAATACAGACCCACTCCTGCCTGGGGGGGGATGGAGGAGAGGAGGGGTGGAATACAGACCCTCTCCTGCCTGGGGGGGGGGGGGGGGGGGGGTGGAGGAGAGGAGGGGTGGAATACAGACCCACTCCTGCCTGGGGGGGATGGAGGAGAGGAGGGGTGGAATACAGACCCACTCCTGCCTGGGGGGGATGGAGGAGAGGAGGGGTGGAATACAGACCCTCTCTTGCCTGGGGGGGATGGAGGAGAGGAGGGGTGGAATACAGACCCTCTCCTGCCTGGGGGGGATGGAGGAGAGGAGGGGTGGAATACAGACCCACTCCTGCCTGGGGGGGGTGGAGGAGAGGAGGGGTGGAATACAGACCCACTCCTGCCTGGGGGGGTGGAGGAGAGGAGGGGTGGAATACAGACCCACTCCTGCCTGGGGGGGATGGAGGAGAGGAGGGGTGGAATAGGGGGAGGTGAAGATTTTTCCTCACAGTTTTCTTACTTTGTCAGAGAGGTCATGAACCTGTCGGGATCCCTTGACGATTATAATCTTTTCAAAAATATCACAAATGCCTGGCTGGTGGAGATTCCCCCCTTCCCCCTGGTATAGAGTACAGCAGAGGGGTGTGTGTGAGGCTAGGAGAGGCCCAGGGCCGGGGTAGAGCAGAGTGATGTGAGACAGAGACAGAGAGAAGCCTAGTGTCCAACAGAAAAACATTACTGTGGGTTAGAGCAGAGTGATGTGAGAGAGAGACAGAGAGAAGCCTAGGGTCCAGCAGAGAGACATTACTGTGGGTTAGAGCAGAGTGATGTGATGTGAGAGAGACAGAGAGAAGCCTAGGGTCCAGCAGAGAGACATTACTGTGGGTTAGAGCAGAGTGATGTGAGAGAGAGAGAGAGAAGCCTAGGGTCCAGCAGAGAGACATTACTGTGGGTTAGAGCAGAGTGATGTGATGTGAGAGAGACAGAGAGAAGCCTAGGGTCCAACAGAGAGACATTACTGTGGGTTAGAGCAGAGTGATGTGAGAGAGACAGAGAGAAGCCTAGTGTCCAGCAGAGAGACATTACTGTGGGGTAGAGCAGAGTGATGTGATGTGAGAGAGACAGAGAGAAGCCTAGGGTCCAACAGAGAGACATTACTGTGGGTTAGAGCAGAGTGATGTGAGAGAGACAGAGAGAAGCCTAGGGTCCAGCAGAGAGACATTACTGTGGGTTAGAGCAGAGTGATGTGAGAGACAGAGAGAAGCCTAGGGTCCAGCAGAGAGACATTACTGTGGGTTAGAGCAGAGTGATGTGATGTGAGAGAGACAGAGAAGCCTAGGGTCCAGCAGAGAGACATTACTG